>NC_041386.1:582280842-582289722 GCF_002162155.2 Triticum dicoccoides | reverse complement strand
TCTTTCCCTACTAATAAAGCACGGAGTGCTTCTGGTCGTACGTCGTCGTCACTTTTGCAAAAAAGCCCCTCTATTTTCAAGAATTCAACCCGCAGTCCCTGTTTAAGTGGATCGGGGAAAACGATTCGTTTTTGCACAAAACACCCTGTCGTTTGGATTATTCAACCCGCGGTCCGAGCAAATTTGGGTAAAGAAAAAAACACGACCAAAGGAGGAGAACGGGCTCGCCTCCTCTCCCTCTCGCTCAAGTCCTCGCCGCCGCCGCCACCACCCACGCCGGCAGCTTCCGGCGAGCTCCGACGCCGCGCAGCACGCCCCCCAACTCCCCACAGTCCGCTCCTCCCTACCCTCCGGCCAGATTCTCCGCTCCCGGCCTCTACCGCCCGCTCGAAACGCCACCCCCATGGCTAGGGTTTCGGGCAGGGCTTCGCCGGCGCGTCTCCGGCGGCCCAGGTTCGTCCCTCCTTCCTTCTTGGCTGGGATCCACCACCCCTACACCTCACATTCTCTTCATGTCCTCTGCTGCAGATGCAGATGGAGCACGCCATGGGAATTCCACATCCACCATGGTCGCCGCCATCAAGGGCTTCTTCACGGAGATGTGGAGGACGCCATGGACCTGCAGCTCCAAGGTTCTATCTTGTCCACATCCCCTCCCCTCCCCTTCCCGTCCCTTCCTCATCTCGTTTCCTTCCCTTCCCATGCAGGTCAACAGGGAGGAACCCTAGCCATAAGCACCTCCTCGGATGACGCCTCTGCTACACCAAGATAGGTCAAGCAAACCCCATCTACTCTCTGTCTCTCCCATTAGCACAAGTCCAGTTTTATTTTGAACAAAATTCTGCTACTACACAAACAAGTCCATTAACATATCTATTTTTATTTAATTGATATCCTTCCAAACACAAACAGTGTATATATGATGTGCTATTTTCATTTTTGTGCTTTTATTTGTAAGCTCATAAAATAGTTACACTAGAAATGCCATGCAAGTTCTTAGTGAGCGAGTGGATTACACTTGTGTAAACCCAAAAGTGGCAGAGGCGAGTTTCCTCTTAAGCTTTGTAATATTCCTTATTTCTTCTTAACAGAGATATATATGATATCTACATGGCTGCTATGCTACTTTTTTTGTGTGATGAATCATTGTGAGTTTCGAAGAAACTTCCAATGTTACCTCCGCCAAGTTTGCCGGCAGAAGAAGCACATCCATTGAGCCGTTCAATGTCGCCTGCGGTGGCTACACCAGAGGTATGTATCCCCTTGAAAGCTAATCAGTTGATAGAAATAGAAGCCCCTATTTCAGTTTATTGTTTCTGAATTGGTGCTACTTCTGATGGCTCTTGTTTCAGTTTATTGTTTCTGAATTTATACTTTGAATTTAGTAGATAGAAGCCCCTGAAATTTGACCCATCTATGTTATGTCACATCCAACAGATAAAATCATATTTTTGTGTGTGTTATGCACCAAGATGGCTTAGCATCAGATGTTACCTATGACAATTTATACTTTGTTTTGTGGAACAATTCATACAAGGGTGCACAATATGGCAAAGTATATACGCAATTCTTGTAATTCTAAAATAATATGTTGCCCAAAACGAACAATTTATGTAGTTGCAAATTTTACTGGAGCGATTTCCACCGAAGGAAGTGATGTTCACAGTCGTAGTTTTATGTTTTGATCTATTTTTCCATCTTTTTTACAAGAGCGAACTCTACATGATGCAAGCTAACTCCCAGAGCTTATACACACTAACTGCTACTGACTCCCAAAGTGAACACATTTTATTGGATAACCGCTGGACATTTAGTGGCTAACTGAACAAAATCGATAATGTGTAAATTACTGAAACAAAAAGTGGACCGAGCACACAACGTTATACTGGTGTGGTTTTTCAGTCGGCTAGCTTCTACAGTCATCCAAGAGTAACACTAACTGCTGGAGCCAGGGTAGAAAGATAATGAATGAATTCTGATTTACAGAATGATCTTGTTAAAGGGTAGAAAGAGCTTTTGTTCAACTTTTCCCTCGGATGTTGGTTTTACTTGCTGATAGTTAATCCCAATGTAACCTGTTTGTATTCATGTATGTAGGAGCTGATAGGCCTTCTTATTTGACTTGTAGATGCACACCAAGCGTTTTTCTTTTGATGTACTTTACGCACCTATTTGTTCTGGAGATGCTCCTTTTGTGCATTCATTTCAGACATTATTTTATAACTTCCGTCCATTGAGAAATTCTGATTTAGTTGATTTATCTATGCGCTTTGTGTTAAGTAAAGATAACCTTATGTGAAGAACTGAAGATAAGTCAGACAGGGTTACCATAACTTTTGTCCATTCACACAAATGCTGATGGCCGGGTTGTGTTGATCTGATTAGTGTTGGCGGACAATGTAGTTTCCGATTGCTCTTGTTTCAGTTTATTATTTCTGAATTGCCCAATAGATAGAAGCTCGCTAGATTATGGTGATTAGTCCAACGTTGTTGGATATTTCTTCAATCAACATCAATCTGTGTAACCTTTCATTGGATGTAGGCCACTGGTACCTGCTGCTTTTCTGATAATAGTAAACTCCAGGAGTTCTCAGTTTATACATACTTTCATAGATTTGTACAGTTCAGACAAGTAATACTAAATTTCTATAATTTTTTGATTTGTGATAGTGACCACCTGCGCATCGTCTCTGTGGCAGCTGTGTGTCGTGGCATACATACTTAAACTCTAAACTCTATTCAATGGTGTTGTAAAAACATTGGCTCATAGGTTTTGTTAGTAACTATTATTCAGAACATTTTCTTTTAACTCAAAGTCATTTGTGATTCACATCGAGAGTGTGGAGGGTTTAAGTCCAGAAATACTAGCTGACTGCCAATGAATTAATGATTAGACATTTTTAATCCTATTTACTTGTCCTCTAGGGTAAACATGGTAGCATCTTGAGCCCAAGAACAGTGTTACTGCCATTTAACGCCGCGATGTTTTAGCTCCAGGAATTTGGACCCTCCTGCGATAAGAATCAGTTGAAAAGGTTGGTCTATGCTACTTCTCTAAGGATGATTAGATGTGCTTTGTTGTTAATTGTAGTGATAGTGACTATGATTGAATTGGTAAGATGACAAATTGACAGTTATTGCTTGATGATCTTACTCTTTTTCGTCACATTGCATACTTCTTAGATGGGAATCATCGAATGTATACATATATGACAGTTATAACTTATAGGGGGGACACCGTATTAACTATATTTTATTCCTGATTGAGCAATCTTATAGGGGGGGGGGATTATTCCTTTTATACATCTGGCATCAATTTGTTCCTTATGAGGAAGATTTTCATGTGGTAGTCATATGCTTTGCGTGCAACTGTTTGTATGCTGCAAACCTGGGTTGTGCAGGCAGCATCTGGTTTCTTCATTTGCTATTTTTATGTAGTTATGTTCTCGAAAGCAATTAAATTTTTCATCTTGCACCTGAGACAAACCTAGAATCTAGATCACAAGGGAAATATGATGTGAATCACTTTTTCTATTGTTTCTAAAGTTAGTTATGGTCGTCAGAATTTATTAAGCATCATATCTTTGATATGGCGGTCTACCTTTCCAAAAAGTTGTAGAAATTCTCACTTATTCTGCTTCAAGATGCTATAAGACTAGCTTAATCTGTAGCAAAGAACATTTTCTTACTTAACCTTAGTTTCACTCTGAACTAAATGTGTGTTTTCATCCTTTTTACAGGAAAATTCGTGCAACAGGGATTTGACCCTAAACTCTTTTGATTATACAAACTACAAAGTGATCTAATTTCCATTTTCTCCCTATGCAGTCAACCAAAAGTCTTATTGGCACTTCTTGCTGCTACTACATTCATGATGACCACTGTGTCAAGCCTTCCAAGTATCTGCTCTCCTGATGTTTACACAAGGGAGACGCTACTAAGGAAGCAGAACATGGAGAAGTTTTCTTGATGTTTACACAAGGGAGATGATACTAAAGAAGCAGATCGCGAAGAAGTTTCAATAAATTAGAGAGTTATAGATGCCAGCTGGTCCTCTACATATCTGTTACCTGATAAAAATAAGAAAAATGCATGTGCTGCATTCATTAAGGCTAATAGCTCTCAATTTTGCCAATGGTAATGGGCTGTTGGGTATCAACCGAATGACAATAGTGGCCTGAGGGGTGGTAACATGGTTGCCTCTTGCGGAATAGCCATTTAGATATTATTTTGTTGTGTAATCTTAATCTCCATCCAAATCATATTTAATTTGTATGTTAATCTTCTCCTGGTGGAACGCATGGGCATGTTTCCTATACCATATGTGTATGATTTAAAATCAATAAGCAACTCAAGAAGTGGGTCCTAGGAAGGAGAGAGAAGGAATTAAAAGGAGCAAATTCGGCTATTATATAAGCAGAAAGGAAATAAAATGTTCCACTCATAAGGAAAGATAAGGAATAAAAAGGAGTAAATTTGGCTCTTATAAAGCAGAAAGGAAAGAAACATAAATTTCGATTGTACTATCATGAGCGAGAAGGAAAGAGAGGGAGTAAAATTCGCTCTTAAAGGAATGGAATTATGAGGAAAAGAGTTAAAGAATGATGCTGTTGTTGGCTGTGAATGGGCTGAGACGAGGGACCAATTAAAATAAATGAGCATCATCGGTTGCACCTGCACATATTCAATGGCCCTCCTCTTCTCACATTCACATACAAAAGGTTGGCTGGCACCTTCATATTTTTGATAATGTTTGTTTGAATCTTCTGTGGGTTATTATGCTTGGCCACGTTTATATTACATCCAATATTATGTGTACTCATTTGATGTAAGGTTATTTTTAATAACTTTAATATTCAGTTTTTTTGTCGGATGAATTGATGAACCGGCGGTCCAACCGGTGACAGCCGCAATGGTTCGGTTGCCTGTTCAGTTCTTAAAAATTTCGATGGCCGTGGAGGAAGAATACGACATAGTTCGCTGCCGGAAACATGCCCAAGTTCATGATAGAGACGAAGAAGGTGATTGTTCAACATCCTACAAATCCGTTTGCATTTAAATATTTTGAATATAAAAAATGGATTATTTATTAAACTTTTAAAAAGTATACAACAATTTCACCATCTGTACATCCCATTGAGAACACACACACCACTCCTTTTCCACCCGGTGATAGTACAAGTGGAAGGACACGCCATCGAAGGACATGACTATGACTTTCTCAGTTCTATTCTACATAGTCCAGACAACAACAATCTGATTTTTAAATGCAGACACACAGAGTGTGTTGTTTTTAAGAGAAAGACTATTTCAAATTGTTTTTGGTCTGAAAAAGCTTCACCATTTTTATATTCAATATTTCCAAAAAATGTATCAAATTGTTTTTTAAATGGTTGCATTTAAAAATGTTCTATTTTAAAAAAAACTCAATATTTTTGAAAAACATGTGTTAAAAATGATGATATTAGAAAACCCTCATTTATAAAAATTATCAGAAATTAAAATTTTTTACTTTCTAAAAAGAAAAAAAATCATGTTTTCGCAAAAAATGAAAAATAAAACCAACTGACAGACAATTCCATGCACAACTACTCTTTCATCAAATGAAGGACGTTTTGCTCTAAAAAGGAAAAACAAATGAAGGACGTTAAGGTGGCTTCTTCACATCCACACATCTTACTCCAACGGCACACACAAAGCAGATTTTGTGATTTTTTTTGGTCCGTTGCATCGCACGGGCATTTGTACTAGTAACACTAAAATGGAAGCTACGGTTAGCTCCTCTTATGACTCAAAATATCTGAAGATTCATTCGTCATCGGAGAGGATGAAACCATGACCATTATATTAGTTTCTGTTTTCAAGTTCATATGTGCCTGCTACTGCTTTTCACAAAACAATTCGACGTGCTACCAACTCATAAAACCTTTAGCTTAATTAGCATTGGTTGTAGTACAAGTAAACAGTTACTTACCCAGATTAACACATAAACTTTGAACGGACAAAAGTACCAAACTGAATAAATTGAAAGTTAAACAAATTTTCACATGGAGGCTGGAAAATATGCCATTCTCAGTTCTTGATCAAAACCGAAGAATTGGTACTCGCCATATTTATCATATATAAGAACTGACCAGATACTACAAAATAAGATTTGATCTGCTCACCATGGGGCAGAAATCTCCACGACACATATGCATCAGGAAGAACACAGGGAGATCTACCCGAACATGATCTTGAATATTTTGTGCTGCTGGAGTAGAGAGGGTGAGCGAAGAGTGGCCGGGGAGGAAGCATATATACACGCATAAGTTGGAAACTGAAGTGTGCAAACGAGAGGTTGCCCCGAGACATGAATGCCTGATTCAAAACTGAAGTATGATTGTGTTAATTAAGGCTGGGTGGAGCAGTTTCCAGGAGATAATGCGCCATAATCGCCCGAGTCCCCCACACCTCCATACCTTGCAGGCGGATCGGCCGACGGCTGGATCGACCGGTCCTCGGTTCACCCGCATCAGGCGTTTCTGCTCGATCCCCTCATGCTAGATTCGCTCGTGAGTGAATCCTAGTCTGGATTCGCTCGCGCGTCGGCACGATCCCACCGTAGGTCGCCTGCTTCGCCTGAATCGAGCGGCCGCCGCATCCGCTCTCGTTCGACCGCCCGTCGCATCCTCTCAACCGCCCTTGATTCGTTCTTGTGTGGAGCGCGTTTTTTTTTCTTTTACGGAAAGGGGAGCGCTTGTAGGAGAGGGCCTTCGCTGCGTTGGGCCGAGCAGGAAAAGATGGCCCAATTAACAACAGGGCGCCAAAATAGCTACGGGAGTAGCTGCCCTTGCGACGATAGGCCCAGTTCGCAGTCAACATGGTGTTAACTTCAGATCGGAAGGCCAGGACGTTTAACAAATGAAATCGAACGGCCAGAAATGCCAAATTCGTGAGAGGGCAGGGATTAGGCTCAATTTTACTGTCCTTAATTCGAGTCATCATGGGAAGAAGATTTATTACGAGGATATCATTGAAGATTTCAATTCTTAAAGTACTAAAAGAATGATGTTGTTAAATAAATATTATGCAACCAGGAGTTGAATAGGTATGATTTTTTATTGTGTAAGACATTGTATCATATATATTATTATTGCTCGTTTGTTAATTTGTTTAGTGTGATAGGGCTCCATTTTTTTAGTTTCGCACAGGGCCCCGGATTTTGCCGGCCCGGCCCTGCGTGGTGGTCATCTGGCCATGGCGCCGTGGGATGGCCTCCACGCCATGTCCTCTGCCCTGTAGCCCGAGGTAGAGGAAAAGGCCAGCCAGGTGGGCTAGGCCTGGTACAGTGTATGTTCTGGGCTGGGTGAACAGGGGGTTTTCCCTCTATCTTTTATTTTTCTTTTACCTTTCTCTGCTTCTTTTATTCTTTTCTGCCTTGGATTAATTTGGGCTACCAAATGATTTTTGTTATAAATAAAACTTGCCACATAAATCACGCACAATACTGTGGTGTTGCACAAAAGGTTTGGATACAAGTGGAGCAATTCAAATTTATATTTGAATTTAAATGTGTTTATTTAAACCTGCTGATCCACTAAAATTTTCCTAAGGGCAAATGAAAAATACAATTAATGTTGGTTCTACATGTTAATTATTTAGTGAATATTTGCAACCCATCAAACATTTTTATTCAACAGCTTGAAGACATTTGACTTTTTTTAATTTGAATTTGACCCCGGTTCTCACAAAGTGGCAAAATGTATTAGTAAGACATGATGACATGGCACATTAGGGTGAGGTTGCTGAAGCTTAACTACCGGTGTGTTACAGATACTATTGCTCAAATGTATATTTGGGCGAGCCAATATCTTGTAGCATGCCAATGTGCAATCTAGACAGAAAAGTTGGAAGGAAACTCACTAGAGGTATATGGTGTTATATATGAGGACTATCCCGAGTAGGCAGATAGTGTATAAATTAAGTTCACGTGCTTGCGACATACTTGAAAGAAGCAAACATGGGTTGGTCCCCATGAGGACAAGTTCACAAAGTAGATGTAAATGAATTTGCTTCTTAAGTTGTCCATATACAACGATACATAAAACCAAATGTTGGATTAATAGATTGGATGTGTTAGTGTAGCAGATAAGTTCCTCACTCATGTATAGTTGATGTCTGAATACATTCTCATATGTTGAGATGGACGCAAGGTGAAAACCCAAACAAAAAACAGAACGATAGTACAAACTAGAAAAGAATACTAGTTGGTCCAAAAAGTAAATCAGAGTTGTGATTAACCATGACACTCAGATGTCTTATATCAAATTAGCAAAACACTAGTTATCAGCTTGTGCTTCTGCACATGCTATAGCAATACATGATCTTGCTAGTTTCAATACTAATATACTATAGTAATGTTGAACTCTTTTGTTCGAATCCATTTAGGACACATTTGATTCGGATGGTTTCATTGCGACTTGTGAGTGCATACCCTCTCCAGTTCCACGTTATGGTACCATTAGACACTTTCTAAAATACATGAAAACCTAATCTCAATCAGTTCTTAAACAGTGCTAGAGGAGAAAACATA
Organism: Triticum dicoccoides; assembly: GCF_002162155.2. NCBI lineage: Eukaryota > Viridiplantae > Streptophyta > Magnoliopsida > Poales > Poaceae > Triticum > Triticum dicoccoides. Next base: position 582,281,147 of record NC_041386.1, on the reverse strand, counting down.
TCATATGCGCCTTTTAACCAAGTACATTATCACTAATAGTTTTGAAGAATGATGTCTAAGATAAAGTTCCCTCATCATACAATTTCCACTGCAAAAAATCTTTGATTCGTCTAAGATAAGTTATGTTGAAAATCTGACCTCACGGATCACATGCTCTAGCTTCCAAGCAATGGTGGTTCCTCTTTAAGCAATACCGGTGTTAGTTGTGCATGTTTTTTCAGACAAATTTAGATCAATGAATATTGTGGAATCAAAGTTCATTGTATAGATTTCAGATGACCCAATTTACAATAATGATTGTCCGT
>NC_041386.1:582251979-582280590 GCF_002162155.2 Triticum dicoccoides | reverse complement strand
TTGACCAACAAACATGGTTTACATATAAAATACATATCATTCAATTCATATTTCAAAAATATTTTGGTGGTATAATTTCTTATACCAAACAACAACAACAACAACAACAACAACAACAACAACAACAACAACAACAACACATGGTTTCTACCCTCTAAATACACTCGTCTGGCGAAGAGTCCTATCTATTTGATGATCTTGGTGTGTGAAACTAGCCGTAAAAGCATATCGGTCTCTTAGGAAGTAAGTACTGACATTTTCCATGCCACAAGTATGTAAACGATGAAGGCTGCAACAACGCAATGTCGTAAAGACATTACGGATGCACAGGGCCAGAAAAAACGAAGAAGAAGAAGAAGAAGAAGAAGAAAAAGATCCTGCTACAATGATCAATTCCTTGTAGCTGTAGCACAAACCGCCACCTAGACAACATCTGAAGTCCAAACTGTCTAAAAGTGACGCCTCCAAGAACGAAGCAGTGCACAAGCACCGTCATCGCCCGATCCTAGATCTTAGATTTTCATTGTCTTCACCAAAAAAAATCGAAATACTGACATGTCTCGTAATGTCAAGGAGGAAATGAGCACCATGCTCTGCTTGCTCACGTCTTGCCTTTGCGGTAACCCAACAACCCTAGGCAAGTGATATCTCACCCGTGGCAGACACGGTTGGTGCCTTCGGTGGCAACAGTATACCCTACTGCCACGGACACCGGCCCGGCCCTGGTAACTTGTGGGTTACCCCATCTCAAAAAAAAAAACAAAAAAAACTTGTGGGTTACCCGAGTCAAACCCAGGCCGCCACAAGGACGGCGAAAAACCAAGCGGGGAAAAAAAGGGCGCAGAACACAACGCACGGCACCGTCACCGCTTGTCGCCGTCCAACCTCCTCCCCCATGAGGCCGGCCCCGAGGCACCCCGCCTCCGCCTCCTCCTCGCCCCAGCAGCACTAGCAGACGACGATCCGCCCCGCCCGCGCGCGCCCCCAGCCGGCCGCCGCCATGCTGTTCGCGCGCCGCGACATCGAGGCCGCGGGCGCCGGCGCCGGCCAGGACGGCTCGCCGGCCGCCAAGAAGGGCAAGCCGGAGTCGGCCGCCGCGGCCGCAGCCGTGGCGCGCCCCACGCTGACGCGGACCGAGGCGCTCGCGGCCGCCGCCGTGCTCGCGCTCTTCGTCGCCGGGATCTTCTGCATCTTCCTCGCCGCGCCCCGCCGCGAGTTCGGCCAGATCCTCCGCCTCCCGCGCAGCCTCGCCGACGTGCGCCTCCTCAAGTAGGGCTTGCTCTTCCCCTCCCACGCTTGCCGGCCCCACTGTGTCTTCCGGATCGCGGATATTTTCGTCGCTGCGGAATGTAGTTTGAATCGCACTACAAGCGAAGTGAGGCGTCGATTTGATCTAGTGAGTTTCGGATTCGATTGGGGGGTTTTAGATGCGTCGAGGTAGGCAAGCTGTGCTCGTGCACACATTCTAATCACAACAGACTGAAGCCATGCTCTACTCGATGCATATTTAGGAAATAAACAGCAAGGTGGATACTAGTTCCGCAGTAGAACAGAGGGAATCCTAGTTCATCCAAAGACGACAAGAGAATATTATTTTCCTGGTTGCTGTCAAGTTCCGTGCGAAACTATATTCTGAACTTCACCTATTGTTCGTTTGCCTGTATCCAGACACTAGAATGCGCTGATGGATCTCCATTGTACTTACTCACCATACTCTAGTGCATTCAGTTATGTTTCAAACTACTACTGCTTGTAGTATTCTTCTGCAAACAAGCCAAATGCATATGAAGGGTTTTCTTTACTCATAGCATTATCAGGATCGAATCATTAAGATACATTTCATGATGGTTTTATATAGGCAGTGCTAAATACGTGATCTCTTCCTTTTATGATTTAGTAACTATTTATATATGCGTTATTTATGTGTTATGACAGCAGTGAATACATTTTAGAATACTGATATTCCTTTCTGAAACTTGCAGGGACAATCTTGCTGTGTATGCAAGCGAGCATCAGGCGAATTTCGTGTTGGGGTATTGCTCCATATACATCTTCATGCAAACATTTATGATCCCCGGAACAATATTTATGTCTTTACTTGCTGGAGCGCTTTTTGGGGTGATTAAAGGGGGTGTTTTGGTCGTCTTCACTGCCACAGCTGGGGCATCATCTTGCTATTTTCTCTCCAAGTTGATTGGCAGACCTTTGGTTTGCTGGTTGTGGCCTGAAAGACTGAGATATTTCCAGTCAGAGGTAATCTTCTGCTTTTAATAACAAACTGCTTACTGTATCTCCACTGGCAATCTTTTTTTTAGATCTTTCCCCCAAATGATGAGAGCTTTCCTGTTCTTTATTTCATATAACTAATACTTTTGATTATCTTGCAGATTGCAAAGAGGAAAGACAAGCTGTTGAACTACATGCTTTTTCTGAGAATAACACCAACCCTGCCCAATACTTTCATAAATATGGCGTCACCTATTGTCGACATACCTTTCCATATTTTCTTTGCTGCAACACTAATTGGACTCATCCCAGCATCTTATATTACTGTAAAGGTAAATATCAGCGCGTGCAGTAATCTTATATTTTGGCTCAGTTTTGTCCGGAACAAAGCAATTACCTGAACCAGGATCCATGTTATATGTTCAAAGGTCACATGAAAATGGACTAGAATCGCTTAACTGTTTATGTCTTGAGTATCATAACTTGTTTTGCATTATAAACAATTTTCATTGTTCTTTTGCTGAAATATAACATGGTTTGGGGTCTGGATGCTCTTGCATTTTTCTTTTGCTAAAATGTTGGGTAAATAATCAAAAATGGCTAGTTGGTTGCGGGTGCATCATATATGCTGTCCAAAGTACACCGGGGTTATAGCGAAAATGCATAGGAGCTCTCGGGTGCTACGCCCCCCTGTATTAAAAAATAATTTAGTAATTCAAAAAAAATCAAAAAATCCCGGAACTTTTTATGGAATCAAACATGACCAAGTATTGCACTCGTATAAAAAAATTAAATAGGAAATGACTTTTATTGTATCCTGGGTCAAAGGTTTCCCAAAAAATGCTAGATACAAGTACTATTCATGCTATATTGTCGTCATAAATTTGTTTTTTTCCCTGAAGTCAACGAGAATTATTCCTTGGCCAAACTTTTTATATGAGTACAATACCTAGTCATATTTGGTTCAAAAATATATCCAGGATTTTTTTGACTTATTTTTGAATTATTAAATTATTTTTGAATATAGGGGGGTGGAGCACCCGAGTGCTCCTAATCCGCTTCCGGGGTTATAGTACCTATTTTTAGGAAGGCGCCACATTTCAAGGGCCAACACTCTAGCCAGATTGGTTGTATGGCGCGGAGTGTTGGCCGACTAAAAGGCGACATGTTCAACAGTTAGGTGTGGCGGAGATGCGTATGTTGAGATGGATGTGTGGCCACACGAGGAAGGATCGAGTCCGGAATGATGATATACGAGATAGAGTTGGGGTAGCACCAATTGAGGAGAAGCTTGTCCAACATCGTTTGAGATGGTTTGGGCATATTCAGCGCAGGCCTCCAGAAGCTCCAGTGCATAGCGGACGGCTAAAGCGTGCGGAGAATGTCAAGAGAGGGCGGGGTCGACCGATTTTGACATGGGAGGAGTCCGTTAAGAGAGACCTGAAGGATTGGAGTATCGACAAAGAGCTAGCTATGGACAGGGGTGCGTGGAAGCTTGCTATCCATGTGCCAGAGCCATGAGTTGGTTGCGAGATCTTATGGGTTTCACCTCTAGCCTACCCCAACTTGTTTGGGACTAAAGGCTTTGTTGTTGTTGTTGTTGCCACATTTCAAGTGCGTCATGTCCACATAAAACAACTTCTCTGATTGGTCGGTAATTTATCTTAAAGTATTTTTTTTCCATTGTTGATGTTTGCTGGCTTCGTAGCTTCAGTAGAAGCTGCACGAAGAATGGCATCAGCAAGGTGGTTTTGCTCAGAATAAGAAACAGCAAGATAAGTGCAAGGAATATGACAGAATATTGTTCGACTGTCTATACAAGCTCTTACCTAGTACATAATTAGTGTCAGTCAGAATCAATGCTTAGTTAACTTAGTTTGTTAGTGCTAAAAGGATACCTTTGCCCCCTACGAGGAAACCTCCTGAGCTTTACTAGCAGCAATTTCAGATACCCAAGTTAGTGCCTGGATGGTTAGTGGAAGCATATTTGATAGCCCTTTGCCCACAAGGATCAAACCTCAGGTTTGGCTCCCTTTGTGTGTCACCATGGCAGAATATTTTTCAGTGGTAGACGATACCAACCAATAGCAAGACGCAGGTGTTGACTTTGTCAATATTCAAACGCGGCGAGTATCCAGTTTTTATCTTGTGCTGAAGTATTTTAATTTTTCATAACAAACGCTACTTAAAGTCATTATCCCCGATCTGGCTGTGCATCAGGGAACCAACTTGTTTGCTTTCGGAAACATCTCTGAGTGATAGCTTAGTTTCCGGATGATGAGTTTATACCTGCTAACTAATTGCTTTTACCATTGTATTGCAGGCTGGGAGAGCTCTAGGCGATCTAAGATCAGTTAGGGAATTGTACGACTTCAAGACATTAGTTGTTCTGTTCCTCATTGGATCTGTCGCCGTTGTCCCAACCATCTTGAAAAGGAAGAGAACATACGAATGATGCCTCAGGCGACATTGATATATATACAGTCCCCGATGCCCCGCGTGTACTAGCCTTTTTTCAGGCCTTCTCTTTTCCTTTGCTATATATGTATACCTATTTAATTTAGCTGTAAAGATGTAAGAAACGGAATGGCTCCCTTCAAAGTCGGTATTACGCAATAAAAAAAGGCGCTATTTGCTGTATCTGCTTCCCTGTTGTTCTGAAATTGCAGTTACCGTTGCTATCCGACTTCCAAGCGTGAGTATTAAGGATTTTCTACTAGCAGCCTGGCCATGCTGTCATTACATCCTCGTTCGAAAAAATCGAATCTGAATTGGCTAAATTTTTGTTTAGAGATGTGGTGTGCTCTTTTTTTAGCAGAATGTACAGAATGGCTATAATTTTATTTTATTTGAAAGCTCTACATTTTTAGGGCTTTTTTTTAGCTCTACAGAATGGCCATAATTAAGGGACATGTAGTCTCTAAACTTGAGCTTGTGAACAGTAAAAAATATGTTTTTCAAATTCTTTTTTTTGGCAACAAACATTGTTGAATTTTCTACATTCGTGTAAATTTCCCTAAGAAAAAACATTCATAATGCTCTGGGCAACAAAAACAAATTTGATGCTCCAAAAGGAATTTTTTTAAAGCATTGTTATTATTTTCTAGACATCCAAATGTGATTTCATCATTAAAAGTTGCATGCAGGCAAACAAAACTAAGTAACTTCTGTTTAAAAAAAATCAGAATTTTAAATGCTTTTACTATTTTTTTTGGATTTCAGTGTTCATAGAACAAGCATTTGAGCTCGGAATTAGAAGAACATTTTCATAATTTAGCCGATTTATTTTTTGAGACAATCAAAATCGAGCCGAGTGGATTGAGCCTACACTGAGTGGCTTTTTGTAGGCTCAATTACAATTCGGCCTCGAAAGGCCCAAAATCAAGCCCAAGTCCAACATCGGAGCAGCCTCCAGCCACCTTATCGTCTCCCCCCTCGGGTTCTATCCAAGGCAGAAGATTCCGGTGGGAAACACACGCACCTCCTCGTCGGGCGAGCGCAGCAGAAATGGCGACCCTCTCCATGGTCTCCGGCCCCGTCGCCACCTCGTCCCTCCCCCTTTCCACCCGCCGCTGCGCCTCCTCCGTCTCCTTCCCCGCCCCCAAGGTGAGCACCGCCGCCCTCTTCCTCCCCTTCCTCCCCTCCCCTTTCGTGCACGACCCCTTGGGAAGGAGCTAGTGCCAGTCGAGTACGCTACTAGGTCTCGGCACACACCGCTTGCGTTGTCTGTCTCTCTGTATGTGTAGTTCCATTGATATGCCCGGGATGCTGGAAGAATGGGGGTGAGCTGGTGTCTGTGTGGGTGCTTGCTTGGGAACCATGAATGTCCTAGCACATTTTGACTGATAATGTACAATTTTTCTTTGCACATCAATGTGAATGTTATAGGGATGGTTCTTTGTTATTTTTCTTCGCTATATGTCCCTTTATATGTGTTTACAGAGAAGATATTCTTTGATATGTAGATGTGTGTAGGTGACTGTTTTATGGTTTTGATTGATTCTTCTGTTTTTTTGGAACTTGACAGAAGGGCGGCATTGGCCATGGTGGCCTGCGGATCGAGTGCATCCGTATCGGTGGTGTTGAGATCCCAAACCACAAGAGGGTGGAGTACTCGCTGCAGTACATCCATGGCATCGGACGGAATCGCTCCCGCCAGATCCTTTTGGACCTCAGTTTTGATAACAAGGTCACCAAGGACCTCTCCGAGGAGGAGGTCATCACGCTCCGTAAGGAGGTCACCAAGTACATGATTGAAGGAGACCTTGTAATTGCTCTCATCCCTTTGCTAATAGGAGTATGATTTATTCCATTCCATGTTGTTACAATAACAACGCCGTCATGATATTCTATTAGAGGCTTATATAGGACCTGTTTAGTTCTTCCGACATTTATTTAAAACACGCATTTCACTGTTATAATGGTAACATCTACAAAAGGTATAAAAGTAGCATCTTCAAAAGATATGAAAATACTGAATAGTGTCATGTTTAGAATTTATCCCATGTTGTTATGATAACTATGCCATCAGGATATTCTATTAGAGGCTTAGAATTAATTTGCTACTTGCTAGGACATGTTTAGTTCTCTCCATGATTCTTCGAAAATGAACTGAACATTGCCCCCCAATGCTTTTACAGAAACGGTTCAACCGTGTGGCGATCGAGAGGATGAAGGAGATCCGGTGCTACAAGGGCATCCGGCACAAGCTCGGCCTCCCGGTCCGTGGCCAGAGGACAAAGAACAACTGCAGGACACTCAAGGGGAAGAGGGCTTCCGTCGCCAAGAAGAAGTCGGCTTCGTCCTCCGACGAATAAGTGACATTGCCATGTGTATTTACCTCCTGTTTGGTTTTTGTGAGCTACATCACGACGCTACTACCGTTTGTTGCTCCGGCTCAAGTTTCCATGCCGTCGTAGATGAATTATATTACGGGGATATGGTCGGATGCTGCTGCAGAGTTTGTAGTCATGACATCTCTTCTCTTATATGCATTGATGGTAAATCATCAAGGTTTTTTTCCGATAAAGGGTAAATCATCAAGGTTACATGTGCGTTTCGTTCCAAGCACAAATGTTTTCTGAACACATATTTTTTTCTTTTGTCGCATGTCTGCTTGATGCAAAGACAGGTCAACCGGCTACCGATGACTGGATTAGCTTAGACACCAGTGGTTGTAGAATTTTCCGATTGCCATCGCAAGATTATGCTGTGCAGTCATTTTGTTTGCAAGCTAGACAGAGGAGCTCCAGTGGTAGCTCAGTAATGTGACACTGTCAGGTTTGATTGCTAGTTTCCTACTGTACCAGATACAAAGTTAAGTATGTCACACAAATCATGCAAAAATCCAAGGCACCGAAAACCTCTGATTTTGGGATGAATTTGGGGTGTAGCAGTAGTAATTTTGTGCAAAGTTCAGACATCTACTTCTGAATTTGACCGACAATGCGAGCTCGACGTCCGGCTGCCACCACCCCACGCGCTATACCGACCACTCAAAAACCCCGCGGCTCCTTCCGTCGAGAAAAGACGGACACGGCTGCGGCTGCAACGCACACACAAAAATCCCTCCCGTGCCCCGTGGCCATGGCGCTGGTCTCGCTCTCGCTCTCGCCCCCGTGCGCGCCCGCCGCCTCCTCGTCTTCCAGCCACCTCCTCACGCCGCCGTCGCTCGCCGGCGGCAGCGGTAGCATCAGGAGGGGAGGGCCACGGGGCAACGCCGGCCTCGCTCTGACGCTGCCGGCCGGGCGTCGGGGTCGGGAGTGGAGGGCGCCGGTGTCGTCCTTCTCCTCCTTCCTGCCGTCCTTCTTCACGGGGAGCAAGAAGAAGGAGGAGGAGGACGCCAAGAAGGCGGCGACGCTCAAGGAGGAGCTGCTGGCGGCCATCGCGCCGCTCGACCGCGGCGCCGAGGCCACGCCCGAGGACAAGGACCGCGTCGACCAGGTGAGGTGACCTTCTTTCGGCTCCACCTTCCACGCCGGTGCTGATCTCCATGATGACTCACGCCTCCGTCCGGTTGGTTGGTCCAGATCGCGCAGCAGCTGGAGGAGGTGAACCCGACCAAGGAGCCGCTCAAGTCCGAGCTCCTCAACGGCAAGTGGGAGCTCCTCTACACCACCTCCACATCCATTCTCCAGCCACAGGTCCCTCCTCCTCCTTCTTGTCTCCACAATTTAAGTATTTAATTATGTTTCTGTGATGCATTGCATCAAAGGCCAAAAATTATTAGCATCTTATTGATGCAGCTGTTCATTGTTATCTCTCTCTCTCTCTTATGGCAATAATCATCACCTAAGCTGGGCAGCTGCATTCCTCACACACACAAAAAAAACCCCCAAAAAACAAGATATGCAGCTGCATTCATTTCTTTTCCACTCCAAAAAGGCTAGCCTCTTGTTGAAGGCAGCTGGACTCCTCCCCAAATAGACAAGAGCTTGCTTGCTTAGGCATGTATTATCCTGTTGGAATTTCACATTGTGTTCATTTACTGATATATGCAGAGGCCAAAGTTTCTGAGGCCATACGGGACGATTTACCAAGCGATCAACACCGACACGTTACGAGCTCAAAACATGGAGACACTGCCTTACTTTAATCAGGTAGTTTAATTTCCACCAAAAAACTAGTTCCAGCATGCCTTCTCCCTGAAGACAAAATTCCTTTCTTTGTTTTTCTTCATTAAGAAGCAAAGACTTGTCACTCAGGAACGATATGCTTTACCGATTATATTTGGCATGGTAGAGATCAGTTTTAGCATGTGTTATGGTCTTACTCTTGTGGGTAATGGATAAGCACCTCCGAAAAGTTAGGATAAGGAGATGCGTTAGTTGAAGGATTGATTGAGCTGGTGAAGGCTTTACTTCTCTTTGGACATCTGGTGAAGCCTTACTTGATTTAGAACACAAATGTCCATTTCCTCCTTGGCAGCCTTATTATCTGTCGACGACTTGAGTTAGCACGTAACTGATATAGACGGTGTCGGTACGCACATTCATGTAGCGTTATCCCACCGTGAATTCGTTTATCTGAATTTTGTTGACACATTCTGAAATCAGAACAGCAAATCGCATACACGACGTTGTTGGTAAAATTTTAGTGTTTTTAACCATAATAGTGGTTACAGCTTGCAAGTACTGCTTCTGTGTGTGTACCGTGGTGATGTGATGGCATTTGCTTCTGCAGGTTACTGCCAACTTGGTGCCTCTCAACTCTAGAAAAGTGGCAGTTAGGTTTGATTACTTCAAAATATTTAGCCTGGTGAGGCATTTTATCTCCTACTGTAGTCAATAGTCTGCTTTTTACACCAGACGATTGATACTGAGTAAAATTTTAATATTGTTTCATGGTTAGATCCAAATCAAAGCACCTGGAAGTGGCAAAGGTGAACTAGAGATCACATATCTTGATGAAGACCTCAGGTCAGCTTATCTGCCCCTCCCAATGGCTTCTTATGTGGAGCACCCGCGACTGTGCCCCAAAATGGATTCATTCCCCCACACTATTCTCCATCGTTACAATACTGGACTATTTTAAAATAAAACTCCCACTCCCTAAAAGATAATTAAAAATAAATAAATCAGTTATCTGCAAATTTGAGCATGGCACATACATAAATGTTTTAGCATTGGAAATGTATACCCTTAAAATAGACATCAAATGTCACTGCTACACCTCATTTTTTCCATGTAATTTGTACCCTCCCAGTACTCAAAGTAGAATAGTTTTGTGAAATAATTGCCCTCCTGAAATCCTGATGGATGTCTGTATGCAGTGTTTGGCTTTTTGGGGAAGAGAATTTATGTTGTGGTGTACTGATGCTGCTTGAAATCTTCTTGCTGGATTTGCAGGGTTTCGAGAGGCGACAAGGGGAACTTGTTCGTGCTGAAGATGGTCGACCCATTATACCGAGTTCCGTTGTAATAATAGTAGCTAAATGCCTACAAGAATCAGGTGTCAACTATCTAGCTAAATGCTAGTGTCTACGAGAATCAGGTGTCAACTATCCAGAATGTTCTTTTTCCCGTCCTGAGGCGATACAGGATGTGTAAATATTGATGTTTGAGCTTAGTCTATACAGCAGATAGCACATTTGAACTGACATAACTCAGATGTGTCCATGACGAAATGGGTATATGTGTGTGTGTGTGTGTGTGTGTTCGGTCCTAAACTCTTCTTCGCTGTTGAAGCTCAGTAAATGCGTTTGGATTGCAACTCCTAGAGATTTTACCCCCCATACTACCTTGTTTTAGCAAGATGATTGATGAGGCAATCTCCATGGGGCAGATTCAGTTACAGACAAAAAGTCAAGCCTCTGGATAGGAGAAATGCCCAAAGGAGAAACCACAGCACTAATAATGCTACATCATTAAACTCAACACCTTATCCATGTTACATCAGACAGAGGCATGCTGTTTGTAGAGCGTGTTTATGCGGGCTACTTGCGAATTTTAATTAATATATGAAAGACCATCACAACATAAAACCTTGTGTAAAAATGTGCTACGGTTTCTGAAAAGGCATGTCCATATCCTAGCAATGCCAAAGTTAGCATCAGCCAATTGCAAAAATAATTAATAAACATGGCTGGTAGAACCAGGGATCCTACCGGACCTGCTCCGTAGGTTGTAGAGGAAGGATGGAGCGGGGCGAGGCGATGAGCAGGCAAGCCAGCGGCTGGGCGCCGTCGCGTAGGAGGAAGATGGCGGCGGCTAGGGTTCCGGCTCCTCTGGGAGCCGGGCAATAGGGATAATAATATTCTTATTGCTTAATCTCAAAAAGAGTCTTACAGTATATATTTATAACCTAGATAACTTGCATACGAATTAACCTAAGATAACTTGGGGGTTAAGATTGCCCGGTGGGCCTTCTACGGCCATAAGCTAAACCGGTCATAACACTTCTCCCCGCCTGCACAAACAGCTCGTCCTCGAGCTGTAAGGTGGGGAAGAGCTTGCTGAACTCCTCGTGGTGATCAACCAGCGTCAAACACCTTCTCGACAGCTGGGGCGGCCAGGTCGGCGGTGACGGCGTCCTCCAGAATGTGGTATGTAACCTCCAGGTAGAAGAGTCGCGGGCAAGCATGGCCGGGCGTGTAGGGCTCGTCGCAGTTGAAGCACAACCCTTCGCGGCGACGCTCGAGCAGCTCGGCTGAGGTGAGCCAGCGGAACGGGTGCGCCGCGGTCGCGGCGAGGGGTGCCGCGGAAGCCTGCGCAGGCCGACCCTGCACGGAATCCGTCCCGAGTAGCGACCCAGCGGGGACGGTGATTCCTGCTGGATGGCCACCGCGCGGCGCTCGAACGCGCGGGCATAATACATGGCCGACTGGAGATCCTGGGGTCCCCGAAGCTCCACGTCCACGCGGATGTGATCCGGAAGTCCACCGACAAAGAGGTCGGCCCGCTATTGCGCCGTCGCGCCCGACGCATGGCATGCCAGGGCCTGGAGATGATCAGCGAAGTCCTGCACCATGGAGGTGAAGGGAAGGCGGCCGAGCTCCGCCAGGCAACTCCCGCGAACCGGAAGCCCAAAGCGAAGGAGGCAGAGCTCGCGGAAGCGCTCCCAAGGGGGCATGGCGCCCTCGTCCTGCTCGAGAGCGTAATACCACGTCTGGGCCGCGCCGCGGCGGAAACCGGTGTAGAAGTCGGCGGCCACGGCGGCCAGAGCCGGCCCGCGGCTGGGGACTCCTGGAGGTGCAGCAGCGTCGGAGGCCCGCTGTGTAGCCCGCCTGGAACGGCAGCAGGGCGGTCCGCTCGGGCCAGACGCGGCCTGGATCGACCAGTGCGTCGCCGGGTGGCTGTAGGCAGGGGCGCAGCCGGCGGGGTGGTGTACGGGCTGGCCAGGTACAGGGAGATGCCCTGGACGGCCGTCACGAGGTCCCGCAGGATGCTGGTCATCTCCTCCGGCATGAAGACGGAGGTTGTCGGCGGCGCGGAAGTGACGGGGGCCGGCGGCGCGGAGGTGATCGGGGCTGGCGGCGTTGGGGACCCGACAGTGGTCATCGGGGCGGTGGTGCCGCCGGGCAGCGTGGGCGTGGATGATAATGATGACATGATCGCAACCGAGTCTCTGGATACCAAATTGGTAGAACCAGGGATCCTACCGGACCTGCTCCGTAGGTTGTAGGGGAAGGATAGAGCGGGGCGAGGCGATGAGCGGGCGCGTCGGCGGTTGGGCGCCGTCGCGTAAGAGGAAGATGGCGGCGGCTAGGGTTCCGGCTCCTCTAGGAGCCGGGCAATAAGGATATTAATATTTTTATTGCTTAATCTCAAAAAAAGTCTTACAACATATATTTATAATCTAGATAACTTGCATACGAATTAATCTAAAATAACTTATGGGCTAAGATTGTCCGATGGGTCTTCTACGACCGTAAGCTAAACCGGTCATAACAAAGGCATATACTGGCAGGGAAAGCTATCATATCATAGAGACACATGAACACGGAAAGTGTGTAGATAGGTTAAAGTACCCTTACCATTGGAGCTTTCTGCAATTATAGAATTGCAGTCCGTTCATTGGATGAAAAAGTGGGTAAATTCCTGATGAAAGTGCAATAACATTAGTGAACATCGAGTTTTACCATAAACAGAGAGGTAACATACGGAGGAGCAACGAGAAACTGAGAAAACTTTATTTTCAATGAAAACAGACAGCAGTTCTTATTTTATCGCCTGTAAATGTCCTTTCAAACTGTTACGATCATATAAAAACTTTCCTAAATTCTTCAAAGTGCACGCGCTAGCGCTCGCGAGCGGCCGATCGCTGACCGCACGATCTCGCCAGAGCATGCGCCAGGTGCTACCTGGTCGGGGCGTTCTCAATCGCTGGAGTTCGTCGAGGCGGTGGCCGCCCTCGACGCCCGCGCCCTCTTCTCCCCTCCAACCGCCCTTCCATCCATGCCATACTCGCGCCTCCACCTTGCCGCCCGCCCGCGCGTGCTCGCCGCCTCCCCCGCCTTCGTCCTGGCCACCCCCAAGCAGCGCTTCCTGACCCCCCACCCGGACCCAGCTGGTGGCTGCAGCGCCAGGGATATCGTCGCGATGGAACGAGGAGCTACACTTGGACTGCTGCTCCCTGGCCGAATCTGCACATGGCTTATCCGGCTGGGTAAATTTACTGCGTCTTCTTGCTTGGCAGGTTATCCCGTTCCTGATGTAAACAGAGTTTGAGCAGCCGCTGCCGGATTTGGCCTCGTTCCTTTCTTACAGGAACAGGTTTGTGTACCTGGGATGTGCCTCGTGCAGTCGCGGTGATGAAGCACATGCTCACCAGTTTCTCTACCTTCAATACAAGGATGCGGAGAAGCCCATCTACAGTACGTGGATCTTTAATACCTGATTAGCATATAATAAGCTAATCCGCTCAACATCGCTATCGTTGGATGATTCAGATAGCATGAAGTATGCATATTTTGTTGAAAATGATCATAGAGGTCACAATTCAAAAGTTATAATCAGCTACAAACATTTTTGCACACGTAGTTGTTTTTGGTTGGACACGATTATTGGGAAATTACATACATGATGATCATTTTTGTTGGCATCTATAGTAGTTTTAATTACACACATATTTATTCTCAGTTGGATACGATCATTGGGAAGTTGCACACACAACGATCATGTTTTATTGGCATCTATAGTACTTTTAGATATTACACACATAATTGTTCGCAGTTACACACACGGTGATCATTTTTTATTGGCATCTATAGTAGTTCTAGTTGCACACATAGTTGTTTTCAGTTGGACACGGTCATTGGAAAGTTGCACACACGGGGTTCATTTTTGGTTGCCATCAATAGTAGTTCTAGTTGTACACATAGTTGTTTTCAGTTGGACACGGTCACTGGAAAGTTGCACACACGGCGATCATTTTTTGTTGGCATCTATAGTAGTTCTAGTTGCACACATAGTTGTTTTCAGTTGGACACGGTCATTGGAAGTAGTTGACAGGAGCAATAGAAGTAGTTGCACAGAATCTGCTAGGCAGTTGGCCTGGGCAACAGATAAAGTTGCACATCTCACTGACATGGATTCGTTGAATGGTGAAAAAAGCATCTCCACAGACCATGAGGGTGCAGAAAAGTTGTCTACAGGTGAGACCCTCAAGATGCACATCTCACTAGTTGGGGTGGGAGGGAAGAAGTACTAGCAATGAAAACTACACATACACGGGTACGGGGGAAAGTTACACATGCACATCAACCGTTAGGTAGTTGGCTGGGACCGTTTCCAAAGTTGCACATCCACTGCTTGGTAGTTGACCGAGGTAGTAAATAGTAAAAATTGCACTTCCAACTAGTGGAGAAAAGTTACACATCGACTACTAAGGGCATCTCCAGCCATTGGCCCCCCAGGAGGGGCAAAAAATCGCCCGCTGGGGGCACACCGGCGCTAAACCACGCACTGGGGGCGTGATGCCCCCCAGTCGTGGCCCCCTAGGGGTTTTAAAGAAGTCAAATACGGCGCAAACACGACTCAAATTTAACGCAAACTTCGGCGAGTTCGTTCAAATTTAAACATACTTTACAAAAAAGGGAAAAACTACCGTGGGCTACCCCCGCCGTCTCCCTCGCCGCCCGCCTCGCCGCCCGCCCACGCGGTTCTACATGCCGAGGAGGCGGTAGAACCGCGTGTAGTCACCGTCGCCGCCGCCGTCGTCGTCGTCGTCGCCCCCGCCGACGCCTCCGCCGTCCCTGCTGCATCCCTCCCCCGGTTGGCGCGGCGGGTTGGACGGTCCGGGGGCATCGTCGTCGTCGTCGCTGAGGACCACGACGCCGTGCTCGTCCTCGCGCCCACGCTTGCGGGCGGCGGTCTCCTCCAGGGCCCGGCGCTGCCGGACCATCTCGTCGCGGAGGTAGTCGTCCCGCGCCCACCGCAGGGCGTCCTCGTCAGAGAAGCCACGCCGGGCTATCTCCTCGTATTCCACGGGGAGACAGGGCTCCGGCTTGGGCTCCGGCTTGAGCTCGACAAGGATGAAGCGGCCGGTGGTGGAGGCGTTGTCGCCGATGCGGATGCCGGAGCTGCGGGTGCGCGCGATGATAGGCGCGCCCTGGGGCTCCGGCTTGACGGGGCGGAGGTGGAGGCAGGGGGAGCCGCCGGACGAGGAGGAGGACCCCCCGGTCTCCATGCGCCTCGGGGTCCAGGAGCTTCCCCGGCGGCGCGTGAAGGACGGGGGAGCGGGGTACTCGAGGCGCAGCGTGTTGCCGCCCTCGATGTACTCGAGGACGGCCTCCAACGTGCGCCCAGGCACGCCCCACCACCGACGCCGGCCGACGGCATTGAGCCTGCCGGAGGGCTCGACGCAGTTGGTGGCCTCGAGCTGCTCGGCGTGACGGCGGCGGAAGTAGGGCTCCCAGAGCGGGCTATCAGGGACGTACCGTGGCCCCTCCCTCGCCGCACGCGGCAGGGACGAGCGGATGCGTGCGATCTCCGCACGGCGCGCCGCGCCGGTGGGTATCGGGGGCACCGGCACGCCGCCGGCGCTGATCCTCCACGCCCCGGGTATCCGCATGTCCGGCGGGACCGGGTACTCGGCCTCGAAAAGGAGGCAAGCCTCGCTCTCGTGAAGATGGCGGCGGCCGAAGCCGTTCGCCGCCGCGCCGTTGCCTGGGAAGCGCTCGGCCATGGGTGCTGGAGACGGCGAGAGAGAGGAGAAGGAGGAACGACGACGGCGGAAGAGAGGCGAGGGAGGAACGACGACGACAAGAGAGTACGAGTCGCCGAGTGCTCTGGGGCGCGTCTTATATAGGCCGAGGCACCGCCCGTGCGCGAGCCGCCATGAGTACGCGTGGCGGGCGAGGGAGGGCGAGGGACACGGGTCATCCGGTCTTCACTGCGCCGCCCGTGAGGCATCAATGGCGCAGGCTGACCGGCGCGGCAGCTTTGGCATTGATTCGCCGCGGGAAACAAGGCGATGAGGACGACGAAGGGCCGAGAAGAGGGTAGAGTCGCTGACGCGGCGGGCCTGCGGCTGTTTCGCGCCAAAACAGTTCGCCCCAGCGCCCCCGGGCGTCCCCCAGCGCGCCGGGTTCGGCCTGGGTCCGCCGGCGCTGTTTTCGGTCCAAGCCGGCGAAAATCGGTCTCCTGGGGGCGCGACTGGACCGATTTTTCGGCGCCGGCACAAAAAAACGCCTGGGGAGGCCTTCCTGGGGGCACGGCTGGAGATGCCCTAAGCAGTTGGATGGGGCAACAGACGAAGTTGCACATCTCACTTGATATTAGGTAGTTTGAGGCGGGGTGTCGTCATTGAAAACTGCACATTCATGGATAGAGAAAAAGTTGCACATGGACTATTAGGTAGTTGCACATCAACAGCTGGCCAGTTGCACAAAACGGGGATAAAATTGCACAAATTTTTTTTGTGAAAACATATCCATGCAGGATCTTGTTTCGAAGAGCACATCGCGAGGATTTCAGTGGTGAAAGCGGATCTTAATTTTAATGTTTGGTTCAAAAGTTATGACTTTTTTAAAAAACAAAAATTAAAAAGCAAACTAGATTGTCAACTTCCTTTTGTGTATAAGAGACCATGTAATTTCCTTATCCATCGGCCGCTCTAAAGCTCTACATGAAGACAAATAATTATTATTTATAGATTATTAGAGGACCAAAACTTCCCGTTTTAGGCCGGCCGCTCGCAAAGTGTAGCGAGCAGCCGACCGCTTGCTAGACCGGTCCAAAAATTTTTGCCCTTGAAACGATGCTGAATAGGAATGGATGCATAGTCAATGTTAAATCAGTTTTGCTTGTGTGCTAAACTACTGAAAGCACGCTATTACCCCACATGGGAAATTGGAGGATACTATTTTTTTCGGGAATGCATCCTCCTTTTGGACAGCAATATCTCATGGCCTAGACCTGCTTAAGAAAGGGTTGATATAGAGGATTGGTAATGGACAGAGTGTCCGTATATGGCGTGACAATTGAATTTCAAGGCCCTTTTCCTTCAAGCCAATTTCAGCTCAAGGTAGATGTCGTATGAGGTATCTCTACTCCTAATGGACGAATTGGTTGAATAGTCCCCCACACTTTCAACCGGTTTATTTTCAACCGGTTTTTTTTCAACCGGTTTTTCTTCGTCCCACCTCCCACCACCCCCCTCCCACCGGTTTTTCTCTTTCTCGTCTGGCCGACAATACCCAACGTATTTATGGTAATCAATCACAATTAATCCACGTATGGTAAGGCTATAAACTTAGAAATCTCAAATATGATAATTATAGTAATAAATCAATCCATGTATGGTAAGGCTATAACTAAGGAAATTTCGAATATGGTAATTATCACCAGAATCAAAGCTTTCCAAAAAAGTTCTTCTTGCCATACCCTAATCGTGACCTCCTCATCCTGAGGCATTATCTCTACTCTTAATGGAGCAGTTGCTAGGATTGCGTCCACTGTTATTATTCGTCTGGTTTATTTTCGTCCGGTTTATTTTCGTCTTTCCTTCCACCATCCCATGTACCGAAAGCCAAACGGATCAGAACTTTCCATGTGGACACAAATTATTTAGTAATGTCTTTATGGGAGAGAATCAATCACGGTTAATCTCTAATCAATATTTAAAAATCAAATCTAAATTAATTAACTTACCATAAGTCGGTCAATCACTGATTAATCTTTCCATACGTAGTCAAATTACATCAAAGGAAATGTTTCGATTATAGCAGTACCCTGCTACAAACCGAGCGAGTCGGGCTTTCACCCCGCACCGCACGACTCTTCTCTCCCCCTCGCCGCCTCCCGCCTCGGGCCGCTCGCCGTTCGTCTTCCCGAGGGACGCAGCCGCACCACCGCGCTCAGCTGCTCCCTCACCTCCCCCGCCGTCCTCACCCGTAGGACGCCGCCGCGCCTCTCCTCTGCATCATCCTGTTGGCGGGATCCAAGTCACGGGGCTGATGACCTCATCATCTCTGACGGCGGATCTGGTCATCGGCGAGGAGGCCGAGCCTCATGCTTCGGCCACAGCCACCCCGACCTCATTGTATGTTCGCCTCCTCATCCACCCCCTTCCCTGTCCAATTTTGCTTTATTTTGGTTCGTCTTTCATCCCGTCCAAACCGGACTTTTTACCTTACGATGCCCGCCTCCTATGTTTCTGCATTAACTAACACGGCGTCGCGTGATCGTGGAGCAGCAGGGTTGAGAGGATGGGTCTCAGTGACGGGCGGATGGCGTTCGTCGTGTGAGCGAAAATAGTATGTAACTCATGGAGTGCAAGCTGTTGTGCGACTACATGGCGACGCTCGACTGTAGCGTTGAGACGTAGGGCACGTGCGCCATGATGTCGTGCTTCACCATCGCCTCCCCTAGCTTTCTCTCAAGGCATCGTGGTCTCGATGGGTTGGGGCTCGCCTCCCGCACTCCTCTTTGTCGTGTACAAAAACCAAGGTGACCCCTAGGTACTCTCAACGCTTGGTCTAGAAATCCCTCGAATTCGTTGCCCAAGCCGAGTGTTGTGATCTGACGGTCGGTCATCGTGCAGGTGTCGAATTATTGAGGGAGGCTTCAGATCGTCCTGGGCATGGAGATGAGGCTGGCCATTAAGGATGTGGGTGAAGGTCACGTCGTTTCTTCTCCTAGCTCCAATATCCACTGCTGATATTTTGAGTTCTTTGATCTGAGAAAGAACCATGGGAACGTAAGGTTTTTAACCCAACATGATTTAATTACCCTTTTCACTTTTGTATTTTATAAGTACATAAGCATTCAGTTCTTCTATCCTTTGTACGAGGATGCAATTCACTCCAAACATGTAAACAGTGTCACATCTTACAGAAGCTTCTAATTTTTTACAATGAGTATGGTACATAAACCAATGTGCTTGGGTTGTGCTTTGTGTTTCTGTCATGCCTTGTCTTTAGAAGGCACCGTGATGAATGCTAATTTAATAGAGGAGAATCAAGCAAGCGATGTGCAATGATTTTAATGAATTTTAATGACCATATTCTACACTTAATGATGATTGATAGTCGATTTATGGTTTCTCCCACTTTAGTAAGAAAGATGTGGTGTACAGAATCTTGCAAAAATGGAGGATATGGATTTGGGGCGCGAACTGTCCCGACCACGGCGGTGCTGCCTACCAACACCATGTGCAAGACTGCCTGACTTGTCCTCTATCTTAATGGTAAGTTTCTCTCTTTTTCTATCTCGTGGTCTCCTTGATTTGTCTTTCGAGAAAGGATTGAAAGTAGTTTGGGTGGTTCAATTAATTCAATGCCCAACAATATCATCAGTTGTCAGCAAGAAGTTACTCCAAATTCCATCGCCTAACAATATCATCAGTTGTAAGAAGTTAGGAGTTTGGTACGTACCCCGGTGCAAGAGACCATGGATGCAAAAGGTACTTCTGCTAGAGTAAGATTAGATAGTCAAATTGTAGACAAACAGCAGTGTGCATTGGCATTGCAACTTCTGACATGGGATATTTGTGTAGTCAGATAATTAGGAACCTGGACTACAAGGGCAAATGGGAGGCACCTTTCATCGACATTCAGCCTAGGGAACCTCAACTTTCCCACTGTTGTACATTCATACTACTGTCCATGTATCGCTTCTGCTCAACTATAATACACGGAAACATGAAAGCTCATGTTTTTCCCTTGTTTGTGCAGAGTACAAGGATGATTCCTACATCTATGCATTGATATGCTGAACCACATTGGCATTGAGCCAAGCCAGGTTAGTGCTTCAAAAATTCTGAAAAAATCTGTGAAATGTTGTTGACACTTTGTTAAGTATTTGGTTTAACTATGTATGTTTGATTCTTATCCTATGAAGCATAATTAAAGTGTTGACTCTGTTTGACATTTTGATGTATTACGTCTAATTAGTAGCATTTGACTTTTGTTTCATTTCAGATGTCTGATGTAGACAACTAAGGCAATGGCTATTGCATTGTAGGACGAGAAGGTCCAACGCAGTGGCGGCGGGTACATACCCAACGCGGCGACCCGTGGGCGCACCGGTTCTAGGGCCTTGAGAGCTGGGGCCGGCATCCAGGCGGTGAACATGGATGGTGGCGTGTGGAAGTGGGCGGTGGTGGGCAGGGAACAATGTGGCCCTGTCGGCGTCCTCTTCGTTTAGCTTGACATGATCGCCGTTCAGCTGAAAACAAGATTACCTAAGGGATATTAAGACTAGAACATGAATGCACAATACTTTTCCGATGTGATTTTTGTAAATGGAATTAACTTTGTAGAGTTGGCATGACATGCGCCTTCACTAGCGTTAATAATAGACCCTCTCTCCTTCCAAATTCCTGACCAATCATTGTTTTTGTAAGGATCCTTCTCGACTTTTGTTAGTTGTTCATCTATTGTTCATCTATGAATGAATTTAACCATGTGGTCTAACTGATTGGTCATATGAACTTATGAAGTAGTTGTCGTGTGTACTAATTGCGACAAATGGAATCCTTTGCTTTTTGCATTGTTCACTAATATCATTAATAGATATGCATGTGTTACCGATATTTCTTAATTTGGCTGATTGAGCATTACTAGGCTATAATTCTTTGTGACTTTTGATTTTGTTTGTTGTTCTGATCCTATGTCGAATCAATCCCGATCCATGGGGAAGAAGATACAAGGGGCCGACCACTGAGTCGATGATGCCGACGATCGAGGACGGCAAACATAATCATTTTGGTGTCATAGGTTCATTGGAGCTGATGCCGCCACCTCCTCGCCCCTTGGTCTCGGAGGTTGTGATGGCCAGGTCAGCGACATGGCCACGTAGTATGCCTCATTTTCTCCTATTGCATTGTTTCTTTTTTATCATGTGATTTCTATTTTGTTTCTGTTAGCAATAATTACAGCTCCATGAAGCAAAAGAAAGCTTGAGAAATCATTTTTGTTTATACTCAAAGGCTTGGCTACCTAGGGGTGTTATTGACTCCCTACCAAAAGTTGTGTTTATACTCAAAGGCTTATGCATGCTTTCTAAAAAATATGTTGCACAATCACTGTAATTATGGTGTTATGTGAGTTAGAAGATTTCAAAAGTGCATCAATTGAGAATTACACATATTTATACATCGGACAGGGAAGCATGTATTTGATATTTCCTGCTGAAATTCAGCGTTTTCTATCGGAGGTCTAAATTTTCATATGCCAGACTTTTAAGTTAGATGGTGTGTTATAATGATTTTTTATTGGATGTTGTGCTGTATATTTGGGTCTATGTAATATTTGTTAGGAAATTCCATAATGTATTAAGGTTCTGGTTGCAGCATCTTGGAATATTTGTTTAAAGGTAACAAAATGCTCCATCTGTTGTCTTTAATTAATGGTTAATAACAATGGAAATGCTTCGTGAGATGATTGGTCTTAAGCATAAAAGTCATGTAGGGTGCTATCTACCTTGTGTAATATAGTGCACAATAAAGAGTACTATGTTTCTGTACCACTTTCTTTATTTTGTGCATCGCGTGTCTTTCTATGTATACATTATCGAATTACATTTTGTATCGAAGAATATTTTGTGTGATATGGATTTCAATTATGTTTACACGTAAAACTTGATATGCATTATGTTTATATATGCACACAGTAAAAATATTTAAAAGCCCGTGGCAACGCACGGGCCTTCTACTAGTGTCTCATAGCTCCTAAATGTCAATGGTTCATGGAATGTTGAACTTCTACAGACGATATTCTTGCCATGTGATGTCGTGGAAATTTTGAAAATACGTGCATCACCGAGGCAGGGAGATGATGTGTTGGCTTGGGGCCCAGGCAAACTTGGTACATTTTCAGTTAAGTCTGCATATGACATGGCTTTTGAGGAGTCATGCAGGGCGACTGCCCAAGCATCGAGTTATGCGTCGAATGGATGACGAGCTTGCTGGAAGCTAATATGGGGAACAAATGTACCGCCCACAGTTAAGAATTTTGCATGGAGAGTTGCTGTTGATTCACTTCCTACATGGCAGAATAAAAACAAGCGTGGATTAGAGGTAACAAGTTTATGTCCGGTGTGTGCAACTGAGCCTGAAGACAGTTTTCATGCCCTGTGTCGATGCCCACTTGCAATGCCCACTTGCAGTGCAACTCTGGGAATGCATGAGTGAGGTCTGGCGCCTGCCGAAATTAAAGGAGGTGTCTAACATGGGTGTAGAATGGCTGCTGGAGGTTTTGTATCCTTTGGGAGATATTGAGTGAGCTATGTTATTATTCACTTTATGGAGATGTTGGCATAATCGGAATGAGTTGGTACATAAGAAAATTCCAGCACCAATGAATGCTTCGCGCCAGTATTTATGCGTTAATTGCTATAGCTCAAAATTCTAATTATGATTCGATGAAAGGTAAAGCGGTGATATCTTATGATCCAACGGTAAATAGGCCACATGAAATATCAAGAATTGTGCCTTGTGCCTCCTGTTAAGTGGCTTCCTCCTCCTGAGGGTTGGGTGAAGCTCAATACGGATGGTTCCTGGACTAATGATGGAAGGGCTGGTGCTGGTATGGTGCTTCACGATAATCTAGGCAACATTATTTACTCATCTTGCAGGGAGTTATTTTCATGCCGAGATGTCCTTGAAGCAGAATTATGCGCATGCATGGAGGGTTTATCCATTGCTATTCAACGGACGGAACTTCCAGTTTGTATCGAAATGGATTCATTTATAGCGGTGAACATGTTGAGGGACAAGGACATTGACAGGTCAATCTACGCGTCTTTGGTGGCAGAGATAAAGTACTTGAAGTCTCTTCAAATGACTAGCATTGTTCATATCAAGTGTGGTCAAAATTTAGTTAGTGATTTTTTAGCTAGTTCTGCTAGAACTGAGAGTAGAACTGTTGTCTGGTTGGGATCAGGACCCAAGAGGTCATCGATTTATGTAAGCAGGATTGTATGTTTGATGCTTGAGTATTATAAGTTTATTCGTAAAAAAAATCAGTTTTGCTATTTCACATCTAGATTTAATATGTTATCTCACAACTAAATCTAGGACCGTCTGATTGATTACTAGTACTTTTTTTCGTGCGAGGCTTGATTTACATCGCTGGCTGCGTCCCGCGTCGTCCTTGTTTTGTTTCCTTTGTACCGTATGTGTGCCGCGTTCATCTTTGTTTTTTATTTGGCCCATGGTCCCTACATATGTTTGGGTCTGTTTCTTGTGTATTTTCTACTTCTCATTTGTCTATTAGTACAAAGAAGAAAGCGGCTGGATTAATCTGGTGTTGGACTCATAAAAGAGGGGTCTAACACTGTTGGCACTTCTTCAGTTTCTATTCTTTTTTCTGTTTCTTCTTTTACCTTTTGTTTTCCTTTTCCGTTTCCTTTTTTGTTTATTGTTTTTATTTTGTCTTTCTCATTTTTTGTTTAAAATTCATGGATTTTTTTCAGATTTACTAAGTCACATCTAGATGAGATATATTTATATCACATTTGAGTTTCTCACCACGCGGTTTAAAACTGCAATTTTCATGTAAAATTTTGTGATCGTTCGCTGCGGGTGACTTCCTTTCAATGTTTGTGTGCGTGTGCGACTTATTGGTTGTGTTAAGTGTGCATGTGGGACTAGCCTTTCTGCTTGTGTCTGGGTCTGGACTGGCTGCTCTTTTTTGTCTATGTCCATCTGGATAGTGGTCCTCTTTATGTGTTTGTTTCAAGCAGGCTCCGGCGGAGAATTGGAAGAGTCAGTGCGGGCATTTTTTTTCAAGTATTTCCTGTTCGCCACTCTCTATACTCACTCTTGTTTGTTTTTTCCAAAAAAGAATTGGGTTTTATATTTCTTTTCTTTTCTTTTCTTTTCTTTTTTGGTAATAAAATCCATGATTTTTTAAGTGTCATAAGTATATTTTAAATTCATAACTTTTTAAAATGATGTCTCATCTAAGTTTGCCGTTGTTTGATTAATTTTTCATAATTTTCGTACAAGCGCTTTATCTTCTGCCTCACTTGTCGTTGTTTGTTTGTTGGGTATCATGTTGTTGGCCTAGAACTGTTTGGCTTCGCTTTTGCCGGTCCATTATCATAGCCCTAGACCACAGGCAATCTGTTCCCTATGTTGTTTCTAGACTGCGACGTAGAATTTGAAGAGACAAGAATAAAGAAGTTATATTGTGGTCGGGGCCCCGCTGTAAGTCTACCTACGATGGTCCGACCAAATTTTCTCTAATTTTTTTTTGTGGTTGCAAGTCCATCCTTGACGGGCCTGGTCTATTTTATCCTAGTTGCAAGTCCACCCTTAACTCGTAAATGGATCAGACTTTTTTTGTCCCAGTTGCAGTCCCACCCTCGACTCGTAACTAGGCCCCAATATTTTTTGTGTCTCGGTTGCAAGTTCATCATCGACTCGCAATTGGGTCTGGAACTTTCTTTGTCCTAATTACAAGTCCACCATCGACTCGCAACTGGGGCCAAAACTTTTTTGTCCCAATTCGAAGTTCACCCTTGACTCGCAACTGAGGTCTAGTCTTCTGAGTCCCAATTGCAAGTCCATCCTCAACTTGCAACTGAGGTCCAACCTTTTTTTGTCCCAACTGCAAGTCCATCATCGACTCGCAACTGAGGCGGCCTTTTTTGTCCTAGTTGATAGTCCAACCTTAACTAACAACTGGGGCCTATCTTTTCTGTCCCAGTTGCCAATCCATCATCGACTCGCAATTGGGCCTAACCTATTTTCGCAGTCGCAAGTCTACACTTGACTCGCAACTAGGGTCGGATCTTTTTTGTCGTAGATGCAAGCACACCCTCGACTTGCAATTGGGGCCAACATTTTTTTGTCCTAATTGCAAGTCCACATTCGACTCGCAACTTGGGCTCGACCTTTTTTTGTCCAAGTCACAAGTCCACCCTTGACTCGCAACTAGGGCCCAACCTTTTTGTCCTAGTTGCAAGTCCACTCTCGACTCGCAATTGGGGCCCATATTTTATTTAGTTTCAAGTCCACACTCGAATTGCAACTAGAGCCCGACCTTTTTTGCCATAGTTGTAATCCCACCCTCAACTTGCAATCGGGGGCCGACCTTTTTTATCCTAGTTGCAAGTCCACCCTTGAGTCGCAAACGAGGTATGACCTTTTTTCTCGGTTGCAAGTCTACCCTCAACTTGTAACTGGGGCCCGATCTTTTTTTGTCCTAGTTGCAATCCCACCCTCGACTTGCAACTGGGCCCCGATAGTTGCAAGTCCATCCTCGACTCGTAACTAGGCCCGACCTTTTTTTGTCCCAATTCCAAGTCCACTCTCAACTCACAATTGAGGCCTGACCTTTTTTTGTCCCGATTGCACCTCCACCCCTGACCCACAACCGGGGCCAACCTTTTTTGTCCCACTTGCAACTCCACCCTCTACGTGCAACTGGGGTCTGGTCTTTCTTAGTCGCAATCGCAAGTCCACCCTCGACTCGCAACTTCAGCCTAACAAATCTTATGAACATTCGTCAATTTCATGAATGTGTAAAAATGAGACACGTCCTTTTGAGTCATATCCTTTTGTATATAAGGCTAGTTTATTCACCAATTCAAAAAAAATTGCCTTAAAAAAATTGTGTTCACCAATTCAAAAAAATATTTGCTTCAATTTTGTTTTAGAATTTCAAAAGATATTATCATTTTCAAGTTTTGTTTACAAACTAAAAAGTGTTCCAGAATTTTTATATTTTATTCACTGGTTTGAAAAAAGTCCAAAAATTTTAAATACTGCTACTGCTTGGCCTGATGTTTTTTCTGTCTCAACTGTCCCACTTCCAAGCCCACCTCAACTTGCAACTGGGACTAAACTTTTTTTTCACATTATGTAAACATTTTCTTAAAATATCACAAACATATTTTTGAAATGCTTGAACAACTTCTTAAAGGGAATTTTAAGATGTGTGTTTTTAGCTTTTTCTTAGTCTGGTCCTATATGACTTTCTCGATATACATGTGGCCTGGCCATTTTGCATGGCCATTTTGCATGTGGTTTCTGTCCATGTGCTTTGGGTCATTCTTTTGTTTTTCTTTAACAAATTTTCAAGTGTGTGCAAGAGGAGAAGGGACACGAGCTGTCGCCTAGTAGTTTTTCTAGGACAAAGTTCCCGTGTAGTAGTACTATGTCCATTTGTACGTGCGTTGAACGGATCCAGCCTACAGTGCACCCGTGTGAAACGCATTGTGATGGGCTGGACTAATATCAACCAAAACAAATAAATAGACAAACAAGCGTTGTAATGCATACACTGGAGCGTTTATCCCATCGACGAAGGCCACTATACACATTTTCTGGAGAGCAACATTATCATTTCCTTTCCTCTACAACAGTTTGATTCCACTGTGAATGCAATTTTATTGAGAACAAGAAGGTGAAAGTTCAGCAGAACACACAACTCGCCGACCTAGTTGTATGTCCATCCTCAACATGCAAACTTGCCCCGGCTCCTAGCTAGTTGCATGTCCAAACTAAACTTGCAAGTTGCAAGTCACGCGGTACAGTTGCATGTCTAACCCCAACATGCAACTTGCCCCGGCCCCAATCTTGTTCCATGTCCAAATCGAACACGCAAACCCATCCGACCCAGTTGCATGTCCAACCCAAACATGCAACTCATGTCCGACAGAGTTGCATATCCACTCTCCGCACGCAACTTGTTCCCCAACCCAGTACCCTATATAGTTGTATTTATTGTTTGCAAATACATGTGAACTTCTGTAATATGCATTGTATATTTTTCTGTATATACGGGGAACATTATTTTTAACACGCGTTGAACATTTTTTGCAAATACATGATGAGTATTGTTTTTCAAATATAGGCACGAGCAATTTTTAGAATACACGGTAAACATTTTTTAAATTCCTTCTCATCATTTGTCTAAATGGTATGAAACTTAAAAAAAAAAACTTATGTGAACATTTTTTTACATTGCACAAACATTTTTCTAGAAAATGTCATGATTTTTTTGAAATGCATGAAGTTTCTTTAGAAAATTGCCATGAACATTTCTTTGGATGTTAGGAAACTTTTCTTCATTGTATAATACATTTTTTGAAACATGACAAACATTATTTTGAAATGCATGAATATTTTGTAAATTTCAAAAAAAAAATTGCAAACACACTTTTATGGAAAATTTATGATTAAAATATTAATACACTCAATGTATTTGTATTTTTTGAAAATGCTTGGAATTTTTTAAAGTGTCTACACTTTAAAAACTTTTCAGGGATTTTCAAAATTGTTCATGTTTTTCAAATTTTGTTCATGAAGAAATTGTTCGGAATACCAAATTTTGTTCTTTAAAAGAATGTTCGGAACTACAAAGTTTATTCACATTCTAAAAAGGCTGTTCAAAAATTTCAAATTGTTCGTGTTTTAGAAAACATTCGACATTATAAAATTATTCATAATTTGCAAAAAAAGGTTTCAACAAATTGCAAGATTGTCTTCTAATTTCGACGCTCTGCTATGTTCTTATACCCCCCTTGTCCCAAATATCAATAACAGCTATTGGTTGAAGTGGCACGAGCGTGCGCAGACTAGCGTGTCATCGTGAGCTCTAAGAGCATCTCCAGCTGTTGGCCTCCTAGGGGGCGCCTAAAATCGCCGCCTGGGGGTGAGCCGGCGCAAAAATTGGGCCTGGGGGCGAGTTGGTCCCCAGCCGCCGGCCCTAGGGCCGCCCCCAGGCGCGTTTGAAAATAAAATTTGTTTAGCAAAGTTCGGCACAGTTCGACGAAACACGATAAATTTCGGTAAACTTGGGCATATATTAGACATGTTCGCCGGTTTTCATTATATAAGAAAATAGATAACTAATAAACTAAAAGAGAAACTGGCTGAACGCCGAGTAGTCGCCGTCGTCGCCGCCATCGTCGCGGCCGTCGTCGGACTTCTCCTCCTTGACGCGGCCGTCCCTGGTAGAACGGGGGAGCGGGCACTCCCCCGTCGCTGAGCCTCCACCCCGTCGGCCCGGCGCGCATGTCCGGCAGCGCCAGGATGTTCGCGTGGAATAGGAGCCAGGACTCCTGTTCGCGCAGCGAACGGCGACCGAAGCCAGTGGCCGCCGCCTCGTCTCCGGGGAAACGCTCTGCCATGGCGACGGGCTCGGGAGAGGTAGAGAGGGAGAGGGAGGGGCTGGGCGGCAGCGCTCGGGAGAGGTAGAGGAGGGGCTGGGCGGCAGCGAGGGGCGGGGCTGGTGTGGGCACATGCAAGTGAGGCCGCCGGCTATATAGCCACGCCGCGCCCGTGTGAACGCGTGCGAGGGAGGGGAGGCGTCGGCGCGCCGCCCGTGAGGAATCAATGGCAAGGCTGACTGGCGGTAGCCTTGCCATTGATTCCCCGCGGGAACCGAGGCCGTTGGGGAAAGACGAGGCGCCGTGTCGCTGACGCGGCTGGCCCGCGGCTTTGTCGCGCCAAAACAGCTCGCCCCAGCGCCCCCGGGCGCCCCCCAGC
>NC_041386.1:582247222-582251622 GCF_002162155.2 Triticum dicoccoides | reverse complement strand
AGAAAATCGCCTGGGGGACCTTCCTGGGGGCGCGGCTGAAGATGCTCTAATCCTGTACGGCGCACTGCATCAATATTGTTTTTGTCGCCTGAAGAAAAAAAGACAAGTAAGAAAATGACGCGAAAATAAAATGTGCTATAGCACACCCTTGCCCTTTATTACATTTTAGCTCACAGAGAGGTAGGGGCGGAGCTCTGTAGGGGTCGAACTAGGCCATGGCCTGCCCAGGAATTTGACGATTCTTTTACCTATGCTTTCCGCCCAGCACCCAGCCCACTTGGCGCATCCTCATGCAGATAGCGCACTGTGTTTCCTATTTGGCGCTTCAGGCGCCCGTTAGCATACATTTTGCAAACGGGCGCACACAGCCCCTCCGTGCTGGGCCGGTCCATCTCCCCTCTGTTATTTGTTTTTTAACGCAAAAAAGTGCACTCGAGGAGAGAATCGAACCATCGACCTCCCACTTCGAGGGACACTGCACTAATCACCGCGCCACCCAACCCAATTAAGTTTCATCCTTTCTTATTTCTTATTTCTTATTTCCCTTTTCCATTTTATTTTTTTCTTTTTTCATTTCCTTTTTCTTCTTCCTTACTCGATGAAAAAAATCGTGAACTTTTTTTCAAAACAATGAACTTTTTTCATTTTTTGATGAATTTTTTTGAACTTTTTTTAATTTCGATGAACTTTTGTTCAAAATCGATGAACTTATTTCAGTTTTGATGAACCTTTTTCAAATTTGATGAACTTTTTTCAAATACGATGAACTATTTTCCATGAAGTTTGTGAATTTTTTTCAAATCCATGAATATTTTTGAATTCATGATTTTTTTCAGATTTTTCATTTTTCTATTTTTTTCAAAAGTCAACAGTGACCGGTCAAACCACGACCGGTGACTAAGCAACCAACAGCGAACGAGCAACGTGCGAGCGAACGAGTACCCGCGTTGAGGCGGCCCAAGCAATACAGGATGTGTAAATATTGATGTTTGAGCTTAGTCTATACATCAGATAGCACATTTGAACTGACAGAACTCAGATGTGTCCACGACAAATGGGTATGTGTGTGTGTGTGTGTGTGTGTGTGTGTGTGTGTGTGTGTGTGTGTGTGTGTTTGGTACTAAACTCCTATTCTTCTTCGCTGTTGAAGCTCAGTAAATGCGTTTGGATTGCAACTCCTAGAGTCTTTCCCCACATATTACATTGTTTCAGCAAGATGATTGATGAGGCAATCTCTATGTGACGGATTCAGTTACAGGCAAAAAGTCAAGCCACTGGATAGGAGAAATGCCCAAAGGAGAAACCACGATACTAATAATGCTACATCATCAGTTCAAAAAAAAAAATGCTACATCATTAAACTCAACACCTTACCCATGTTACATCAGACAGAGGCATGCTGTTTGTAGAGCGTGTTTATGCGGTCAGTTTAACCACCCCTGTCCCCATTGCCCTCCCTCAACGAAATCTCGATTTCAACCTCATCGTGACCACGGTTCCCTATATATTATCTTCAGGCATCGTTTGCAGGGTGCTAATGGGCTATCCTTGGTGCCCTATACCGCTGTCCTGAGATTGACGATCCCTGTATGCCATCACGGTGAGTTGCATCTTCTCATGAAATTTGCTCAACATAAAACGATACTTCAGCCTTTGCTTTCTCCAGCTTACCAAATACAATCACCGTCCGGTATTAACTGTCGTTGAAATGAGTGTATCTACACATCTCAACGACAGTTAATTCCGGATGGAGGGAGTAGCTCTTTCATGAACTGGGATTGCGTGCCATGTGCTATCCGAAGTACATCTGCTGCCCTAGTTAACGATTTCAGAGCGTCATATGTGTACTCAAGCAACCTATGGCATGGAGGAGCTTTTAGTTAGCTCTGTTCAGCGGTACAAAGAAGGATCAGTCAGGAAAGATGAAAATAGAGAGCCATTGTTAGACAGAAGACAAAGAGAATTTTAATTAATATATGAAGGACCATCACAACATAAAACCTTGTGTAAAAATGTGCTACAGTTTCTGAAAAGGCATGTCCATATCCTAGCAATGCCAAAGTTAGTATCAACCAATTGCACAAATGATTAATAAACAAGGCATGTACTAGCAGGGAAAGCTTTTGAATATGATGAGAACTTTTGCCCTTGAAACGCTGCTGAATGGATGCATAGTCAATGTTAAATCTACTCTCTTTTTTCAATGGTCGTTTTCAGGAGGAAATC
This sequence comes from Triticum dicoccoides, assembly GCF_002162155.2. NCBI lineage: Eukaryota > Viridiplantae > Streptophyta > Magnoliopsida > Poales > Poaceae > Triticum > Triticum dicoccoides. Next base: position 582,249,396 of record NC_041386.1, on the reverse strand, counting down.
AAGCATGCCAATCAATGGGACAACCTTCGGCACCAATTAATCTAGGTACACAGAAAACCCTAAATTTATATACGTAATGCTCCTACCTTACTCATGCCATATGAAAAAAAGAGGTAGATTGATGTTATTGCCTTATGGATTGACTCCATATACAAATAGTTTTAGGTTCTTGTAATTTCTGGTAGAAGATTTAATATTTGCATACAATGTAAATAAACTTCAGAGCTGATATTTATCTGCTATATACACATTTGATCTACATAATACTCCCTCCGTTCCCAAATACTTGTCTTTCTAGGCATTTCAAATGGACTCAACATACGGATGTATGTAGACATATTTTAAAGTGTAGATTCACTCATTTTGCGCCGTATGTAGTCATTTGTTGAAATCTCTAGAAAGACAAGTATTTAGGAACGGAGGGAGTATATTTGTTAGTAGTACAGTAAGTTAATTAAGAGCCCTGAGCCTGATATCTAGATAGTAGAGACATCTATTAGCTAAGTAAAATGAACTTGTACTAATTTATAGACCGTGTGATGATCAAACTTAATCACTTCAGAATGACAAAAAATATAATTAAGTGATCAATCCTCTGGTACATTTCTTGCCTAGTCATAAGATACAAATATTGGTGTTTTTTTATCTGCACTATGAGAATTAGCTGATCAACCCTCTGATACATTTCTTGGCTAGTCATAAGATACAAACATCGAAAAGATCATTTTCAGCAAAAAAATAAGGAATTAGTACAACATATATGTGATTATAGATAAAAATAATGATTATAGGATATATGTACCCCTAAATAAACAATTATAGGATACATGTGCTGCCGCTGCTCTTGTCTTTTCGTCGTTGTTTTAGGGTTTGTTATAGCTGTGCCCTTGGCAGAATCATGGCTACTTGTGTGCGGTGTGAACATTTGTCGAACCTTGTTGCTCTGCTGGTTTGCTTTATATATAAAGCGGGGCGAAAGCCTTTTTCGGTAAATAAACAATTATTGAAAATTTACAATTTGCGCGTGGAGGGGGAGGGGGGGGGGGGGTATAGCCCCTTACACTACACCCTTGCCCTCTGTTACAATTTGCTCACGGAGGGGGATTACTCTTTTTCTTGATCGTGTTTTAATCACAAATGCTATGGTGGCTACACAGGAATCCAGTTATTAACGTCGATATTTCAAGTTTGTTTTCATTTACAGCATAGTGTGGTGCTTTGTGTGGTGCACCGGACATGCCATCGCAGCAGCATTCCAGATCTAAAGGAATACATCTATCACGTAATCATTTCTTCCGTGTTTCCTATAAATTAGCCAAATTGGTTTCGCTGCCGTAAAGAAAAAACTACAATAATTTCCACTCTATTTTGCTGAAAATGAGCTTAACAACATTACTTTGATTCTTAATTTAATTTGAAATGCTGGTGAATAGGAGTGGATGCATAGTCAATGTTAAATCTACTCTCCTTTTTCAAGGGTCGTTTTTAGGAGGAAATCAAGCATGCCAACCAATGGGACGACCTTTGGCACCAATTAATCCAGGCAGTGGTGGAGCCAGGAAAGTATGATCAGGGGGGCCGAGTGATGGTAAAACATATTGGGGAGGGCCAAACCTTAGGAAAATGATCTTTTAGCAGCAAATAACCAGTAACCTCCTGTCTCCGTCACTGAATCCATGTACAGAGAAAGCCCTAATTTTTTATACGCAATGCTCCTACCTGATTCATGCCATATGAAAAAACAGGTAGATTGTTTTGGTTCTTGTTATTTCTGTTAGAAGATTTAATATTTGCATAAAAAATAAATAAACTTCAGAGCTGATATTTACCTGCTATACACATTTGATGTACATAATATATTTGTTACTAGTACAGTAAGTTAATTAAGAGCCCTGATATCCAGATAGTAGAGACATCTATTAGCTAAGTAAAAGCAACTTGTACTGATTTATAGACTGTGAGACGATCAAACTTAATCACTTCAGAATGATAATAAATATAATCAAGTGTTTGGGGGGCGGGGGGGGGGGGGGGGGGGGGGGATTGTTTTATCAGGTGTAACATTCACTGATGCTGCGAAAAATCTTCTTGCTGGATTTGTAGGGTTTCAAGAGGCTACAAGGGGAATTTTTTTTTGGGTGTTGCTACACGTACGATGACATTCATCGGAAGTT
>NC_041386.1:582239499-582246981 GCF_002162155.2 Triticum dicoccoides | reverse complement strand
TATTTACCTGCTATACACATTTGATGTACATAATATATTTGTTACTAGTACAGTAAGTTAATTAAGAGCCCTGATATCCAGATAGTAGAGACATCTATTAGCTAAGTAAAAGCAACTTGTACTGATTTATAGACTGTGAGACGATCAAACTTAATCACTTCAGAATGATAATAAATATAATCAAGTGTTTGCGGGGCGGGCGCGGGGGCGGGGGGGGGGGATTGTTTTATCAGGTGTAACATTCACTGATGCTGCGAAAAATCTTCTTGCTGGATTTGTAGGGTTTCAAGAGGCTACAAGGGGAATTTTTTTTTGGGTGTTGCTACACGTACGATGACATTCATCGGAAGTTGTGTACGATAAGACTGATCTGGGCTCATGGGCCACATCAGATTGAACCAGGCTTCTCTCTTGTCGTACAAAATCGGATGAGAAAAGATTGTATGTAAGGTAATTCCGAATTTGTTTGTGCTGAAGATGGTCCGAGTTCCGTTGTAATAATACTAGCTAAATGCTAGTCTCTACCGCTACGAAGAATCAGGTGCCAACTATCCAAAATGTTCCTTTTTCCCATCCTGAGGCAACACAGGACGTGTAAATAGTAATGTTTGAGCTTAGCCCCTATAGCAGATAGCGCGTTTGAACCAACAAAAATCACATGTGTAGACGACGACGAAACGTATATTCATTTGCCGCTTGGTCATAATTCTTCTTCGCTGTTGAAGTTCAGTAAATGCATTTCGATTGCAACTCCTAGAGTCTTTCCCCCCATACTACTCCACCTTGTTTTAGCAAGATGATTGATGAGGCAATCTCCTTGTGACGGATTTAGTTATGGTCTTATGGACAAAAAGTCAAGCTTCTGGATAGGAGAAATGCCCAAAGAAGAAACCACAGAACTAATAATGCTACATCATTAAACTCAACACATCATCAACGTTACATCAGACAAAGGCATGCTGTTTGTAGAGCGTGTCTATGCGATCCGTTTAACCACCCTTGTCCCCATCGCCCTCCCTCGACGAAACCTCAGATTTCAATCTCATCGTGACCACAGCATCCTCTTTATTATCTTCAGGCATGATCGACAATCCCTATTTGTCATCACGGTGAGTTGCGTCTTCTCATGAAATTTGCTCGTCTCCAGACGATAGCCTAAATGAAACTTCAGCCCTCGCCTCCTCCAGCTTACCAAATAGCTCTTTCATGAACTGGGATTGTGTGCCGTGTGTTATCCGAAGTACATCTGCTGCCCTAGTTAATGATTTCAGAGCGTCCTCCGTGTACTCAAGCAACCTATGGCATGGGGGAGCTTTTAGTTAGCACTGTTCAGCGGTGCAAAGAAGGAACAGTCAGGAAAGAAGAAAACAGAGAGCCAGTGTTAGACAGAAGACAAACATAGGGACTACTTGCGAATTTTAATTACTACTCCCTCCGTTCCTAAATATAAGCCCTTTTAGAGATTCCAATATGGACTACATATGTAGCAAAATGAGTGAATCTACACTCTAAAATACGTCTATATACATCCGTATGTAGTCCGTATTGAAATCTCTAAAAAGGCTTATATAGCAGCAAAAAAAAAGGCTTATATTTAGAAGTGGGGGGAGTATATGAAAGACAATCACAACTTAAAACCTTGTGTCAAAATGTGCTATGGAAGGGCATGTCCATATCCTAACAGTGCCAAAGTTAGCATCAGATAATCGCACAAATGATTAACAGACAAGGCATATCCTGGCAGGGAAAGCTATCACATCATGGATGACACATGCATGGAAGTGTGTGGATAGGTAAAAGTATCCGTACCATTCGAGCTTTCCGCAAGTATAGAATTGCAGTCCGACCATTGGATGAAAAGGTGGGTAAACTCCTGATGAAAGTGCAACAGCATTAGCGAACATCGAGTTTTGCCATAAACAGTGAGCTAACATAAGGAAGAGCAATGAAAAATTGAGAAAACATTCTTTTCAATGAAAAGAAACAGCAGCTTTTATTGTATCGCTTGCAAATGTCCTTTTAAACTGTTAAGATCATATATAAACTTTTGCCCTTGCCCTTCCTTGCTGATATAATGTTCTACCAGCTACTATGTGGCCTGTGGGTTGTGGCAAAAAATATCAATGTTATCATGCTGCAGCAGTCCCGGCATTATAGATACTTATTGTACTGATCATGATCACTGCAGGGTTCTCACTTTTTGTTCACTGATAACTTTATCACGCACTATTCAAGATGATATTTTTAGCAAGTGCTATCAATAAGTGTAGTTTTGGGATTTCAATGAAAAGAAGCATAATAGCAGGTTTCAACCTATGAATTGTTTCTTTACGAGACAAAAACAGATCATCCTAAGTTCACTCTTCACTGTATCTTTCTTTGTGGGTTAACCCTACAGGTTGCTGCCTATCAAACTTTAAGACAAAAAAAGAGAGGCCCAAAAAACAAGATCAAACAGGAATAGGGATAACAGATGGAATGCACTTCCTGGCATGAGACTGAGACAATTTTCTCACAAACATGCAAAGTTTTTCCTGAAGTTAACCTCGGACGTTAGAATATGATTTGATAGAATTCAAACCCTTTAATTCAGAACCACGATGGTGTAAAATATATATTATATAATTGTATAGCATAAGATATTCCCAGTTAAATACAATAGGATCAAGGTTGACTTACTTTCATAAACTGGAATAGTCATTCTGCAATACATCAATGCAGTCTGCCAATCTTGCAACTCCATATATATCTGCAGCAATGGTATGCCTGGTGAGATAGTAGACCTAGTGAAGTTGCATGGGTGAGTGGCAGTAGTTACTCATACAGTCATTCTAGTAAATGTGTTGTGCATCCTTAAATAGTTGTTTTTCCTACACAAGCTAGAAATATACCTTCAGGAGTGTTTCACGTGTGTGAAGCAAAGTGATCGAGAAAGAATGGTAATGCTGCTGTTCTAACTGCTCAATGATCTTGTACACTGAACCTGCTTCACTATTATCTATATTGCTTATTAAGGTAGCAAATTTTGTGAAATACAAAACATAAGCTTATTAGATATATTTATTTCAGAAAAAAATGATAGCGAAGGATACTTCCAGATGAAAGAAGAGAAGAAGCTTTGTCAGACAACAGTAATATTTCACTTGACACCTTCTTTACCTCTTCTTCATCTCTAGAAATGCTACATTTCTGGCATGCATAAGCCTTCTTTCCTGGAGATGTTGAATAGAGATAGAATGTAAGATAAAGAACAATTGCTTATGGTTTAGTATTTTCTTTGTTGCATCTCTTCATTTATTATTTTCCTAATTTCCAACCAACCCGAGTCAGGCAGCAGAAAGCCATCACACTTTTGGTCCTTGCATCTGTATCCCTCCAGGAGAGCATCTTCCTCAGAATCCTGTAACATTGACGAAAATGTAACAGAGCTCTGACTTGAAATTTTGTAGCAAGGTACATATATATCATATATATGTCATGATTTTTTTCTGTATTTTTCACATGTTATAAATGTGTTTGTTAGTGGCCTAGTACACTAGCAGAACCTCAAAGGAGCTAGTGCATATTATATGCCCCCGTCAGATGTTAATTTCCTGGGGAAAATAAAAAAGCGGGGAACCAGAATGGAAAACCTTAATACATCGGGTACATGTGCAGGTGAAGAAGTACTGCTTGAGATCATTGTGTCTCTTCAAAGTGGTTGCTGCAGTTTCGATGTAACTTATTGATACCTGACAAAGCATATTCATCCAACATTCTCCAGAATGAGAGGAAATGTAAAGAAAAAGAAAGCATAGCATGCATATTAACAAATGAATGACGAAGGCAGAAGACCAAAAAATAGATTCCTTACCTCAGTATTGCTACTCAAGGGTTGCAACGCGCGTACATATGCAGTCCGACCCTCAAATAGCAAAACTGCATTTGGTACACAACTTTATACCAAAAAAGGGTAAATACAAATACAATGATTTAACAAATGATCAAATCTGAGAGAAATGCTAAACAGGTGAACAAAAGCTCAGATACTACCTGTGGTTAATAATTGATATAGCAGGAAACAGTCCAGTCCCAAGGGGCCTCAGTTCAGGATCACATATGGTATGAGCATTGCAGGCGAACTGCACACATGTAGAAGACAATAAACCAATCACACTTATTTCATAAATAAGTTATGTATCATAAGGTGTCATGTGGTGCTACCACTACCACCGGCACGACAAGGCTAGAGCTCCGACAGTAAGTTGATCAGTTACTGTCGGTAGGGACAGGAAACAAAACTGCAGGTGATGGGAAAGCCAGGTGGATGTTGCAGGCCGACATAGAGCTATCTTTTATTTGCTTCCTTCCAAGTTAATATATTTACTTCCAGTTACATTTGAGGTTTGATTATATCACTTTGTTAGGGCCAGTCTTTAAAAGGACTTGGGCACAGTTTTATTATCAAGCAAGAAATAATTAACAAGAAAAGGGAGATTTGTCTCCGAACCCAGCCCTTCCCACAGTTGCACACCTGTACTTGGGTCGGCTGCACTGCAATCACGGCACTGCCCAAGCCCAGGGGGTTGGGTCTAAGGCTTCCAATTACAGCTAAGATCTCAAGCACGTGACAATACACAATGCCAACTTCTGTTTACACAAAGGACTAGAATTACAGAAAATGACTATGCTCTAAAACAAACTCCAATCATTCAAGGGGAAGATGCCCCTCAGTGTCCTTATAATAAAGAAGAGTCAGGCACCTAGAAATGCGACAACAAAAGGTCGGAGTCCACACCTTGTGAGGCATAGCTACCATCCGAGCATTCACTCGATCTCAACATGGCCATGGTCTAGGCGGAGACACACTTTAATTTAGTGCTTTGCTATCAGAACATTGGGCATTACCTTAGAAAAAGTATGTGCAATTTCCTTCAGATCAAGTTCAAAATATTGAGTGTTTGATGCCCTTGTGTTTCTATACTCTTCATTGGAAAATGATCCAAACTATTGATAGCAATGACCGAAGAACACAGCAAATTGTATAACTGGGGTAGAATAAGTATTACGACAACATGAGAGAGGTGTTTTAGCTCCCAGGTCCCCTGTGTCCAATTTTTTTTAAAAAAAAATCATATTTCAAAGTTTCATAAAAAATTGAAAACAATTCCACGTGTACCTATAGATGTGTTCTACATGATGTAAAAAAACGATAATAACTGTTTTCATTTGTGGGGTGCAGAAACAACAAATATGTGGATCTATAATACCGAACAGCGTCTATTATAGATCCACATACATTTCTTTTTTTGTGTAGCCCTTAAATAAACATATTATCAAATTTTACAGGTTAGTAAGAATGTATATGTACTTGCGTAAAGAACTACATTTTTTTTAACTGTAAAGTGTGCTTTTCGATTTACAAAAAGGGCTCATTTCACAATATTTGGAGAACACACGTCTTTTCTCCAGTAGCATGCTGGTTTATCTACACAGGAAGTATATAGACCTGATTTTACTCTACTCAAACAAGACCATATGAGTCCTTGGTTACTTGAGATATCAGGAAATTAGGACTTAACAAGGGAGGAAAAGGCGGGGCAGAGGTGCTAGCTTGGCTAAGATAGAAAGTTTTGATGTGCATGTAGATTTGGTTCTAGTGCCACCACCCTTTTCGAGATCTGTCAGGATTAGCAAGTTCTAGGACATCTCTGAGGGGTTCAGACCAAACACTCGATCTCAACGTTCAGAAATTAAAAAGCTATCAGAGTAGAGAAACACAAAGGCATCAAACACTCACAATAACACCTGAAACCAGCTGTTTTCATCAGCATAATGCATCGCATAATTAATTTGAATCTCTGTCTACCATAGCAGTTAAAACATTTAAGATCCTAAGGACAAAAACATATTATGGGCAATTGGGCATTACCTTAGAAAAAGTATGTGCAATTTCCTTAAGATCAAGTTCAATTGAAGGGAGAATCAGCTGCACAAGATTGGCCATCTGAGCATAGAGGACCAATTGATTATCCTCAACCTTCGAGATGTCTATTCATGCGAAGTCAATCCAACACTCACAAAGCATAATCTTTATAATTTATCATGAATCAATGTGTCAAGTGGGCAGGATACGGGACTCCAACGCATCCACTAGATCGTAGTTATCTGTTGCTGAAGATGGAATGGCCTGGAAATACAAGTAGTATCAAGCTAACAGGATGCAGCTAACACTGATGCACTGAAAATACAGAGGTACTGTACAGAAAGTTTTTGTCAGGAATAGACCAAACCAGCCCAATACCTTCTCGCTTTGCAGTTTTCTTCTTAGTATAAGCTTCACCGTCAAACGGATTGTAGGAGTAAGCATCTTCTTCCTTTCCTCTGTCAGCGCTGAGATGGCTTGACACTCAAGTTGATGCAGCTTCCATTCTTCTTTCTGCGTAACAAAATTTCACTGAAAGAAGTGACATCACTGAACGCATAACAATCAGTACAAAGAATATTTACGCATGGCCACAGAAGTATGTATCTGTCCATCAACAACGTGAAACAATTGAAGGGCAGAGTCAGCACCTGGCACACGCTCCCACAGTACCAAGCTACTCGACAAACCGAGCACTTCCTCAGGTTGCCGGAGGCGAAGCAGTGGTCGCAGCTCGATCCAACCGAAATCCTGTTGGGCGTAGAAGCATAGGGTTCTTGGCAAATAATGACCTCCCCTGCAAAACCGCCGGAGAATCCCACCACATGAGCTTGATTATACATAAACCAGCGGGCCAAGCTCGACTCAAGGACCAGTATCGTCCATCCCGGCAACAACTACGTGTGCCATTCATCTGGGCATTTCACCGAGCGGTTCGCGGGCAGGTCAGCGTATAGGGGCAAAGAACGGCTGCGACCGAGGGAAGGGAGGGCGGGGTTACCGGGGAAGAAGCTGCGGGAGGCGACGAGGCCGCGGCCCTTCCCTGGAACGGAGGCGACGGCGAGGCCGCGGCCGGCGAGCTCGCGCTGCAGCTGCTCCGCCCACGCCGCCATCCCTTGCCGCGGGGACGCTCCGCCGCTTGCTTCACCGGACGCTTGAGAAATCATCAGAGCAGAAACAGTTGAGCCCCACCGCGCTGGAAGTAGTGAGGCCGACTTAACCGGGCCAGACGGGCTACCTGACTGATTAAAGCCCATACCGAGTACTAAAACTGGGCTTCGGCCAGGAGGCCCTGCTAGCCCAACCAGCACGGCGGCGGCATTTGTGGCAAAAAAAAAAAAGGTTTTGCTCCGTCGTCCTGCTCGCTCGGCTTCCATTTCAAAATTTGGGGGCTCCGTCGCCATTCCCTCCTGCCCCACCCCCACCCCCCACCCCTCCGATTCGCTCCGGCTCCCCGTCCCACGGCCGCCGCCGCGCCCGCGCCGCACCACCGCGCGCGTACAGCGCCGGGAATCCGCCGGCTCCGAGCGTCCCCCTCCGCGACCCCCGGAGCGGCCGCCTCGAGCTCCGGAACCCTA
>NC_041386.1:582192991-582239134 GCF_002162155.2 Triticum dicoccoides | reverse complement strand
TCCGGAACCCTAGGGCCTCTCCCCCACCCGGTCCGCCTCTCCGGCGAGATGCCGCTGGGCCCCACCGCCTGCCCCGACGCAGCCGATGGAGAGGAGGGGTAACTTCCTCCGCCCCCCGGCCCCCGACGACGCCGCGGCCGCCGGCAGGAGCAACACGTTCCCCGCCGCCGGGGACACGGGCCACACCAACCTCACCTCCTCCTCGGGCTCCTCCTCCTCCTCCACCGTCACGGGCGACCCTCTCGACTTCCTGGGCCAGATCCATGCGGCCTGCAAGCGCCAGAGGCCTCTCGGTGAGCTCAGCCACACCCTAGGCCTAAGCGTTGCTGCTTCCATCTAGGGTTATGCATCTAGTTCAACGTTTGTCACCTGCAAATCGAACCAAGTTAACACGCAGTAGCTTCAGGACACGGGAAATAAACCTGCAAGTAGATCCTGACTGTTAGTGCTAGCTCTACTTTTGTTTGCGGATGGTGAGCTGTGATGTGCTTATTTTGTAAGGCTATGTCAAAAAGACGTTCTAGAAAGTCTATCAATCGGTGTGGCAAATTAGATTTAAGCGAGATATTGTTTGTTATCCGAGGGTTGTAATATCACATTTCCTCTCAGTTGCTCCGCAATGCAATTGTATATTCACTGCAGCTTGATTAAGGAAAAAATGGTTTTAAAGTTTCAGACTTGAGCTCAGTTTTAAAATCCTAGAAATTAGTTTGATGTTTTTTTTTTGCAAAATTCCTATGCGGTTTGTATCTCAGATTTCCGTCTATATGGAATCTAGACCTTTTCTTCTCATGGATTATATTAATTTAGATTCTGTCTATACGGAAGCTAGACTTTTCTTTAGATAGATTCCGTCTATACAGAGTCTAGACCTTTTCTTCACATACTAGAAAATATTTGGAATAAATGAAATATTGTAATGTTATATGTGGAATTTTAACATAAAGCTGAGTTATCGTCCTGGTAAAAAAACATTTTTGTGGTAGGCCCTGTTCCCGGTAAGAATTACAGTTAAATTGTCTTTCCGATTCTATTCCCTGTCCCTGCTACAGAGAAAGATGCTCGTTTACAACCGAATTTGTCTAAAATGCGTTGTCATCTTGTTTTAACTTGAACTTGCCTCAGGTACAACACAGCGTGCAACTCGTATCCTGTTGCCTCGAGGTGAGGGGCCGGCGAAAGCTGGTACCAGCCCTTCTGTTAGAGAGAGTTCTGGAGGAATGGCTATGCAGAAGCAGAGAGGCGTGCTGGCGGCCTCCAGGTTGCAAAAGGTGTCACCTGATCAAAAGGATGTTAACGCTGGTGCAGGAGTACTGGCATCAAATCAAAACGACATGTTGACTACACCTTCCATGTTGAGTACTATCACAGATGGCCATAATCAGATTGCTGGTCAAAACGACCAGCAGAAGAATGAAATGGATGTGTTTGTGGACAGGAATAAGTCGTCGTTAGATGTTTCTTCATCTCGGATCACATCTCGAAATGCATCAGTGGCCGTCGGTTTCAAGAAAGATCAGTTTTATTCAGTTGGCGATTCACACTTAACTTCTCAGGGTAAGATTCCTTTTTTGACTCTGGCTATTTTGTAAAGTTAAATGCAGACCTGTTTCTGTATTTAGTTACCGGTTTACATTGCAGGTGAGAATGTAGGAGTAACCACTGACAGTAGAATGGACAGTATGTTGTCTTATCTGCATTCTGTTTCATTGTCAGCAGGAGATAATTATCATGTGGCTCAAGCAGCACATGATCAAGGCGGGAAACATCAGAAGCTTGAGCTAGCTGGTGCACCAGTTGAGATGGATGTCAAGTATGATGCAGCAAATTTGCCTCAAAAAGGGACTGAAGAAGCTTGTAATCAGAATCATGGAGAGCCAATGACCCGTTGCTCTGTCGTTGGTTCTTCTGTTACTGCTGTATCACTACATTCAGGGCAAAATACACGAGTTCCTCAGAGTAGCCGATATGCTTCGCCAATGCAGATGCCTGAATGTACAGTGGAATCATCTGCAGCTATACCAGGTAGTGTCCCTCCCAAACAGCAAGAAGCTGCAATGCCATCAAGTGTTGGTGATTGGAATCCTAAAAACCATCAGGTTCCTAATACAACGGACAAAGCTGCCCCTGGCAATGGAGGTTTGCCATCCCAAGGCCAAGGGTTATCTGCTAATGAACAATCTACGTCTGCCAAGGATGGGGGTACTTCGCAAGCAAACAGGGATCAGAAGGAGCGCCGAAAAAAGGGTTATGATCCTGAACATTTCTTTAAGGTGAACGGGAAACTTTATCAGAAACTTGGTAAAATAGGTTCTGGTGGCAGCAGTGAAGTTCACAAAGTTATATCAATGGAACGTGCAATATACGCCCTGAAAAAGATAAAGCTTAAAGGTCGTGACTACCCGACGGCATATGGCTTTTGCCAAGAAATCGGTTACCTAAATAAGCTGAAAGGAAAGAGTAACATCATACAGCTAATTGATTACGAGGTACTGGTATTAACCTTATCTCTACTAGTTTTGGGCTGCATATAACTTGATACTTGTACACAGCATCTCTATTGAGTTATCGTACTCATTTTCTGTGTTCTCGGAGTATTTTATTAAATGCAGAGGGATGCTATGATATTTTAGTTTATTTATTATGCCGTACAGAAAATTAACTTCTATTGTCTTTGAACTCGAAGCTTCTTGTTCCCTCTGCTCCTTGTATTGTCTAGAACTTCTCTCGTAACTTTTGCCCTTCAGGTGAATGCATAACAAAATCATGTCGTTTGAAATTTCCATTGCTTGATATATTTTAAACTTCACTGCCAGGGGTTAATGTTCACGCATTCTATATTAGTTTACAGAGGGAGTAGTATTTAGCGGCAGCACTGTGCACAGGATACTTTCACTGTATATTGGAAATATTATCTAATCTGCCTAAGGCTTTTGGCATGTACCAGGTCACTGATAAAAATTTACTTAAAGAAGGCCCTATCTCACCTCGGGATGGAAAAATTAAGGATGATCAATACATTTACATGGTCCTTGAGTTTGGCGAAATTGATTTAGCACATATGGTTGCTCAGAAGTGGAAGGAGAGGAACAACTCAAATATGAAAATAGATGAAAATTGGCTGCGGTTTTATTGGCAGGTAACCTTTATTTAATTCGATTTAAGTAATAGCATAAGGCTTGAGTAGAGGACAATTAGCTTAACTATGAACTAGAATGTAGGTGGATACCTTTGATGCAAGCTTTTCTTCCCAATCTTCAAATCAACATTAAAAAGTTGTTGCAGTTTACTCGGTGAACCAAATCTTGTTAACTTATTTTAGAGTATTTTATCAATTTATCTCAGAAATATTGTTCCAGTTTTTTAATTGCATTGCCTCTTCCCAACTGCTACACAATTTTCCATTGTTCATTTGTATGTGTCCTGCTTAGGTTAATGTTCACACATTCTATTGAGTTACTGTGCTTTTAAAGTTTGTACTAAGCCCCAATACATCTTATGTGCAATGTAGGTTAATATTTTATACTGATAGAGCTGGAAGTAATGTAGTCGACTATGATATACTTCCTCCTTCCCATATTATTAGGCGTATTAGTATTAGCACGAAGATTAGCGCACCAATTAATCGCTAGTTGAACCATCGTAGAGGGAGGCAATCACGGCTCAGGAAAAAAGGAAGGATGCATGCACGATCTCTTTTGACTACCTCCATGAAATTAGCGATCCTCAATAACTACTCAAGAGAGGAGATTGGCTGCATTTGCCTTACATATTGGGATTGCATGAAAATCTAATGCGCCTAACAAAATGGGAAGGAGGGAGTATTGCGTAATATTGGCATGTGCAAAATTTTAAGCATGCATGTGTTTATTTGGCTCTGTTAAACATATACTTGCTCCGTCCCAACATGTAATGTGTAGTGATTCATTGAGACAAGGCTTTGACCAATAATTAATTGATTAGTGTGTGGTTGTGTGTGTGATATATAGAAATGCAATCATTTCTAATAACATCAATTTTATGTCACATAAACCACATGTCTTTGTTGGCCCAAACCTTCTCCTAATTAATCAAAATACTCCTTGCATTTTGGGGACGTCGGTTGCTAGAACCTGTGCCTGCATTATTAATGATGAATATTTTCAGATAAGTGGTTATTTCATTCTGAATTTCAAAAATCCTAGCGCCTTCCCAAATTTACCTTGTTTTGTGATTCAGCAAATGCTTGAAGCAGTCAATACAATACATGAGGAACGGATAGTGCATTCCGATCTGAAGCCTGCAAATTTTATGCTTGTGAAGGGATCACTGAAGCTAATAGACTTTGGCATTGCCAAAGCTATAATGAATGATACGACAAACATTCAGCGTGATTCTCAGGTACCATGGGATGCAACTTGCTTTTGCTCGTTTATTTCTGCCATTGCATATACTTGTTGTATTACTAAGAATATTACTGACCAATCACATCAAGTTTTGTTGTATCTGGCATGCTAATCTTTGATCTCTCCCTGTAAAGCGCAGGTAGGAACACTTAACTACATGTCACCCGAAGCATTGCTATGTAATGAGCAAGATTCAAGTGGTAACGTTTTCAAGTGTGGTCGGCCAACTGATATCTGGTCTCTTGGATGTATTCTTTATCAGATGGTGTATGGTAAGACACCATTTGCAGACTACACGACTTTCTGGACCAAATTCAAAGCTGTTACCGATAGGAAACACAAGATCAGTTATGAACCGGTCGACAACCCATGGCTTATTGATCTCATGCAAAGGTGCCTGGCCTGGGACCGAGACGAACGGTGGAGAATACCTCAGTTGCTTCAGCACCCGTTTCTTGTCCCTCTCGTGCCACGGGATTTGCCTCCCATCAACCCTGATCCTGATCCGTGCAGCATGCTGATGGACCAGCTCAGACCACACTGGGACAATCCCGAGGTTGCCAGACTTTGCTCCGAGCTTCGAGACGTGATTGCAAAGTGTGAGGAGGATCAAAGCAGTCAAAGCACTAGAACGTAACACAGCATAGCGTTGACGGCATGTCGAGGTGTGGCGCGCATGTTACAGCTCAGCGTGCGCCATCTTCTCCTTGAGATCAAACATCAATTCCAACGGTTCGATAGACAGCTACTGAGGCACTGCAGGTGTTGGACAAGATTCGCGGCTGACCGTCACCGATTTTTATGGCTCATTGTGTTGTCACGGAAGTTCAGCACTTCATTGAGGAATTCCATGTATGTGTCGTGCTGAGGTCGTCGTTGGTGTATGTATGCCCTCCTCTTCGGCTTATTTTGTTTGTTCCTAGAACAACCGGTAATCGGGCTGACCGTTTGTGACACGAGGTTTCCTTGGTAGGATTCTTCTTCCTGTTAGATGAGGAACTAGGCAGGTGGTGCTTTAGTCTCCCTTTTGTCTGTTTGGTCCTGAATTTAGGTGACAGCGTCTGTTGTAATCTGTATGTAAATAGCACCTGCACGATGATGAGTTGGGGTCGCAGGGAGAGGGAGGCGTTGTTTTGGTAGTGGGGTGGGCATTCTTGGTGCCCGGGTGTTAGGAGGAAGTTGATGCAAACAATGCCATGGCAGGACTCACTGACTGATGTTAGAATTGAAGGTATTTAGCTGTATGTTGTTGGGCGCAGGAAGCATCTTCCCTAGCCGCGTTTGATGATGATCCGTCGGCGTTTGAGGTATTGTTGTGATCAAACCAACCGCAGGAGTCATCCCGCTGGTGCTGGTTGTGGCTTGTGGGCACAGTTCTCTTGTCTGTGCTCCAATATGGGTTGATTATTATGTTTTGTGAGTGAACCCATCGCACGAGCCCACAGCACCTTATCGACTGTCCAAGCACGATTTTTTAGACGGACGAGACCCATCTGGTGGAAAGAGTTGGTGCTTTCCACTTTGCAGATGCAGCAGCACATGCATTATCTTTTGTAGTAATCCAAGTGCAAGGGCACATGAACGAATAATGCTATCTATGCTCAGGTACATACGTCCGCTTCTCTCCCCCTCGGTGCAGTGGCCAGCAAGCCGTGACCCATATCACGGTCATGGCAGCGCTGCTCAGCTCTCCCCTCTGTGCCTCTGTGTTCGCCATTACTCGCCTAGTACCACACAAGCGGCGTACGCAGGAGGCCATGGTCAGGGACCCCCGGGAGACGGGCCGGCCACGCGTATGCCGAGTGGTCCACCACCGAAAATGCACTCGCTCGGTTTGCTGCGTCCGCTGTCGCGCCAAAATGTGCACGTCAGGCCAACTCCAGCGCGTGACCTATCCTGTGGGTGCGTTTGTCTGGGGCAGAACGGATAAACCAGACGGCCCAGCGCGCGAGCGCGAACAGACCTTTGTTCGTTTTCTGTCCGCTTTCGAACCATTCCGGCCCAAGTTTGCGCCGTTTTTGGGATAAAATGGACAGCGCGCGGACGGGCGGGACGCGCACTCTTGTCCTCCACTGGCCCGCTCGTCGGTGCCACAAAGCAAACCCCCCGCGCCCCAATTGGCGCCATTTTCCCTCAAACCCTCCCACGCCCCCCCCCACCTACCCTCCCCCCGTTCATGGCCGACGCCCAGCCGAATTCCGCGCGGCCTGGCCGTCGACCCGCCCGGAAAGGTGAAGAAGAAGAAGGCCAAGGGTGCAAGGAAGCCGCGGTCGGAATGCACGTCGGAGGAGCTCGCCAAGTTGGACGCGGAATCGGCGAAGAGGAGGAACCAGAGGGCGGCCGTCAAGGGCAAGACCGCCGCGGCCAAGTTCGCTGCCGAGCGCGATGTGATGGAGGTCGCGCGGCGCAAGGCCGAGGTCGAGGAGAAGGAGGCCATCGTCAACAAAGCGCACACCCTTCTCATGCTTGGCATTTGACGTCCGGCGGGTTTCTCTAATCGGCCATCGGCCCGACGAGCACAGGCTCGTCGGTCGCCAGGCCTCCCCACTGTCAGTCGCCGACGTCGCGGACCACGCCTATGTCGCCCGGCTTTCCCCCGCCAAGGCACGACGGTCAGACCCGTTTTTCGGGGTCGTCGGACGTTGGCGTGATCACGCCGTCCACACCGCGCCCCTCGGGCGTCATCGACCTCAACGTCACGCCGGGGTCCAGTAGCGGCGGCCGGCCGTCCGTCGAGATGCAAAGAAAGCAACCACGACCATCGTTTACGGGCACCATGTCGTCCTCCCGCGTACTGTTCGACGGAATGCCAACACCAACGCCAACGGTCGATGACCCCTTCTACAATCAGTTCATGGAGGATGTGATCTACGAGGGTCGGCATGGCGGTGCCTACGATCCCGAGGAGACCCAAAGTCAGGATGGTCGCGCCTAGTACATTGCCGATGAAGAGGCCCACGACCATGCTGACTACGACCATGGTGACTCGTGGCATGAAGACGATGACATCTATTGCGAAGGTGATGGTGATGAAGAAGAAGGCAATGACATTGATATTGGGGGCGAGCCATTGTTCATCGACGAGCTCACCCAAAGAGCGGAAGCACAAAAGAGGAGGAAGAGCATTCGCACGGGTACATATTCACAAGACGAGGACATGTTGATTTGCCAATGTTGGATGGAGATTAGCCAAGATCCGAGGACCAGCGCGCAACAAAAGGGCCTTGTTTTTTAGACGAGTGTCTATAAAATATTCCATGAAAGAAAGATGTTTGAGCCCTACCAAATTACGAGCGACCGTGGCATCACCTCGATTCAAAAGAGGTGGTTGTTCATCCAACAATAGTGCAACAAGTATCGTGCCGCACTTGAGTGCGTTGAAGCACGGCCCATGAGTGTTCTCGGCATTGGGGACATGGTATGCTCTCCTCATCCTAGTTCTTTCGTTGCTACGGCCACGAGACTTCGGCCTTGTACATGTTTGCATGTCAATTGTTGTTGATCATGTCGTGTAGGCATTTCAATCTTTGGAAGCACTCAAGGCCCGGCACAATGACAAGCCATTCACTCTTACGCATTATTGGGCGATCATCAACAATTGCCCTAAGTTCAAGGATCAATACCATGATTTTCAAAGAAAGAGAGGCAAGAAGACGGTCGCGTTGGCCGGAGGTGGAGATGGCGAGGCGTTGAAGAGGCCGAGGGGCAAGACTAACTCCAAGGTGGACGACATACGTGATGCCTCATCTATGGCCTTGCATGAGGCTTTGCATGGCATGATGTCTCAAAAGGATGTGAGGGACGAGAAGAAGCGACAAAGCAATGACGAGCAAATGAAGCAATACCTAGAGTTTCAAAGGAAGAAGGTTGAGATGAAGGAGGCGACCAAGAAGAGGAAGATCGACATGGAAGAGGCGTCCCGACAAAGTCAGCTCGACATCAAGGCCGCCAATGTCACGACCAGGCAGAGGCAGCTCAACATCGAGGCCACCAATGCCGCAACCAAATCAAAGGAGGTGGCCCTTGCGATCATGAGCGTGGAGTTGACCAATATGAGCGAGAAGACGAGGAGCTGGTTCGAGGCCAGGCAAAAGGAGATGTTCGACGCCGACGGCCTAAACTAGGTCGTCCGATCGGTCGTGGCCGTTCCTTTTTGGAGGTTGGCATGGGTGTCGGCCGCTGGTTGTGTGCCGACGAGAAACACATTCATTTTGGAGGCTGGCTGTGTTGCCGGCGAGGACGTGTATGTTGCTGGCTCTGTTGCCGGCGAGGACGTGTATGTTGCTGGCTCTGTTGTCGGCGTGATTTAGGGCCGTTGAGCTGAACTAGGGTGTGGTTTTTCGGAAGTTGTTTAAAAATAAAGGCGGACAGGATGAGGCTAAAGGATGCTGTCACGTGCTCAACACAGCCATCGTATTCCAGAATAGGTCCGGACATGGTCTCATTACCCTACCCAAATGAACCGAATCAGGGTAAGACGGTCGTTGGCGTCGTGCGCTGGAGTTGGCCTCGCGCGTGCACCAGACGGACCAGAGCTCGTCTGCATGCGCGGGCGCAGGATGCATTTACGCGAGCCACGTCGCCGGCGTCGGCCTGCCTTCACCCGGTCGCTTCCCGCTGTCACAAACTGGAGCTGGACGGCGCCGCGCCGATGGATGGTACAGCACGTAGTAGCAGTACAAATCAAAGAAAGCTAGTGGGCTGTGGGCCGGTGGGTACCCTACCTACATACTGGTATGTACCTGCAGCATATGTCGGCCCGGCCAAAAGAAATACCACGTGGTGGTCGTGGCGGTGGCATTGCTTGCCGTCCGTCCGGTCCGGCCACCGCGCCGCGGCACCGTGTCAGCGCGCGCACTGGCGCAGTCGCGGCGGCACCGCCTCGTGGTCGTCACTGTTTCCATGTCAGCTCAGCGCCTCGCCAAGTGCCATCGCGCGACGAGCGTACGCACTAGGTGCCACTGTGCGCGCCACAGGAGCTCCGGCCCGGTGGGCGCCCAAGCCTCACATGCGCGCGTGATGATGGGCCTTGTCCGGCGCAAGCGACAGCATCATGGGAAATCGTTTGATGGTGCTACGAGCGGTACTACGTACGATAAAATTTTGTCACTGTATGTAAATTTAATCAACTTGGCCGTAGATCATGGCACGTGGATGGGGTCGCCAGAGTGAGGCCCGTTTGATGGAGCATCAAGATTCGTGCGGGCACGAAGGTCCCGACATTCCCGTGTTTTGACAAGAGAGAACGAGTAGATCTATCGGCTCATTCACCAGTGCGGCCTACTGCTCCGATTGTGGATCTCGTTGTCGAACCGCACAGTGCAAGTACCAAACCGGGGCCTTCTATAAGTATATGCGCATGCGTGCAGGGAGAACTGACAATCTCTAGTACGCACAGGCGATATATATATGCCGCACATCGCATCAGGTCGGAGTGACGAGGACCGCACATGCATGTGCTCCTGCTGCTGCATCAAGTTCGCACGGGCTGGCAGGCCGGCCCTACGCAGCCACGACCAGCGGTCAAGCCAAGCAAAGCAAAGCCACATGGATCCCGCTGATCGCGCGCGCTGTCTGCCCGAGGACAAAATTACTGTTCTGATCCTTAAGGCAAACTAAATCCCGATTTGACCTCGTTCCAAAAAAAATTTCGTTTCTGACCTTTTTCGGTGACGCCAAGGTCCCTGGCGTCTGGGTTACGCAGCAGACGCCACGGTCCCTGGCGTCTGGCCCCTGGCCCGCATTGCCCGCCTGCCCGTTGACCTGCTGACGTGGCAAAGGGGCCAGACGCCAGGGTCCCTGGCGTCTGGCCCCGGTAAGTGCATAACCGCGCGGGCCAGCCCACCCATCCCCATCTTTCTCCTGGCGGCGCACGACGAACAGAGGGCTCTGTTCTTCGCCCCTTCTCTCCCTCCCACCACCACCCCCCTTGATCTACTCCATCAACCCCTCAAACTCACAGATCGGACCCCCCCAAGCTTCTTTGAGGTATTCTCCCCCATTCCCTCCAATTTTTTTTTGTTTTCCCCTCTTTGGTTGGATGCATTATTCAACACTAGGTGATGTTAGATGAGTAGATGGTTTCTTATTTTTAGAAAATTTTGTGTAGTTGATAGATGATTAGGTATGCAGTAGATGATGTGTAGTTGAACATGTAGGTAAAATCAATTCGGTTTTGTGTATATGTTGTCCATAGGATTTTTTTTTGAATTAAGAGGGGTGATGAATATATGATTTGTGTATGTAAAATAGACTTTGGCATACTATATTTGGTTTGATAGATGATGTGTGTATGTGTAGATAATCCTATTGTTGGCATACTATTGTTGGCAAAAAAAATTATGCAAAAGAGATGATGAAATTTTCTTATTGTGTGTGACATGATTTGTTCAATAGAATGGCGGATGATGATAATGAAATATATTTGATGGTGAAATTTGGTACTCTAGATGATATGTTTGCATATGTAGAAGAAAGAAATGATGTGGTTATGTTTGAGAAGAATGGTGTTTTCATATGGAATAAACTTGGAGAAGGAAATTGTTTGATATTGTTCATGTATTCATAGATGTTTGTGAAATTTTTTTGTAGGATGGCGGATGGTGATGGACCTTGGTATGACGGATTAATCGATGAGTGGGATAAGGAGCATCGTGCTCGTGCCATTGAAAATGGACAGGTAAGAAGCAAGACTGGGTCAATTTTCGTTGTTTCTCATTTGTGTTCTTGTATTGATTATTAAAACATCACTTTATTTGCAGGTTGTAGTTGCTATGCGCATGAGGGGTCATTCCGCTGATGACTTTGATTACGACCCGCGGTATGAGCCTTACATTCGGAGATTGGGTCTTCTCCCATTCGTGTTGCAGTTTAAGCGACGCGCTCCGCCGGTGAACCACGCGGCGCTGACCGCACTTGTGGATCGTTGGAGGCCGGAGACTCACTCCTTCCACCTTCCATGTGGGGAGATGACGATGACCCTACAGGACATGGCTATGATAAGCGGCCTTCCTATCAATGGACAAGCTGTTACCGGTCGTGTCAGCGTGGGTAATTGGCGAGAACGGACTGCCGATTTAATTGGCGTTCAGCCCGAGGGCCCCCAGGAAGGCAAGGCCGATACAGCGAAAGTGAGGCATTCTTGACTAAAACTGGTCAGAGGAAACACCAACCCGTGCCCTCAGGATGCCAATGACGTGGTTGTGCAGCAGTACGCGCGGGCCTATCTTTGGTATGTACTAACCAAGGTAGTCTTCTCAGATGCAACCGGGAACTCAGCCCTCTGGATGTTCTTGGAGCCACTTAATAACTGGGATACCCAGTATAGCTGGGGTTCGGCCGCACTAGCATACTTGTATCGTCAGGTAAGAGATATTTGCAACCAATTATTTTGCATTTGTCATGCGCCTCCATATCTAACATGTTTGTTTGATTGCAGCTTGACTTGGCGTGTCAGAGGAAGGGAGGTACATCCTCATTGTCTGGGTTTGTTTGGAGCCTATCCGTGTGGATGTGGGAGCGGATCCCGGTTGGACGGCCCAATTTGAAGAACCCCCTCATGGCAAACCCACGGGGTAATCATGACGGGTTGCATGATGATGATCCATATCGGCGCCCTACGCTTGCTTACTATTGGGAACAAGTGACAGTGTACACAGGAAGCTCGCATGTGCGATACAAGTGCTATATGAACGAGCTGGACACCTTGACTGCTGAGCAGGTTATGAGAAGTTCGATGAGATAAAATTTAGTCAAGAATGAAACTTATGTATGTAGCTAACAATGTATCTCTTTGTTTTGCAGGTACATTGGTTGCCTTATGTGGAAGATCGTGACTTTGATCTTAATGAGATGTGCACGCGTGATAGCCATCTTTGGCGGGCGAGGTGCCCAATGATATGCTTCTTCGCAGTCGAGTGGCACTTTGTAGACCGTGTGGCAAGACAATTTGGAAAAAGACAAGGTATTCCAATTGAGGAGAGCAAGAAGGAAATGCTATCTCTGCATCGGTAAGCAAGCATGCCTTGAGTATGTAGTAGAGCATTGAATAAGTCAGTGTTTGCTAATGCTTTGTCCCGTGCATCATTTGTAGGTTCGATCGAAGGAACAATCAGGATATATCGGATTGGGCAAACAAACACCGTGCGTGGATAGAAATTTGGAATCAAAGAGACACGTTAGTGCAATCAGAGAATAGACCTCACAATCAGTCAGCATATCAGAAGTATCAAGTGTGGTATGCGGATCGTTACCGGTTAAAGCTGAAGCCAGGTTGGACTCACGAGGAGTGGTCGGAGTTGGTGTCTGAAGACCCGGAGACTGCAGAAGGTTATCATACCTTCAACACGGCTGTGAGAGACACCAGAGGGGCTCATGTTGACTACGCACCGATGCATGACGAAATGGTAGTCTGTTTGACCTATTCTAACATACTTGCATCATGTTGTCTTCTTTCAAATACATAAGTTTGGTGTGTTCATGAATTGCAGGGCAGAGAGTTGCTTCTGTGCGTCAACGATGCCAATGTTGCACTGAGTCATCCAGCTGGTGGTGCATTATCTGAGAGGACTCTTAGGAGCACGATGGAGGTTAGTCGCAATATATTATAAAAGTTTTTTTCACGGATTAGTTATTTGGATCTCATATCATAGCATCTTTTGTGTTGTCGCAGAAGTTCAAGAAGCGGTTTCATAAGATGGCAGCTATGCTTTCTTGCCATGGTGCTAAGTCCAGTGACGTGTATGCACCAGGTAGCCGCGCCGCCAGAGCTAATAAACGGCGTTATGTCCAGAACGAAGAGGACATAGAGGAGGAGGTCAATGAAGAGGAGCCAGCACATCAAGAGGAGCCAACACATCATGATGAGCATGAGTATGATGCAACACATCAAGAGGATCATGAGTATGATGTTGATGCTCCACAACCATCACAGGTTACACAACCGACACAAGGCAATGCCCGCTCTAGAAAAGGCAAAGCCATAGCTAAGACACCGGGCAAGAAAGGTAGAAAGAAGACATGGAACACTCAATTCCATATCCGGAGTATCCTCATCAATTCATGCCTGCGGGAATGCAAAGATATAAGTCCAACATTGATGCAGAGGCGGAGGAGGCTAGCGAAGAGGAGGAGCATGAGGCTAGCGAAGAGGAGGAGCATACACTTGCAGATATCGTGAAGAGAGGAAGGAAGAAGTGAGCTTGTTGTAGTTTGTTTCAATGAGCTTGTTCTAGTTTGTTTCGACGAACCTGGTGTAGTCTCTTTCCATGAACTTGTTGTCGTTTCTTTCCATGAACTTGTTGCCGTTCGAATTAAGTTGTACCGGATTCGTGAAGTTGCTATGAATGTTTGACATGAATGAATGATGTGATTTATGGTAATTGTTGTTTCCTGTGATTTAGTCATTTAAATGAATGTTTATATGAATGTCTGACATGAATGATGAAATCTGTATTTAGTCATTTATATGCACAGGGAGCCAGACGCCAGGATTCTTGGCGTCTGGCTGTATGTCAGGGGACCAGACGCCAGGGTCCTTGGCGTCTGGATGTATGTTAGGGGACCAAACGCCAGGGTCCTTGGCGTCTGGCAGTCTACTGACACCAGAAACAGGGTAAAGCAGGGGAGCCAGACGCCAGGGTCCTTGGCGTCTGGTCCTGGTGCAGACAATGCTTTTTCACTTGTAGTTTTGTCTTTTCACTTGTAGTTTCGAATAACATACATACATAAGCATTGCATAGTCTTTTCATAACACTATAGTTGACAAATGACAAACATAGTTCAAATTACAAACTTAGTTCATGACCACGATGGTCTACGATACAATGCAAATTACAAACATAGTTCAAATTACACAAATAGTCTCGAATGACATAAGTAGTTCATGACCACGATGGTTGAAACGACATGAACATCACATATAACTCGGTTTCCTGTAGCAATGCAAGTCAACAACCCTTTTCCATTTCCATTCTTCCAGCATTTCTTGAATCTTGTCATCATCAGTTATGTCAACCAATTTTCTTTCCCCGGGGCCATCTGACTTCCTCCTGCTGACGTAGTACACAAAATCCTCTTCCTTCAACCCTTGCTTCAACATGAATTTAGTCTTCAACCAATCGAAAGTGAGGTCCACTTGACTAACTTGCACAATACATGGAGACAAGCCATGCACATGAACAACAGGGCTAAGCACCCACTGAGTTTCGTTAGCCATCTACAGCACACAAATCTCTTAGTAGCTAACCTATGATACATTAAACCACGAGGAAAACAAACTAGGGTTTTCACAAAAGTATGATAAATTAAACCAACCAAAAAATGGGGGTGGAGTTGATTTACCTTCTAGTCTCGAAATCCTGAAGATCCAACGGTGAAACCGGACCGATTTGTGAGAGATCTGAGGGGGGGGGGGTTAGGGTGCTGGACGAGGGAGTGACGTTGGCAGGGCTAGAGGTGAGAGTGGGTGGATATGAGTGAAATGAGAGGGGTAGAGGTGGAGATGAATGGATGAGAGGGGTAGAGGTGGGCCCAAAATCTTATCCACTCGAATCTTATCCATTAGACAAGAATGCTTTTTGGACACCAGACGCCAGGGACCTTGGCGTCTGGGTGTCCATCAGACACACCAGACGGCCTGTCTGGGTGTCCACCACCGTCACCTCTTCCACCTCTTTCACCATCGGTGCCGCCTCCACGACTTGTTTTTCTTTTTTTGGTTTTCTTTTTTTTGCATGTCCGCTCATTGTGTCCCCCTTCACCGCACACCCCACAGTTGATAATGTCAGGAGCCTCCATGAAATGACCGCTACCAAATTGTTTCATGCCAGTGTATCCAGCCAGGTCATCCATATCACCCCTGAACCTCTTAGTTCTCCTTCTACCCTTCGTCTCCACCTTCAGAAGAGGGTCTGGCCTAATATGAGGGCCATGGTACTCAGGCCACTGTGATTGGTCCAAGAAAGGGTGAAATCTTGGCGCCCATGTCAACCTAGTAGCTTCCACATGGAACTCTTGCATCCTCACGGTTTTTCCATCATTAACATGTATGTTTCTCGCCTTCGCCGCCGTTATCAAATGCGAGCATGGCCAATGATACTTACTAGGCCTCTCGCACTGGCACCACCGAGTCTTCAGTTTCACCTCAAATGTAGCACCACCATATTGTCTACCATCTCGTGTTGTGCCACCTGGCTCATCAATTTGATAGATCATTTCAAGTCTATCGAATACGATAACTTGTTGTCGTGAAGACTTGCTTGCTTGTAACTGCAACCATTCATCAACCTTTTCCGGATAATCCTTTTTTTCACCTATCCATTTTGCAGTCTCTTCAGAATGCCTCTGAAAGTACTCATTAAGCTTGAAGAAGGTGTACTCCACTATTGCAGTCACCGGCAAAGCACGAGCACCCTTCAACACATTGTTGAAACATTCTACGAGATTGCTCGTCATGTCGCCATATCGCCAACCACCATCGTCATGAGCGCGTGCCCACTTGTGCTTCTCACTTAAATTCCTAGTTAAGAAGTCTTTTCCCCCTTCGTTCACCGCTGCAAAGAGTTTGTTGTACCGAGCATCGAAACCTTGGGTGGTGAAGGCCACACATACATGGGTAAGGTCTTTGCTGAGCTCCTTGCTCTTACATGCCCGGTAAAAGTTGGCCACGAAATGCCTCATGCACCATCTGTGGTGAAGCTTTGGAAATCCTGGAATAACAATGTCCATTGCCTTAAGTATGCCATGATGTCGGTCCGATATGATGCATACCTCCCTAGCCCCAATCACGTTGTGCCTAACATGACCCATGAACCACTCCCAGTTGTCTTGGTGCTCGGAAGGCACCAAAGCAAATGCACATGGCAACACATTGTCGTTTGATGAGTGCGCCATTGCTACCATTAGTGTGCCCTTATATCTACCGGTCAAGAACGTGCCATCTATAGACAAGACCGGACGACAATGCTGAAACGCCTCCACACATTGTCCATAACTCCAGAAGGCACGGTGGAACACTCCCTCGTGATCCTCGACCACATGAAACATGCCCGGGTTCCTATGTGCAATGGCGGCCAACAACCTTGGGAGCTGGTTGTATGCTTCTTCATAACCACCGTACAACATCCTAATAGCATTTGCCTTTGCCTTCCATGCCTTCCCATACTTGACTTCATAACCAAATTGTTTTTTCACCGTCCGCATGAGAAACCTCACTTTCACAGTGGGATCAAAGGCTATGTCTTTCATCCATTTGTATCCAAGATACTCAGATGTGAGTTGACGGTGTGTCTTTCTAAGTCGTTTCGATGGCGGTTTGCATCTATGAGTGGTATCACAACTTGTTAACACCCATTCTTCGATTTCTTTAAGCTTTCTTGCACGAACCTTCCATGTGCATTCCTTTTGCTCACACACCACGGTGTAACGCAATTTCATGTCGGAGTGCTCAACATAAATTGGCCTATGGTTTCGAATGGCATAGTCAGCCAACCAAAACTTCAGCATAGGCAAGCTCAGAAACTTCAATCCTTTCTTCAAATAAGCATTCTCGTCCTCATTCTCCACCCTTGGTTCTCCTGGATCCGGGCATGGTGTTGGCTCAATCGCCGTCATTCTCATTCCACCGTCAACAACAGCTTTATGGGCAAGGCCGAGATCTTTAAATAAGTGAGTTCTTTTTTGTAAGCCCGTCAGCTCAAAGTGGATTTGGTTCTCCTCCTTTGTGAATCCATCCTCGTCCTACTGTTCAACTGGACCCTCGTCATCCGAGTCATACGCATATTGACGCCTAAAAGGCAAGTCACGATCCATGTCCTTTTGCGCTATGTACACATCCAAGTCACCAACATCATTGCCATGAAACCCTTCTTCTTGCTCTTCGTCGTCATCATAAGCATCTTCATCCTCTTGAATTACTCCGTCACTAGCAATCACCTCAACTTCATTTGCTTGGCTAGTTGGTCGTTGGCTAGAAGCATTGGGGGCATACAACTCAACCTCATTTGCTTGGCTAGTTGGTGGTTGGCTAGAAGCATTGGGGGCATACAACTCAACCTCATTTGCTTGGCTAGTTGGTGGTTGGCTAGAAGCATTGGGGGCATACAACTCAACCTCATTTGCTTTGATAGTTGGTACACGGGGACATGGTGGGGGATAAACATTGGGGGCATCAACCACAACCCTATGCTCAACAAGTGCCACCATTGTCCTCTCGCTCATGTCATCCATTGGGGAAGAGACATGCCGGTTCAAATCAAAGGTAAACCGAGGAGATTCAGTGGTGGCAAACAATTCAAGTGACTTGTCTTCCGATTGGGATACTTTTTCCTTGTATACATCCCAATGCAAATCCGAGGTGATAGGCATACTTTTCAAGCGAGATTTGGCTCCAACTCCAACATCATACCTTCCTATTAACTTAACATCAACATTGGTGTCCATCCACTTCAAGACTTGTCTCACTTTTGCAACAACATCCTCATAGCTAGGGCTTCTATCAAAAACCAATGGTTCCTCACCCGTGTCGGCATTGTTACTCAAGAATGCCTCCTTGTCAATGTAATGAACATTAACAAGTCTCTCCATCTAAAAATTACATGAATGCATTTAAGACCTCAATGAGAATTGGTGTTTATCCAAATACATCTTATTATATCCAAATCATATCAACACTAAATTATTGGTGATGACCACAAAAGTATCACTAATCACTAATTAACACACTAAGCAAAGTTAACCCTAATCACTAACTAACCCTAACCCCCAATCTTTCTACTCAACAAACATATATTCCTACTACACACCATGCATAGCACTATATTATCAAAGTTAACCAAGCCATTCACACTAACATAAGGGGGAGAAAACATGAACTAGGGTTCCACCAACATGTATAAAATGCAACCAAAAGGACAAGACTTAACAAAAAATAATTGGATGATTTGGGAGAGATTAACAAGAGCAACAAAGTGATGGAAAGATCCACCTAAGGGATGTACCTTTTGGAGAGGATTTGAGGGGGAGCTTGAGGGGTGAGAGAGAGTGGGGAGGCAGCAGTTCTTCTTCAAGCTCGGGCTGGATTGGGGAAAGTGTGTGGGGTGGGACCCACACACTCTCCCGGTGAGGTTATCCACTTACCGGGGCCAGACGCCAGGGACCCTGGCGTCTGGCCCCTTTGCCACGTCAGCAGGTCAACGGGCAGGCGGGCAGTGCGGGCCAGGGGCCAGACGCCAGGGACCGTGGCGTCTGCTTCGTAACCCAGACGCCAGGGACCTTGGCGTCACCGAAAAAGGTCAGAAACGAAATTTTTTTTGGAACGAGGTCAAATCGGAATTTAGTTTGCTTTAAGGGTCAGAACAGTAATTTTGTCCTCTGCCCGACGGAGCCGGAGCCCCCGACGAGACGACGACGACAGCAACAGCTACCGACCGCGACGGCGACCCGTCTCGATTTCTTTATCACCATCAGCGACCCATGTATCGTCATCATCGTCACGCGAGACTGCGGCAGGAGTCCACGTACAGTACGCGCAATGGCGACGGGCCTACCGGCGCCTGTACCGGATTGCACCGCCTGCCCCGGGGCCACGGGGAGATCGGCCGGCGGAAGGGACGGGCGCGCGCATGTGACCGAGCGAGCGAGCGGCGGGGAGCTGTCGCAGGGCATGGCGCGTGCGCGCACAGGGGGCCGGACATTCCCGCCCGGCCGCACGGCGGCAGCCCGGCCCCGGCGCCTGTCCCTGCCCGCGGTGACCGCGCGCCTTTTCGCTGTGCGGCCGTGCGCGGGGAACAGCACCGCACCTGCGTCGCCACGCCGTGAGTGGCCCGCCCGGCTCGGTCGGGCTCGGGCGCTGCTGCTACTGAATTTTCAAATCAAAATTATTAAAAGAAGATAGCATCTGCGGATCTGACTGCTTGCTGCCCTGTGATGTGATGTGATCGAGTAATCAAATATCCGGCACATGCTTCCGGTCGCTGATGATCATCGAGGGGAAGCCGATGCTCACTGCTCACTGACCAAACCACTGCACTTTGGTAGTAGTAAATTTATGAACAGTGCTACACACACGACGCTTGCAGCCGAAATGTGGACGACACTACATCACAGACCATCCACTGGCAAGTCTGAGCAGCCGTAAGCGCTTGGATCAGCTATCGTGCATGCATCGTTCAACACAAAATCGTCCATCAAGTAGTTCCGTAAATTTATTTCTGGAGGAACCTTCGACCGAGTTAACTATGGCTGGCTGGTAGGAAACTTTTTGCCCGGGATGGGAGATGTTCAGTTGTTCACTACAATTAGTAGTATGACGTTTGACGTTACACCTCGAGATATATCTGCCATCTCTCTTGTCTTCTAGACGTCTCAACCTCAAACGCAGCTCAGTCGGGAGGAGTCGTCCCTAGGACGTACCTCGCAGGTCACTTTCATGGCGAGCGAGGGAACCCAGTTCCATTCCTGGACCGTCAAAAATAACATCACGCGAGAGAGGAAGATGCCTTGCGGAGAGCATCTCCCCCCGATCGAAGATGCATCCATCGGACGCGGATATTTGCCGGGCTCCACATGCTGCAATGTGCGTGCGTATTAGCTAGCTAGCTGGTCCAGCCATACCTAATCGATCGACTCCCCACCTGTACTGTACTGTGCTGCTTCCAACTTCATGGAAATTTACACCCTGACCAGACTGCTCCACCAGTACCGAGTAGGCTCCACGGAGCAGACTCCGGTCTCCTGTTTGAATACTCTAGCTTAGTTAGAGGTTAGAGTTAGATTCTAATCCAGAATCAATCCTGAACTAACTCTAGTCAAAGAGATGTTTGGATGGCAGGATTAGATTAACAATAAATGTTCTTTCTCAATTATTTGGCTACTTTGGACCATATTTTCTGCCGGATTTGTCGAAGCCAGCCCTGGCCAAGACAGACGGGGATACGCCCGACAAGGAGCCGCGCTGGCCTCTCGCGCAGCCCGCCGACCAAATCCGTCGTCCCTGCGCAAGGAGTCGCGCTGGCCGAGACCGACGGGGACGGGCCGCGCAAGGAGCCGCGACTGCTTACCGGCGGGCGGTTGGGCCGCGGGAAGACGAGAGGGTTGGGACGGGAGGATAGGGCGGGGCTCTTTATCGACAGCATACGGGAGCGCGGATACGGCGAGGCGCCTTCACGGGTGGTGCGAGAGGGAGGAAGGAGAGGACGAGAAGCTTCGAAGAAGTGAGGAAGAATCTGCTGCGGGGAGAGCGAGAGATTTTTTTTAGTAGTATAAGAAGAATTAATCCAAATAATCACCTTTTCAATGGGTTAGATGCATCTAACCCAAACTAATCCTCATGTTTGAATATTTTTGGGATAGTTGAGTCCAAACTAACCCAAACTAACAACTCATGAAACTAAACAGGGCTTCTGTCTACTGTCATTTTTCCCACCGCTCTAGCACTGCGCCCATAAATTTATGATCATTTTGTTTCTTGGGTCCAAGTACTACTATTCCTTTTATATTATTTGACTGAACGCGGAACACGTTGAGAACAAATGCTGGTTCCAGTGCTTGCGAACCACCCTCCTGGTTCTTTATAGATACTTTTTTTTTTGCATCTTTCTCTCTCTACATATGTGGATCGCGTGCTTTTCTGGTGCTTCCCTTTTCCGCCTTTCCCTTTGCTTAGCAAGGTCCAGTTCCTTCTCGCAAGCCAAAGAAGACCGTCAGGACTTGTCCGCGTGGAACGTACGTAGCGCACACAGGACCATGTGCAAATATGATTATCTCGAAACCTCACGTTTCGTCATTTTTAGTTAGCAGGAATATAAACAAGACTTGACATAAGATGCAGCTTTTTCCTTTTTCTTTTCTGCACACCTTGTTAACCTCGTGGCTTCTGCTGTAAGAATCGAATCGGGGACTTGGTCTGGAATAGAGCTTCGCTTGTAATCCGTTCCTTCTTCGGTCACATACTCCTGTGTTGCTAGCTGTATCACGTTGGTTTTTTATTGCACATCTAAATGACACAATTAAGTAAAAGATCAACACCAACGCAGAAAAAAAAGCGACCCAACCACGGGAACAAACGGAAAAACGTTTGTTTTTCGTCCGTTTCCGATCTATTCATGGCCCAAATTTGAATTGCGTTTGTGTCGAAACGGACGCATGCCCTTGTCCTTCCCTCGCCCGCCCATCGGAGACACATACCATAGACGCCCTTTTCTCTCCCCCCCTCCCTCCGCCCGCCCGCCATCACCGCCGCCGCCTATCGACGCCCATATTCCCGGCCGCCTTCCTCGCTTTCCTGTCAGGTTGCCTGAACCACGACCAAGCCATGCCATAGCCGGCTCCACGCCCGCGTTTCGGAGGACTTTTTTGCCGACGTGGCTCTTTATTGTTGCGGCCGGGGGAGAGAAGCTACGGCCGCCGCCGCCGCCCATCGACCCCAACATCTTCCGACGGGCTGCATAGTCGCAAGGCGCCACCCGCCAACTTCCACCTTGCCTGCTGCCTGCGAGGGGAGCTCGACGTGCTCTTCCTGGCCGCGTCTCCACCACGACCGCAAGGTGTTCGACTCTTTGCTTACAATCTACAATGGATAGGATTTTTTGCCTAAAAAGACCAGCTGCCGAGTTGAATTGCCAAAAAAGACCATCTCTAAAACAAATTGACAAAAAAGACCAGCTACAGCGTGGCAGCAGGTGCGGCAGCCGACACGGGGCACCTGCCGCCACAGATGCCGGCGGCAGCCCCTGCCGCCACGGGTGCAGGCAGCAGCCCGGGCTTAACAGGTTTTCTCGCGCCAGCTGCAACGGAACGGACCGCCACACAGCAAGGCTACAACTACTGCTGCTGTGCGCGCGCCGCGACAGGCCAGGTGGGCCATGCTGCCACTGCCAGAGGCGGCACCCAGTGCATACTGTAGCTTGTCCCTGTGGTAGCCGTAGCTCGGACCCATTCAAATGCATATCAACTTAGAGAAACTAGGTTTTTCCCTTCCGCGAGCCCCGTGTCGCTCCCCGCGAGCGATCCGGGCGCTAACCCTAGCCGCCGGGCACTGCCGCCACTCATCCACCCCTCCTCCCCGCCGTCGCCGGTGAGCGCCGCCGGGCTCTTCCTCTTCCGCACGCGAGGTGGGCTACGCGGGGCAGCTGCGCCAAGCGAAGGCGCTGTGGCGTGTGGCTGAGCGTGGGCCGGTGCTGCTCGGCACGCCGCGGCGGGGAGGTGGCTCGCGCGCCCGACGGCCTCCGACGGCGTAGGAGCTGTGGGCGCGGCAGCTGAGCCAGATCTGGGCTCGGGCATGCCGGCGACCGGGCTTGCTCATGAGCCACGAGGAGGCAGGTCGCGGACGACCAGGGCGGCCAGATCTGGCGGGCTGCTGCTGTGCGCGAGGTGTGGGGGCGGCTGGCACGCATTGTGCGGCCTGTGAGCGCGCGCGAGTGGTTACCTTCAGGTTGCGCCGTCGACGGGGTGTGGGGCGGTGCGGCCGCGCGCGTCGTCGTCATGGTGGGATGTTGCGGAGGACACGGGCTCCTCCTTGGCGGGACGGCCCCTGGCTTGGCGCGGCCAGATCTGGCGCGCTGGCGGCTGGGGGCCTGGAGGCGGCTCGGCCAGCGACTGGCTGCTAGTGGTTGCGTGGTGGCTCCAGGTCGGGATTGTGGACTGTGGTGGTGTGATCTTGGCAGGGCCTTCGGGTTGCTCTGGGACTTCACCACCGGTGGTGCTCCGGCTAGTTCTGTGTGGTGCAGCAAGTGGCGACTGCTGCTCTGATCTGGTGGTGGTGTGTTGGAGGCGTTGTCCCCGGCATAGGCGTTCAGATCCCCGACGAAAGTCATGCTTGACTTCGATCTGTGCGAATGGCGAATGATGTCTTTGGGTGTGATTTTCCTTGTTGGAGGCGCCATCAAGGGGATCTAGCACCTCTCCTGCTCCATGTTCTTGCCTCCCGGTGAAAATCATATGCAATGGTGGCATCTGTGGTGTCATTACTTCGTTGGAAGCATTGCTTTGGAGCAATTCTGGTGATGGAGCACTTGGTTGAGGGTGGTGCGGTGGAGCTGGAGCGGGCATCGTTTTGGTGAGCATGGAGTCTTCGGTGGTGCTTCCGTTTGGAGTTGGTTGCTTGGTCGACGTTGAGAGCAACAGGAGCACCCTTCACATGCCAGTAACGTCGGGCGAGCTATGTCAGTTAGGTTCGTGGGATCGAAGCGGCATAGGTTTTCGTTCATTCAGACCTATCGTTCCTCTTCGTTGTCCTCGAGGTTTGCGGATATGCTCATCGCAACCTGGTACAATACAACGGTTGTCGGTGTGCACTCTGATAGTAGCGAAGGCGCTCGAGTGCCCGACCGGGTGTGTTGTGGGGTTTTCGCTTTCCGGCGTCTTGTATGTATCGTGGTGCTTTAGGTCTAGTCTAGCTAGGCGTTGCTATGGTTTTTGCCCGGTTTTCCGCAATAAACTGAGCAGTCCGTTTTTCCTTCTTCTTTTTTGGCACTCGTCTTTATGCGGTGCATTCCTTCTTTGGGGGTGTTCTTGTAATGCCTTCTTCTGATTAATGAATTTGGCAGCTCTCCTGCCAACATTCCAAAAAAAACTTAGAGAAACTAGTACTCCCTCCGTTCCAAAATATAGTGCGCCCACGTTTTCCGAGGTCGAACTTTGACCATAAATTGAGCGAACGAGACCGACTGCGGCGGGAGAAAAAATTACATAATTAAAAACTTCTCTCAAATATGAATTCACTAATATAACTTTTGCTCCCGCCGCAATCGGTCTTGATAGTTAAATTTACGGTCAAAGTTGAAGCACGGATATAAAGGAAGCACTACATTGTGGAATGGAGGGAGTACAATACTTTTTTGCGGAACTAGTACAATACTTGGGTTAATGGATAGAGCCGTTTTCTTCCGGCCGGCTGTCCGTACGACTCGAGTCAGTCCGCCGTATGTACGAGGCTACACTAAACAATAGCCCAACCCCGACTGTATCTCTGCCCTGCGCTAGCGGTGCCGATTAAGCAAAGCGGCATGGCCACCATGCACAGGGCACCGCTGCCACGCAACAGATGCCGCCTCGGGCTATGGCGGCAAGGCCCACCTGGCCTGTCGCGGCGCGCACAGCCTCAGTAGCTGTCGCCTTGCTGCGTGGCGGCATGGCTCACCACTCCGGTCCGTCCCGTTGCAGCTGCCGTGCAGACGAGAAAAACCTGTTAAGCCCAGGCTGCCGCCGGCAGCTGTGGCGGCAGGTGCCACGTGTCGGCTGCCGCACCTGCCGCCACGCTACAGCTGGTCCTTTTTGTCAATGTGTTTTAGAGATGGTCTTTTTTGGCAATTCAACTCGGGAGCTGATCTTTTTAGACAAAAATTCCAATGGATAGTGGGGTGAGTATTTTTTCACAACATCATTTGTTCATCGGATGATTTGTCCTCGGATGATTTGTTCACTAGGGAGAGTGGCCACACCCTACTCTATGCCGATTGCTTTGAGA
The DNA here is from genome assembly GCF_002162155.2 of Triticum dicoccoides. Lineage (NCBI taxonomy): Eukaryota > Viridiplantae > Streptophyta > Magnoliopsida > Poales > Poaceae > Triticum > Triticum dicoccoides. Next base: position 582,214,285 of record NC_041386.1, on the reverse strand, counting down.
ATACCGCACTCTTCAAACCATTGTTGCGCGAGTTCCATGTACTAACTACGTCCATTGATTTGGAACTCACGCAGAAACACTCCATCTGAAAAGTTTTTTTGCACCAAATTCGCGGAACCATCTTGTTTTTCTCTTTATGTTTTGCCAGGAAATTGCATTCATTCGGTGACAGCAGCAGCAGTGGCCAGCCAATTTTTTTTGCAGTAGTGGAGACGGGAGACGCCGACTGGCAGCAACAAAAGCGGCACGATGATGGTGGGGTTGGAACCGACGGCGGGGGGCACCTGATGCCGCCGCCTAGCAGTCACGTCAGGCTCTGGCGCGCGTCGGGGACGGAGACCGACGGGTGGTCCATCGATCCCGGGACGGAAACGTCTTCGCGGCTCCCTCCCCTCCCGGGCTAGCCGGGGATCACTGCACCGATTTTGCCTTTTGCCGTGCGCGCGCGTGGCTTGAGCTCGAGAGGTTCCCAACTCCGCGGAGCGGGCGGAGGAAACCATGATCATCTTCAGGTGTTGTGGGCGTTTCAACAAAGCGTCGGACAAAGTTTATCTGCTGCATTCCATGTAGTATCGGCGGCCCCGGCGCCGGTGGCCAATTATTGATCCTAGTCTCTCTTTTTTCAGCGTTAAGCAGATTTTTTGGCTTTTTTAACACGGTACAATCAAAGTCGAGTATTTGACAAAAAATACCACATCAGGGGTTGCCGTCCCACAAAACTACTACATTCGAAAAAATGACTGATAACTATCATTTTTAATTTTATGACTAAAAACTACTACTTTTGCAAAATGGCCAATTTAGACGATTGAAACACGTTTATGACATGCGGGACCCACCTGCCAGGGCTGACGTGGCGGTAAAGTCAACTCTATTTATTTTGACCGTTATGACAGGTGGGGCCCACACGTCATTCTTCGTCTTCCTCTCTCTCTATCTTTGTTTGGCATTTTCCCAAACACCTCGTGTGCATCATCCTGTGCAGCTTTCAGCCGGCGCCCAGCCGCCCCCTCATGCTCTGGTGGCCTTTGCCGCCCTGCACTCCGATGGCCTTCCATGCCAGAGGGTGCCGGAGGAGAAGTCCGCGCAGCAGCACACGAAGCCAAGGTGCTGCGAGCACTAGGCCCTGCTGCCACCGCCCTCGCCGGCCTCCCTTCGAGCTAGAGCTCGTGGTCAGCGGCAAGGAGCAGCGGCAGCGGCTGCAAGCAACATCACCACGGGCCTCGACCGCCTCGACATGCTCCACGCCGCGCTCGCTGAGCTCCTGCTCATCCCAGAGCCCTCGCCGCACTACACAGCAGGTCAAACACCGTTGACTGCCTCCTCGACGGCTTCCTGCATCTCTCTGACGCGCACGACGTATTCCAGGAGTCGCTCCTCGAACTCTGAGCCCACGCTACTGAGTCGCAGGCCGTACTCCGCCGCAGGCCACTTCCGTGTTTTCGACCGTCGGAGCCGTGCCCTTCGCTGCCACCTTCAAAAAGACCACCACGGCACCCTCCAGCATAGGAGCAGTAGCAGCGGCCGCAAGCAGCAGCACCCGTCTCCGGCTTCGCTCTCGCCTCCTCCGACGACCGCATGTGAGCCGGAGCTCCGCAACACCCTCCTCCTGTGCCACGAGGCTCGGCCGTAGTGCGCGAGCACCATGGTGAGAAGCTCCTGCAGCGCAAGCACCTTGGCGAAGCACCTGGGCAGGTGAGGCGCGCACATCGCCGTCGTCCTGGGCGCGTGAGGATGAGGCGTCCTGTGGACCATCTCCCTCGGTCAAGAGCAGTGGGGGCGTCTTCACGGCGGGCGCGTCACCGGAGTTGACCTGCTTCCCTGCCATGCACAGGAGGTGTTGGGTAAAATGCCAAGGAAAGATAGAGAGCGGAAGAAGAAGAATGATGTGTGGGCCCACCTGTCATAACGGTCAGCTTAATGGTCAAAATAAACGGAGTTGACTTTGCCGCTGAAGGAAATATGCCCTAGAGGCAATACTAAAGTTATTATTTATTACCTTATTTCAAGATAAATGTTTATTATTCATGCTAGAATTGTATTAAGCGGAAACATAATACATGTGTGAATACATAGACAAACATAGTGTCCCTAGTGTGCCTCTACTTGACTAGCTCATTGATCAAAGATGGTTAAGTTTCCTAACCATAGACATGAGTTGTCATTTGATCAATGGGATCACATCATTAGGAGAATGATGTGATTGATTTGACCCATTCCATTAGCTTAGCACTTGATCGTTTTTGTTTACTTCTATTGCTTTCTTCATGACTTATACATGTTCTTATGACTATGAGATTATGCAACTTCCGAATACCAGAGGAACACTTTGTGTGCTACCAAACGTCACAACGTAACTGGGTGATTATAAATGTGCTCTATAAGTGTCTCCGATGGTACTTATTGAGTTGGCATAGATCAAGATTAGGATTTGTCACTCCGATTGTCGGAGAGGTATCTCTGGGCCCTCTCGGTAATACACATCACTATAAGCCTTGCAAGCAATACAACTAATGAGTTAGTTGCGAAATAGTGCATTATGGAACGAGTAAAGAGACTTGCCGGTGAACTAGGTATTGGGATACCGACGATCAAATCTCGGGCAAGTAACATACCGATGACAAAGAGAACAACGTATAGTGTTATGCGGTTTGACCAATAAAGATCTTCGTAGAATATGTAGGAACCAACATGAGCATCCAGGTTCCGCTATTGGTTATTGACCGGAGACATGTCTCGGTCATGTCTACATAGTTCTCGAACCCGTAGAGTCCGCACGCTTAAAGTTCTGTGACGATTGGTTTTATGAGTTTATATGTTTTGATGTACCGAAGGTAGTTTAGAGTCCCGGATATGATCACAGACATGACGAGGAGTCTTGAAATGGCCGAGACATAAAGATTGATATATTGGAATCCTACATTTGGACATCGGAAGAGTTTCGGGTAAAATCGGGATTTTACCGGAGTACCGGAGGGGTTACCGGAACCCCCCGGGGGCTAATGGGCCTTGTTGGGCCATAAGGGAAAGAGAGAGGGGCCGGCCTAGGGCAGGCAGCGCGCCCCTCCCTCTGGTCTGAATTTGTCGGTGGGAACGACACCTATGGGATCACAAGAATCTCTACTGTGGTTGGCGGGGCGCGGGGTCGTGAGAAGAGTGGATCAAACAGATAGCACACGGTTCGTTTATCCAGGTTCGGGCTGCGAGGATGCGTAAAACCCTACTCCTGCTTTGGTGGATTGTATATCTGTGTTCTTGAGCTAGCTATGGGGCGTGAGGAGCTCCAAAAAGCCGAATCCTTCCTCTGGTCACCTCGGGCCTCCTTTTATAGAAAAAGGGGTTGCCACAGTGGCACACAGGAGGTGGAAAGGGTACAGTGATGCGAGGTTATCCCTCGCATTACATGACAAGGCGCATTTAATGCGTCTTGCTTAGGTGTCCTTGCTTTATCGGGGACGGGGGAGAAACCTGTCTCGTCCGTCGCCCTCCTTCTTGTGTCGACACGCGCCCTGGCCAGCGACGCCTGCGATGCCACGTAGGTAGGCAGGCAGCTGAGGTGGCGCAGTGGTGGGTCTTCACGAAGATCTGCATGCCGCCACGCAGGTGCCTGCCTAGGTGGTTGGGTCGGCAGCTGCATGCATGCGGTGGTGGAGGTTTAGTCGGCGTGGGCCTGATGGTGGCCCTGCGGATGTCCTCGGTAAGGGCTTTGCCAGGGCCCAGGCAAGGGTCTTGCCGAGGCGCCTGCTGTCATCCCCGGCAAGGCGCTTGCCGGGGGCCTTGTGGTCTTCCTCGATTGGTATCCCGCCAAGGGTTGTCGTCTCCTTAGTGCGTATCTGATCTTGAATGCCTTTACAAAGATTTGCATGCCGCCACGGGGATGTCTCCCGAATCCTTGCCCTTTGGGAGTAGTGGACTCAAGGGTGATTTGCTCCGTAGGCGCGGGACGAGTCGCCGCGGCAAGGGTCTTCCCGGGGCTGCTAGAACTGCTCCTTGCCGGGGGAGTCCGCTTCGTCCCCTTTGCTCTTCGTGGTCTTGGCCTTGGCGTCGTTCTAGTTCTCTTGAGCTTCGGTCTTACCCTGGCTCACCTCCCTTGCCTTGCTTGGTGTGGTGGTATCCGCGGCTCAGACTTCCCGTGCACAGTTATAGGGGTACAAAAAGTGTACCCCTCTTTTTGTACACCGACAGGAGCCCCCGGGCCTGGGACACACATAAGCGCAACGCGTTGTTGGGCTAGGCCCAAAAATGGTGCGCGGGCAGGCGGGGCGGTTTTTACCGCGGTAAGATTCTTCGCGCGTTGTGCTTCCCACGATTCCCTGGCGTAGCGCGGCGTGGGGAGGCGCGTGTGACATGGGCGGCATGCGTGGGTTTGGTTCCCGCAGGCATGCGTCACATTGTAGTAAAGGGGCGGTTCGCGCCTTCCCCATAACGGAGGGAGGCGTGGAGGCGCGGCCCATTTACTGAATGGGGCTGAGGCGGGATCTTCAAGGCGTCCACTCCCCACGATCACGGGATGGGGAGTGATTGTCACCCGTCCATTCGGTTCTGCACGTCCGCCACGTGTCTCCCATGCGCTTGGGGTGGTAAACGGTGGAGGCGGGAAACAGGGCAATCGCTGGTTGGGGCGGCGGGTCGGTCCTGGCTCCCTGCGCCTTTCTTATCTTGATTGTCGGAGCGGGGCGGCCAAGCCCCAACCCCGATCCTTTATAAAGAGCGGGAGGGGGGATGGCGTCCCGCATTCTTTCATCTTCTTCTTCCTTTAGCTTCTGCTCCTCCCTTCCATCCGTCATGGAGAGAGGGAACCCTGGTCCTTCAACAGTGGCGGCGAGGGTCGCCGCTCGACAACGCGTCCCTCCTTCTCCTGCGCCTGCGGTGGCAGAGCCAGCCGCGAGGGGAAGGGGGAGGGGGCGGCCGTGGGCGAGGCCGGGGCGCTCGGGGAAGAGTAGGACGGGGCGGCATGCCGGCCTCGCCTCCGCCAGCAGCTCCTCCTCCAATGGAGGGCCATGTTGGGGATGACCCTTGTGAGTTCTTCATCAGGCTGCGCCGGCCGCCGCGCCGTCGCCTTCATCTCCCGACTCCATTTGTGCGGGAGATGGAGCTGGATCCGCCGGAATTGTTGCGGCTACACATGAGGGGCTACGGGATCAGTGGCACGCGGGTCCGCGTCGACTTCCCCGCCCCTCACGTGATGTATCTTCGTCGGGGATGGAAGACGTTTGCTCATATCCACCGCTTGACGGAGGGGCTCACTCTCCATTTTAAGCTGATGGAGGGTGGCCTTCTCTCCGTCAAGGTCTTCGGGTGCTTTGGGACCCGTGCAAGGTGCTGCGTGGAGAGCTCTTCTGATAGTGAAGACTCCTCCTCGGGCGGGAGTGACGAGGAGGACAACGGCAGCAACGACAAGGGTAGTAGGCGGCAGGATGACGGGTCCGACTAGGTGTCGGGTGCCGCTCTGTGCGGCACTGGCGACCCCATCATCCGTGTCGCCGGCTCCATAAACTTCTCGGGGTCGTCTCCTTGGGCGGCTGGCGTTGGGAGGCTGCGGAAGAGGAAGAGGGCGTGCGGCAAGGCCGTCAAGTCGGAGTACGCGGGCACCGACACCTTCGACACGTGCTGACGTCCTGCCGCCTCGTCCTCGAGCTCTGCTTCCGGCGCCGCCATCACCATCCAGCCTTTGGACGGCCACCAAGATGTTCTCTTGGTGTCATCTGCCACCCGTAGCTCGCCTAGGTGCTCCTTTTGTCCTTTTCGCCTCCTTGACCTGCCTCCTGAGGAGAGGGACAAGAAAGGGATTACGGGCACCTTATCTCTTTTCAGTTTGTAAGCCTTCAGGCCTTTGTTGAATTTAAAACTTGTAATCCCATCATTCATGTTTTTCATTCCCTATGGACTGTACCTGAGTGGAATGTTTTTTTAATGAAAAAGGGATGCTTTTCGGGTCATTTGTTTGCGGGTGGAACCCATGACAAGGAGTAAATCCTTGATATCTTCAAGATAAACATTTCCTTGCCCGGCAACAGGCCTTACCGTCTCCCCACCTCGCTCGACCTTCCTCACGCCTTTGGCGGAGGCAGGGATGAGGCGGGTTCAGGCTCCTTGTTTCATCCTTTCGCTGTCGCGACTACGACCAAACCTGGCCCTGGGAACGAGCCCTAGGGCCTAGAGTTATGGGAGCACAGTAGCTTAGGGGAAAACGAGGTTTCACATACCTCAGTCCATAATGGAATGCATGATAAGGGATGAAGAACTTATCTGAAGCTGCAGTCCCCGGCAACCCTGGTTCGCCGTGGGTGAATCTTTGATCTTGCAGCCCCCGGCAATACTGACTTGCCGGGGGCTAGATGCTGGTCTGTTCCTCTTTTTTTTCCTCCCCAAGTGGTTCGGCACGGATATCTGTGTGTCCTGTGAACCAAAGAAGAGAAAAGAAAGACAAAGAGACGCACACTCGACCTCTAAGCTAGGGGTTAGTCGCCGCTAAGCACTATCAACCCTAACCAAGGACGAGACTCGACCTAGCATGCATGCTATAACTTAGGGCGCCAGCGCTTCATTTATTTATGCTCAGGGTCTGCGCCTGGCTTTGTACAAAGGGTTACATGCGTCATCGGCAAGGCTCGTACAAAAGGTGGCTTGCCGGGGGGCCCGGCAAGCCGCGCCTCATGGGTAAAACTTGCGAAGATGCTCAATGTTCCAGGATTTACTCACCGGAATGGCGTCTTCGGTCTCCAGGCGGACTGCGCCGGGCCTGGTGACTCGTATTACCCGATAATGGCCTTCCCACTTTGGCGTCAACTTGTTGGAATTCTTGACCGATTGAACGCGCCGAAGAACAAGGTCGCCTTTCTCAAAGCTTCGGGCATGAACCTTGCGGCTATGGTAGCGGCGCAAGGCTTGCTGGTAGCGCGCTGCTCTCACAGCCGCCCGAAGACGATCTTCCTCAAGGAGCGTTGCGTCATCTTGCCGCAATTGCTCTTGCTCAAGCTCGTCATAAGCGAGTACTCCAGGTGACCCGTATATGAGTTCCGTGGGGAGAACTGCTTCTGCCCCGTATACTAGGGCAAAGGGTGTCTGGCCGGTGGCTCGATTTGGTGTCGTTCTGATTGACCAAAGAACCGCCGGCAATTCATCAATCCAGCGCCTTTCACTCTTGTGCAGTCTGTCAAAGGTCTTTGTCCTCAGGCCTCGCAGTACTTTAGCATTTGCCCTCTCAGCTTGACCATTGCTTTGTGGGTGAGTAACGGAAGCGAAACAGACCTTGCTGCCGAGGTCTTGAATATATTGCATGAAGGTGTGGCTTGTGAATTGTGTGCCGTTGTCGGTGATAACCCTATTGGGTACAACAAAACGACACACCAGTCCTTTGAAGAACTTGACGGCTGACTGTGCTGTGACCTTCCTCACTGCTTCCACTTCTGGCCACTTTGTGAACTTGTCGATTGCAACGTACAAGTACTCAAAGCCTCCGACAGCGCGGGGGAAAGGGCCCAGTATGTCGAGCCCCTAGACCGAGAAAGGCCAGGAGAGAGGAATGGTTTGAAGGGCTTGAGCTGGCTGATGAAGCTTCTTTGAATGGAACTGACACGCTTCACACCTGGTGACTAGTGTCGTCGCATCCTAGAGGGCGGTGGGCCAGAAGAAGCCTTGCCGAAATGCTTTGCCGGCAAGGGCCCTTGACCCGATGTGGGATCCACATATGCCTCCATGTATCTCCGCCAACAGCCCCAGTCCTTCCTCTCGAGGGATACACTTCAATTTCACGCCGTTCGGCCTCTTTCTGTACAGGACGTCATCGACGAACTGGTACATAGTAGAGCGATGGGCTACTTTTTCTGCTTCTTCCTGCTCCTCAGAAAGTTCCCCTGTTTGGAGGAATCATACGGTATGCTGTGCCCATGCTGGAGCCTGGGGCTCGACGGCGAGGACTAAAGGCATTTCCTCCGCTATGGGAGCGGCAGTCTCCATGGCAAGAGCTTGATGCTCTGTTGGAGCTAGCCGTCCCGTGGCGGGCTCAGTGTCTCCGGCAACATCCTTGCCAGTGGCTTCGGGGAGCTCGGCGGGAAAGTACTTGCCAGGCCCTGATTTTCTCCTCTTGTTCTGCTCTGTTGATGGATCAACGGATGGCTGAGTTAGCCGAAGCACAAAGGTACCTGGTTCCACAGGTAGCTTGAGGGCAGCGCGTTTTGACAGGTAATCGGCGATATCATTCTCCACTCGGGGAACGTATTCTGCCTGTATACCATCAAAATGCTCTTCCAGCTTTCTCACTTCATCGACGTAGGCCTTCATCAACGGGCTCTGGTAATCCTTGTTGACTTGCTTGACGACAAGTTGCGAGTCGCCTCTGACGACGAGTTTCTTGATTCCGAGGTCCGCCGCGATCCTAAGACCGGCAAGCAGCCCTTCATACTCAACCGTATTGTTTGTTGACACCTCCCTGGGGAAGTGCATCTGGATCATGTACTTGAGGTGCTCTCCGGTGGGCGCGACAAGCAGTACGCCAGCCCCGGCGCCCTATAAGGAGAAAGCTCCATCAAAGTACATGATCCAGTCGCAACTTGCCTCCTTGCCGGGGAGAGCAGTCTCTTGGGTTTCTTCGTCAGGCGTCGCGGTCCATTCTGCAACAAACTCCGCCAGGACTCGGCTTTGAATCGTCGAGGTGCTCTCAAACTTGAGGCCAAAGCTGGCAGTTCCAATGCCCACTCTATGATCCTTCCCATTGCGTCTGGATTGTGCAATATCCGTTGCAGAGGGAGGCGAGTGACGACAGCGATTTCATGTGCCTGGAAGTAGTGACGCGGCTTCCCCGAGGCCATAAGAAGGCCGAAGAGCAGTTTCTGCACACCGGAGTACCTCGATCTAGCCCCCTGCAGGAGGGAACTAACAAAGTAGACCGGGTGCTGCATCATTTTCTTCTTTGGCGGCACTTCAATTGGCTGCATCGTCTCGGCATCGGTGGCATCGGGCTTCGTCGCTGCTATTACGTCATCATCAATTTCTCTCTGCGCCACTAGTGCGGCGTTGACCACCTGGTTCGTTGCCGCCAGGTACAGCAGCAACGGTTCCTGTGGCCTAGGCGCAACTAGTATTGGCGCGGAGGAGAGGTACCTCTTCAAATCTTGCAATGCTGCTTCGGCTTCTGGCGTCCACTCCATCGGGCCCGCCTTTTTCAAAATTTTGAAAAAGGGAAGGGCGCGCTCGGCGGACTTGGAAATGAACCTGCTCATGGCGGCAACGCAACCAGCAAGCCAACGCACATCCTTGACTCACTTGGGCGCTTCAATCTGCTCTATAGCTTTGATCTTGTCCGGATTGGCCTCTATCCCACGCTGTGACACAAAGAACCTGAGAAGCTTGCCAGACGGGACGCCGAAGACGCACTTCTCAGGGTTCAGCTTGAGATTGATCTTGCGTAGGTTTGCAAATGTTTCTTGTAAATCTGATATGAGGGTTGCCCTGTTCTTGGTTTTGACCACTATATCATCCATATAAGTTTCCATATTTCTATGGAGCTGGGGTTCAAAACCAATCTGGACCGCCCTTGCAAACGTTGAACCAGCACTCTTCAACCCGAAAGGCATCCGTATAAAGCAATACGTACCACATGGGGTGATGAATGCCGTTTTCTCTTCATCTTCCCTTGTCATGAAGATCTGGTGGTAGCCGGAGTAGGCATCGAGGAATGACAACAGATCACACCCAGCTATGGAGTCAACAATCTGGTCGATGCGCGGCAACGGGAAGGGGTCTTTGGGACTAGCCTTATTAATATCTGTGTAATCAATACACAGCCTCCACTTCCCATTTGCCTTGCGCACTACCACCGGATTGGCCAACCACGTTGGATGGAGCACTCCTCTTACCAAACCCGCTGCTTCCAGTTTCCGGATCTCCTCTGTGATGAACTCTTGTCGTTCCAAAGCTTGCTTTCTGACCTTCTGCTTGACGGGCCGCGCATGAGGACAGACAGCAAGGTGGTGCTCAATCACCTCCCTAGGAACACCGGGGATGTCGGATGCTTGCCATGCAAACACATCGACATTCGCCAGCAGGAAGGTGACGAGCGTGTCTTCCTATTTGTCGTCAAGGGTGGAGCTTATGGTAAAAGCTCCTCCCGTGCCGTCCTCCTTGACAGAAACCTTCTTGGTTCCCGGCGGTGTGGCCCTGGACTTCTTGTTTCTGTCGGCGGAGCTCTCCGGCACGTCCTCAACGGGAGCGCTACACTCCGAGGAGGTGCGCTTGCCGGAGTGAGTGCCTGAGGTCTCACGGGTCTTCTTCTTTTGCCTTCCCGGGGCTCCAGCGGTAGGAGCAAGCGCCTTAGCAGTGGCGGCTGCTGCAACTGCTTGTTGGTAGAGTTGGTCAGCGCAAATTAGCGCATCCTTCTTGTCTGATGGGACGGTGATGATAGTCACAGGCCCCGGCATCTTCAGGGTGTTGTAGGCGTAATGTGACGCCGCCATGAACTTGGCCAGCGCTGGGCGGCCAAGGATCCCGTTGTAAGGCAAGGGGATCTTGGCAACGTCGAACACAATCCTTTCTGTCCTGTAGTTCAGATCACTCCCAAAAGTCACGGGCAACGTGACCTTTCCCTTTGGTTGACTTCTTCCCGGGTTGACCCCCTGAAACGTGCCCGTCTCTTCGAGGTCCTCATCAGGAATCTGCAATTTCTCGATCACGGCAGGCGAGATTAAGTTCAGACCGGCCCCGCCATCGACTAGCATCTTTGTCACCTTGAGGTTGCGTATTGTTGGTGAAACCAACAATGGCAAGCACCCGACTGCAGTAGTGCGATCACGGTGATCCTCAGTGTCAAAAATGATAGGTGTGCTGGACCACTTCAGCGGCCTTTGGGCATCAAACGACGGTTCCGCCGCTGTAATCTCACGTGCCCACTGTTTAAGCTAGCGGTGAGAGGTATGCAGCGAGGCGCCGCCATCGACGCACATGGCCTCTATAGCTTTCTGAAATTCTTGGTCACTAGACTCATCGTCCTCTTCATGATCATCGTCTTGTGGCTTTTTGTCACGGCCCCGGGCGGGCCTCTTCCGCTGTTTATCTTTGCCGCGACGGCCCACCTGGCCGTCACGCTTCTTGCCGGACCCCTCAGCACCGTCCCGGCCTTTCTCCTTGTCCCGCCTCTCATATTTAGCCCTCTGCTTCTCAGCAAGGAGCTCAACCTGTCGGCAGTTCTGGAGATCATGGCCTTTGGTGCGATGGATCTTGCAGTATTGCTTGTCGGAGTTTCCTGGCTTCTCGGCAGCCGCCAAGGCCCGGCAGGCGACACATCTGGCAATTTCCTTGCCGGGGTCATCTGCCTTGGTTTTCTTGGCGGAGCCGGCATCGTCAGATCCCTCGACGACAAGCACAGTTTTACCTTTGCGCTTCCTGTTGCGGCGCCGGCCTTTCTTTGCCGGGGCGGCAGTATCCTCATATGAGGAGTCGGTTTCCACGCCGGCATCTTCACCGGGGTACTTCCTTCCCTCTTTAGCTCGGGCACATCTGTCAGCAAGAACATAGAGTTCTTCCACATCTTTCACCTTGTTCATTGCCAGTTCTTCGCGCATCTTGCGGTCACGCACGTTCTGATGGAACGCGCTAATGATGGCGACAGGGTGAACATCAGGGATATTGTACTGTACCCGGCTGAACCTCTGTATATACTTGCACAAACTCTCGCCTCCCTTCTGGGGAATGACATGCAGGTCGCTTGCTTGGCCATGGGCTTGGTGACCTCCAGTAAAGGCGCCCACAAACTCATGGCACAAATCCGACCAGGAGGAAATAGAGTCTACCGGCAAGTGCATCAACCACGACATGGCGTTGGGTTTAAGAGCCAATGGAAAGTAATTCGCAAGCACCTTATCGTCGCGGGCTCCGGTGGCTTGCATCGCGATGGTGTAGATGCTGAGGATCTCAGACGGGTGAGTCTTGTCATTGTACTTTGCGCCAATGTTAGGTTTGAAGGTGCGGTGAGTGGGCCACTGGAACTGCCGCAGCTCACGGGTAAAAGCCGGACAGCCTACCTCATAAGGTAGGCCTCCAGGGCTCTCCAGGGACGGGTGGTTCACAGTAGGCCCTGCTCGCATGTCTGACTGGTGGCGCGCTCCGCGCCGGCGCTCGATAGTGGTTCGAGCGTCTTCATGGGTTCGTTCCCGAAGAACTTGGCGCTGGTCACAGTGGGTCTGCGGGTCAGACGATGATATGGAGATGTTGTTGCCCGCGACGTCGCGACGAGCCGGCATCCGCGGTACCGGATGGGGAAGAGGTGAATGCACCGTGGTCGCGGCGCCGTCGGCTTTTCCACCACTGGTCCGCGGGACTCCATCGTAGCGTCGACCCGGGGGCCCCACCAGACTTGGTTTGTATTTGTTGGCCACCGCAACAAGGCTTCGGATAGTGGCTCTCCATTCGTCGAGTTTCCCCGTAGTGGGAGGAAAGTCGAGGAGCAACTGCGTGCACACCAGGGCCTCTGCTGGCGTCGGTGGCAGCGAAACCTGCACGGATCGCGACGCGCATCGACTTCTGACCATGTCAGAAAGAGCTCTATCACGACCCCGCGGTCGCATGCCGTTTTCACCAGCGCCTCGGCGAGTGGGCAGGTCTTCTATGTCCCGGGAGTGGCGCTCGGGGTTCTTTCCGCGGTGACGCCCGGGATCTTCGGCGTGATTACGTCGTCCATCGCGGCTGCCTGGGAGGAGCGCGCTGTTGGCGCCGGCGTGGGAGTCTTGGAGGCCCTTGCGTCGCCTTCGGGCGGGGCGGCGATGACCCTTGAAGGCCCCGCTCCACCCGCGAAGGGCTTGGCTCCGCCTTTGGATTTGGCGACGTGTGGCCCATTACCAGGCGCACAAACATCGCCGCCTCCCAAACTCCGGCTGCTGGGATGGTGTTGGTGTTCGCGAGCAGTGCCCCGGGTCCTTTCTGCGACCGGTCCGCTGCTCACCCGCGTCGGGACGGGCTGTCCGGCTTCCAACTGGCCAACCGCCACCGTCGTCTTCTTCTTGGGCGCCATGATGATGAAGAAGCGCCGAACTAATTGCTAAAGCCGATTCTCACAACTGCGCCCCCTACCTGGCGCGCCAGAGATGTCGGTTGGAATGACACCTATGGGATCAGAAGAATCCCTACTGTGGTTGGCGGGGCGCGGGGTCATGAGAAGAGCGGATCAAACAGATAGCACACGGTTCGTTTATCCAGGTTCGGGCCGCAAGGATGCGTAAAACCCTACTCCTGCTTTGGTGGATTGTATATCTGTGTTCTTGAGCTAGCTATGGGGCGTGAGGAGCTCCAAAAAGCCGAATCCTTCCTCTGGTCGCCTCAGGCCTCCTTTTATAGAAAAAGGGGTTGCCACAGTGGCACACAGGAGGTGGAAAGGGCACAGTGATGCGAGGTTATCCCTCGCATTACATGACAAGGCACATTTAATGCGTCTTGCTTAGGTGTCCTTGCTTTATCGGGGACGGGGGAGAAACCTGTCTTGTTCGTCGCCGCTCCTTCTTGTGTCGACACGCGCCCTGGCCAGCGACGCCTGCGATGCCATGTAGGTAGGCAGGCAGCTGAGGTGGCGCAGTGGTGGGTCTTCACAAAGATCTGCATGCCGCCACGCAGGTGCCTGCCCAGCTGGTTGGGTCGGCAGCTGCATGCATGCGGTGGTGGAGGTTTAGTCAGCGTGGGCCTGATGGTGGCCCTGCGGATCTCCTCGGTAAGGGCTTTGCCGAGGCCCTAGCAAAGGTCTTGCCGAGGCGCCTGCTGTCATCCCCGGCAAGGCGCTTGCCGGGGGCCTTGTGGTCTTCCTCGGCTGGGATCCCGCCAAGGGTTGTCGTCTCCTTAGTGCGTATCTGATCTTGAATGCCTTCACAAAGATCTGCATGCCGCCATGGGGATGTCTCCCGAATCCTTGCCCTTTGGGGGCACCTGACTCAAGGGTGATTTGCTCCGTAGGCGCGGGACGGGTCGTCGTGGCAAGGGTCTTGCCGAGGCTGCTAGAACTGTCTCCCGGCAAGGATCTTGCCGGGGGAGTCCGCTTCATCCCCTTTGCTCTTCGTGGTCTTGGCCTTGGCGTCGTTCTAGTTCTCTTGAGCTTCGGTCTTACCCTGGCTCGCCTCCCTTGCCTTGCTTGGTGTGGTGGTATCCGCGGCTCAGACTGCCCGTGCACAGTTATAGGGGTACAAAAAGTGTACCCCTCTTTTTGTACACCAACAGAATTGGACTAGGAGAGGGGGGGGGGGCGCCCCCCTTTCCTTCTCATTCTTCCCCTTCCTTTCCCCCTTCTAGTACAAAAAGAGAGGAATCCTACTCCTACTAGGAGGAGGATTCCTCCTCCTGGCGCACCAACAAGGGCCGGCTGGCCCCCCCTTGCTCCTTTACATACAGTGGCAGGGGGCACCTCTAGACACACAAGTTGATCACAAAGATCTCTCCCAGCCGTGTGCGGTGCCCCCCTCCACCATAATCCACCTCGGTCATACTGTAGCGATGTTTAGGCAAATCCCTGCTGCGGTAGCTTCATCAACATCGTGACCGCACCGTCGTGCTAACGAAACTCTTCCCCGAGCTCTACTGGATCGTGAGTTCGCGGGACGTCACCGAGCTGAACGTGTGCTGAACGCGGAGGTGCCGTACGTTCAGTACTAAGGATCGGTCGATCATGAAGACGTACGACTACATCAACCGCGTTGTCATAATGCTTCCGCTTAACGGTCTACGAGGGTACGTGGACGACACTCCACCCTCTCGTTGCTATGCATCACCATGATCCTGCGCGTGCGTAGGAATTTTTTTGAAATTACTACGTCACCCAACAGTGGCATCCGAGCCTGGTTTTATACATAGATGTTATATGCACGAGTAGAACACAAGTGAGTTGTGGGCGATACAAGTAATACTGCTTACCAGCATGTCATACTTTGGTTCGGCGGTACTGTTGGATAAAGCGGCCCGGATCGACATTACGCTTACGCTTACGCGAGACTGGTTCTACCAACGTGCTTTGCACATAGGTGGCTGACGGGTGTCAGTTTCTCCAACTGTAGTTGAACCGAGTGTGGCTAGGCCCAGTCCTTGAGAAGGTTAAAACAACAATAACTTGACGAACTATCGTTGTGGTTTTGATGCGTAGGTAAGAAAGGTTCTTGCTCAGCCCGTAGCAGCCACGTAAAACTTGCAACAACAAAGTAGAGGACGTCTAACTTGTTTTTGCAGGGCATGTTGTGATGTGATATGGTCAAGACATGATGCTATATTTATTGTATGAGATGATCATGTTTTGTAACGGAGTTATCGGCAACTGGCAGGAGGCATATGGTTGTCGCTTTATTGTATGCAATGCCATCGCCCTGTAATTGCTTTACTTTATCACTAAGCGGTAGCGATAGTCATAGAAGCAATAGTTGGCGAGACGACAACGATGCTACGATGAAGATCAAGGTGTCGCGCCGATGACGATGGTGATCATGACAGTGCTTCGGAGATGGAGATCACAAGCACAAGATGATGATGGCCATATCATATCACTTATATTTATTGCATGTGATGTTTATCCTTTATGCATCTTATTTTCCTTTGTTTAACGGTAGCATTATAAGATGATCTCTCACTAAATTTCAAGATAAAAGTGTTCTCCCTGAGCACCGTTGCCAAAGTTCGTCGTGCCGAGACACCACGTGATGATCGGGTGTGATAAGCTCTACGTCCATCTACAACGGGTGCAAGCCAGTTTTGCACATGCAGAATACTCGGGTTAAAATTGACGAGCCTAGCATATGCAGATATGGCCTCGGAACACTGAGACCAAAAGGTCGAGCATGAATCATATAGTAGATATGATAAACATAGTGATGTTCACCATTCAAAACTACTCCATTTCACGTGATGATCGGTTATGGTTTAGTTGATATGGATCACGTGATCACTTAGATGATTAGAGGGATGTCTATCTAAGTGGGAGTTCTTAAGTAATATGATTAATTGAACTTAAATTTATCATGAACTTAGTACTTGATAGTATTTTGCTTATCTATGTTGTTGTAGATAGATGGCCCGTGATGTTGTTCCGTTGAATTTTAATGCGTTCCTTGAGAAAGCAAAGTTGAAAGATGATGGTAGCAATTAAACGGACAGGGTCCATAACTTGAGGATTATCCTCATTGCTGCACAGAAGAATTACGTCCTGGAAGCACCGCTAGGTGCCAGGCCTGCTGCAGATGCTGCTGATGACGTTAAGAACGTCTGGCAGAGTAAAGATGATGACTACTTGATAGTTCAGTGTGCCATGCTTTACGGCTTAGAACCGGGACTTCAACGACGTTTTGAACGTCATGGAGCATATGAGATGTTCCAGGAGTTGAAGTTAATATTTCAAGCAAATGCCCGGATTGAGAGATATGAAGTGTCCAATAAATTCTATAGCTGCAAGATGGAGGAGAATAGTTCTGTCAGTGAGCATATACTCAAAATGTCTGGGTATCATAATCACTTGACTCAACTGGGAGTTAATCTTCCTATTGATAGTGTCATTGACAGAGTTCTTCAATCACTGCCACAAAGCTACAAAAGCTTCGTGATGAACTATAATATGCAAGGGATGAATAAAACAATTCCCGAGCTCTTCGGGATGCTAAATGCTGCGGAGGTAGAAATCAAAAAGGAGCATCAAGTGTTGATGGTTAACAAAACCACCAGTTTCAAGAAAAAGGGTAAAGGGAAGAAGAAGGGGAACTTCAAGAAGAACATCAAGCAAGTTGCTGCTCAAGAAAAGAAACCCAAGTCTAGATCTAAGCCTGAGACTGAGTTCTTCTACTGCAAACAGACTGGTCACTGGAAGAGGAACTGCCCCAAGTATTTGGCGGATAAGAAGGATGGCAAGGTGAACAAAGGTATATGTGATATACATGTTATTGATGTGTACCTTACCAGAGCTCGCAGTAGCACCTGGGTATTTGATACTGGTTCTGTTGCTAATATTTGCAACTCAGAACAGGGACTACAGATTAAGCGAAGACTGGCTAAGGACAGGTGACGATGTACGTGGGAAATGGTTCCAAAGTCGATGTGATCGCCGTCGGCACGCTACCTCTACATCTACCTTCGGGATTAGTTTTAGACCTAAATAATTGTTATTTGGTGCCAGCGTTGAGCATGAACATTATTTTTGGATCTTGTTTAATGCGAGACGGTTATTCATTTAAATCCGAGAATAATGGTTGTTCTATTTATATGAGTAATATCTTTTATGGTCATGCACCCTTGAAGAGTGGTCTATTTTTGATGAATCTCGATAGTAGTGATACACATATTCATAATATTGAAGCCAAAAGATGTAGAGTTGATAATGATAATGCAACTTATTTGTGGCACTGCCGTTTAGGTCATATTGGTGTAAAGCGCATGAAGAAACTTCATACTGATGGACTTTTGGAATCACTTGATTATGAATCACTTGGTACTTGCAAACCATGCCGTATGGGCAAGATGACTAAAACACCGTTCTCTGGAACAATGGAGTGAGCAAACAGACTTGTTGGACATCATACATACTGATGTATGTGGCCCGATGAGTATTAAAGCTCGCGACGGGTATCGTTATTTTCTCACCTTCAAAGATGATTTAAGGAGATATGGGTATATCTACTTAATGAAACATAAGTCTGAAACATTTGAAAAGTTCAAAGAATTTCAGAGTGAAGTGGAAAATCATCGTAACAAGAAAATAAAGTTTCTACGATCTGATCGTGGAGGAGAGTATTTGAGTTACAAGTTTGGTATACATTTGAAACAATGCGGAATAGTTTCGCAACTCACACCACCTAGAACACCACAACGTAATGGTGTGTCCGAACATCGTAATCATACTTTAGTAGATATGGTGCGATCTATGATGTCTCTTACTGATTTTCCGCTATCGTTTTGGGGTTATGCTTTAGAGACGGCTGCATTCACGTTAAATAGGGCACCATCAAAATCCGTTGAGAGGACACCTTATGAACTATGGTTTGGCAAGAAACCAAAGTTGTCGTTTCTTAAAGTTTAGGGCTGCGATGCTGTAACACCCATGATGCGGCTATATCTCCCACGTGTCGGAGCACGACTTAGAGGCATAACCGCATTGTAGGAAATGTCGCAAGAGGGGTAATCTTTACACATCCCATCTACTGAATAAGAAAAAGGTACATAGTTGTCTTACAATCGCCACTTCACACAATAGCATAAATAGCATTACAATCATCCAAGTACAATCAAGGTCCGACTATGGAACCAAAATAAAGACAACCCCAAATGCATAATGTCCCCGATCGCCCCAACTGGGCTCCACTACTGATCGCCTGGAAAGGAAACATAGTATCGTCCTGAGTCCTCATTGATCTCCCACTTGAGCTCAGTCGTATCTCCTGGAACGGTATCATCGGCACCTGCATCTGGTTTTGGAAGTAATCTGTGAGTCACGGGGACTCAGCAATCTCACACCCTCGCGATCAAGACTGTTTAAGCTTATAGGTAGGGAAGAAGGTATGAGGTGGAGCTGCAACAAGCACTAGCATATATGGTGGCTAACATACGCAAATGAGAGCGAGAAGAGAAAGGCAAGGCACGGTCGAGAATCTATGATCAAGAAGTGATCCTAGAACAACCTACGTTCAAGCATAACACGAGACCGTGTTCTCTTCCCAGACTCCGCCGAAAAGAGACCATCACGGCTACACACGCTGTTGATCCATTTTAATTAAGTTAAGTTTCAGGTTTTTCTACAACCGGACATTAACAAATTCCCATCTGCCCATAACCGCGGGCACGGCTTTCGAAAGTTCAAATCCCTGCAGGGGTGTCCCAACTTAGCCCATCACAAGCTCTCACGGTCAACAAAGGATATTCCTTCTCCCAGGACGGCCCGATCAGACTCGGAATCCCGGTTACAAGACATCTCGACAATGGTAAAACTAAACCAGCAAAGCCACCCGAATGTGCCGACAAATCCCGATAGAAGCTGCACATATCTTGTTCTCAGGGCACACCGGATGAGCGCTCTGTACAACTAAAACCAAACCTCGAGTTTCCCCGAGGGGGCGCTGCAAAGGGCTCTAGTTTGGACCAACACTCAGAGGAGCGCTGGCCCGGGGGTTTAAAATAAAGATGACCCTTGAGTCTGCGGAACCCAAGGGAAAAAGGCTAGGTGGCAAATGGTAAAACCAAGGTTGGGCCTTGCTGGAGGAGTTTTATTTAAGGCAAACTGTCAAGGGGTTCCCATTATAACCCAGCCGCGTAAGGAATGCAAAATCAAGGAACATAACACCGGTATGACAGAAACTAGGGCGGCAAGAGTGGAACAAAACACTAGGCATAAGGCCGAGCCTTCCACCTTTTACCAAGTATATAGGTGCATTAAAGTAAACAAGATATAATAATGATATCCCAACAATAATCATGTTCCAACAAGAAACAAACTCCAATCTTCACCTGCAACTAGCAACGCTATAAGAGGGGATGAGCAAAGCGGTAACATAGCCAAACAATAGTTTGCTAGGACAAGGTGGGTTAGAGGTTTAACATGGCAATATGGGAGGAATGATAAAGCATGTGGTAGGTATCGTAGCATAGGCATAGCAATAGAGCGAGCAACTAGCAAGCAAAGATAGAAGTGATTTCGTGGGTATGGTCATCTTGCCTGCAAAGTTCTCCGAGTTGACATAAGCTTGATCCTCGTAAGCGTACTCAATGGGTTCCTCGATCACGTGCTCGTATCCCGGCTCTACCCAAAGCAAGAACACAAGCAAATGGAGACACAATCAACCACGGTGCAATGCGCAAGCAACATGATGCAAAACATGGCATGGTATGCGGGATGTGATATGCAATGCATATGCGTGCTCCGGAAGGAAAAGATTGAACCAGGCCTCAACTTGGAAAACCAAGAGTGCTGCTAGAAAGATGAGTTGATTTCGGTCGAAATCGATATAAAGATCAACGAAATCGGATGCATGGTTTGCAAATGGCAAGCAAAACAATAATGGTGCAAAGATGCGATTAACAGCACGATGCCATCTAAATGAATCAAGAAAAATAAGATACTGCACTCTAACATAGCAACAAAGCACATGGCAGTGATCCACTCAAGATGCTTGACAAAATATGAACACTGAGCTACGGCTAAATCACACAATAGCAGGTTCAAACAAGCATGGCAAAAATGCAAAAGATAACAGGTTCACAGACTTAGTGAAAACAATATGTCAGGATTTAACATCAGGAAGCAATGTTTAGAGCAAGATAATAACATGCTACAGGAACATATCATGGCAAAGCAAGGCATGGCATGAAACTACACAAAGCATATAACAAAAGTCCCTTACTGACCATAAGCCAAAAGGGGTCAGAAAATACAATGGCACCCATGTAAACATAGCAAGTTTCGTTAATAGATTCAGACTTAGCAGAAAACTAGAACATGGCAAAAACAGAATTACGTAGGCATGTTTGCGAGCTCGATGCACTCACCACAAGGCATTGCATGACAAACTAAGCATACACCCAGCAAGAAGACATGATCAATAAGCTAACCATGGCAAGAACAACCTCATAGCATGCAAGGATAAACTACAACAACCTCGGCAAAATTGATTAACACGTAAAAAATCTGCCAGGAACATTTTATAGCAAAAGTAGAGCAAGGCTGAGTCATGCTAGGGTACTCCATAATTGCAAACAAAGACATGGATTTATAGCAAAATCAGCAACATCACGAGAGCTACTTTGCATTCTTGTGATAGTCACCACAATGATCACAAAAATACATGATATACACCCCTATAAAGATGGCATGGCATACAACAAAACACATGTAGGGCTCAAGTTCATAGGAGGCACAAATTAAACATGGCAAAAATGACAAATGTCCATAATCTGATAAGAAACTGAAACTAACATCACATAGCACTCTTGCAACAGAATTTAGGGCATCAAGACAAACTCAAATAAACAAGGTGCAATGGAATGAAATGAAGTGCACATCCAGACGAACAATTTGATATGCTACATGCCCAAAACGGAGCTACGGGTGCAAAGTTATGATGCGGTGAACAAAGGCATATGACATAAGAATTCCTGGGACTTAGTGGAAATAATAGACCTCGAGGTAAAAGTTAACAGGCACAGAATCCGAGGCTCGCCGGCGCGGGACTCACCGGAGATGGCGGGGAGAGAGGTGGACCGCACCGGAGATGGCGAATCCGGGCCGGGTCTCGTCGGATCCGGCCGGATCCCGGCGTGGGGCGGCGGAGGAGGCTGCCGGCGGGCGCGGGGCGACGGGTCGGC
>NC_041386.1:582177288-582192459 GCF_002162155.2 Triticum dicoccoides | reverse complement strand
TGGAGGCTCCGGTGGCGGCGGCCGGCGGCGATGGCGGGGCGGCGCGGCGATGCTTGGGCGGCGGGGACGCGGGGAGCGGGCGGCGGAGGCTCCAGGGCGCGGGGACCTGCTGCGGGCCGGACAGGCCGGCGGCGAAGTGGGCGCCAATGCGCCAAGTGGCGGGTGAAGATTGGGCGAGGAGACGCGGCAGACGTGTCTGGCGCGCGGAGGAAGAGGGGGCTAGGGTTTGATCCGGAATTTTCGGGGGAATGCACCTATATATACATAGAAGGAGCTAGGAGGCTCCAAATTGAGCACGGTTTTCGGCCACGCGGTCGTGATCGAACGACCGAGATGATGGAGGAGGTTTAGGTGGGTTTTGGGCCACTTTGGAGAGGTGTTGGGCTGCAACACACACGAGGCCTTTTCGGTTCCTCGGTTAACCGTTGGAGTATCAAACGAAATCCAAATGGCACGAAACTTGACAGGCGGTCTACCGTTAGTATACCAAGGCCGCTTGGCAAGTCTCGGTCCAATCTGAGAACATTTAACACCCGCACACGAAAAGAGGAAAAAGGGGACACCGGAGGACATAGGAGTGCCGGAATGCAAAACGGACAACGGGGAAAATGCTCGGATGCATGAGACGAACACGTATGCAAATGCGATGCACATGATGACATGATATGAGATGCATGACAAGGACTAAAACAAAACAAAGACAAAACCCAACAACGAGGAATATCATAACTTAGTGCCGAAAATGGCAAGAGTTGGAATACAAATATGGCAGGTTACATATGGGGCATTACAGATGCTTATGTGAAAAAGCTTCAACCTGATAAGCTCGAACCCAAATCGGAGAAATGTGTCTTCATAGGATACCCAAAGGAAACTATTGGGTACACCTTCTATCACAGATCTGAAGGCAAGACATTCATTGCTAAGAATGGATCCTTTCTAGAGAAGGAGTTTCTCTCAAAAGAAGTGAGTGGGAGGAAAGTAGAACTTGATGAGGTAACAGTACCTGCTCCCTTGTTGGAAAGTAGTTCGTCACAGAAACCTGTTCCTGTGACACCTACACCAATTAGTGAGGAAGCTCATGATGATGATCATGAAACTTCAGATCAAGTTACTACCGAACCTTGTAGGTCAACCAGAGCAAGACCCGCACTAGAGTGGTATGGTAATCCTGTTCTGAAGGTCATGTTACTTGACCATGACGAACCTACGAACTATGAGGAAGCGATGATGAGCCCAGATTCCGCAAAATGGCTTGAGGCCATGAAATCTGAGATGGGATCCATGTATGAGAACAAAGTGTGGACTTTGGTTGACTTGCCCGATGATCGGCAAGCCATCGAGAATAAATGGATCTTCAAGAAGAAGACATGCGTTGACAGTAATATTACTGTCTACAAAGCTCGACTTGTTGTGAAAGGTTTTCGACAAGTTCAAGGAGTTTACTATGATGAGACCCTCTCACCCGTAGCGATGCTTAAGTCTGTCTGAATCATGTTAGCAATTACCGCATTTTATGATTATGAAATTTGGCAAATGGATGTAAAGACTGCATTCCTGAATGGATTTCTGGAAGAAGAGTTGTATATGATGCAACCTAAAGGTTTTATCGATCCAAAGGGAGCTAACAAAGTGTGCAAGCTCTAGCGATCCATTTATGGACTGGTGCAAGCCTCTTGGAGTTGGAATAAGCGTTTTGATAGTGTGATCAAAGCATATGATTTTATACAGACTTTTGGAGAAGCCTGTATTTACAAGAAAGTGAATGGGAGCTCTGTAGAATTTCTAATATTATATGTGGATGACATATTGTTGATTGGAAATGATATATAATTTCTGGATAGCATAAAAGGATACTTGAATAAGAGTTTTTTAATGAAAGACCTCGGTGAAGCTGCTTATATATTGGGCATCAAGATCTATAGAGATAGATCAAGAT
The DNA here is from genome assembly GCF_002162155.2 of Triticum dicoccoides. Taxonomy (NCBI): domain Eukaryota; kingdom Viridiplantae; phylum Streptophyta; class Magnoliopsida; order Poales; family Poaceae; genus Triticum; species Triticum dicoccoides. The sequence continues at coordinate 582,190,520 of NC_041386.1, read as the reverse complement.
GCTTAATTGGACTTTCACAAAGCACATACCTTGATAAAGTTTTGAAGAAGTTCAAAATGGATCAAGCTAAGAAAGGGTTCTTGCTGGTATTACAATTTGAGTAAGACTCAATGACCGACCACTGCAGAAGATAGAGAGAAAATGAAAAGTGTTCCCTATGCTTCAGCCATAGGTTCTATCATGTATGCAATGTTGTGTACCAGACCTGATGTGTGCCTTGCCATTAGTCTAGCAGGGAGGTACCAAAGTAATCTAGGAGTGGATCACTGGACAGCGGTCAAGAACATCCTGAAGTACTTGAAAAGGACCAAGGATATGTTTCTCATTTATGGAGGTGACAAAGAGCCCATCGTAAATGGTTACGTTGATGCAAGCTTTGAAACTGACCCGGACGATTCTAAATCGCAAACCAGATACGTGTTTATATTAAACGGTGGAGCTGTCAGTTGGAGAAGTTCTAAACAGAGCGTCATGGCGGGATCTACATGTGAAGCGGAGTACATTGTTGCTTCAGAAGCAGCGAATGAAGGAGTCTGGATGAAGGAGTTCATATCTGATCTAGGTGTCATACCTAGTGCATCGGGTCCAATGAAAATCTTTTGTGACAATACTGGTGCAATTGCCTTGGCAAAGGAATCCAGATTTCACTAGAGAACCAAGCACATCAAGAGACGCCTCAACTCCATCCGGGATCAAGTCCAGGTGGGAGACATAAAGATTTGCAAGATACATACAGATCTAAATGTTGTAGACCCGTTGACTAAGCCTCTTCCACGAGCAAAACATGATCAATACCAAGGCTCCATGGGTGTTAGAATCATTACTGTGTAATCTAGATTATTGACTCTAGTGCAAGTGGGAGACTGAAGGAAATATGCCCTAGAGGCAATAATAAAGTTATTATTTATTTCCTTATTTCATGATATGTTTATTATTCATGCTAGAATTGTATTAACCGGAAACATAATACATGTGTGAATACATAGACAAACATAGTGTCACTAGTGGGCCTCTACTTGACTAGCTCATTGATCAAAGATGGTTAAGTTTCCTAACCATAGACATGAGTTGTCATTTGATCAATGGGATCACATCATTAGGAGAATGATGTGATTGACTTGACCCATTCCGTTAGCTTAGCACTTGATCATTTTTGTTTACTTCTATTGCTTTCTTCATGACTTATACATGTTCTTATGACTACAAGTGTCTCTGATGGTACTTGTTGAGTTGGCATAGATCAAGATTAGGATTCGTCACTTCGATTGTCGGAGAGGTATCTCTGGGCCCTCTCGGTAATACACATCACTATAAGCCTTGCAAGCAATACAACTAATGAGTTAGTTGCGGAATAGTGCATTACGGAATGAGTAAAGAGACTTGCCGGTAACGAGATTGAACAAGGTATTGGGATACCGACGATCGAATCTCGGGCAAGTAACATACCGATGACAAAGAGAACAACGAATAGTGTTATGCGGTTTGACCGATAAAGATCTTTGTAGAGTATGTAGGAACCAATATGAGCATCCAGGTTCCGCTATTGGTTATTGACCGGAGACATGTCTCGGTCATGTCGACATAGTTCTCGAACCTGTAGGGTCCGCACGCTTAAAGTTCTGTGACTATTGGTTCTATGAGTTTATATGTTTTGATGTAACGAAGGTAGTTCGGAGTCCCAGATATGATCACGGACATGATGAGGAGTCTTAAAATGCTCGAGACATAAAGATTGATATATTGGAAGCCTACATTTGGACATCAGAAGAGTTCCAGGTAAAATCGGGATTTTACCGGAGTACAGGAACCCCCCGGGGGCTAATGGGCCTTGTTGCGCCATAAGGGAAAGAGAGAGGGGCCGACCTAGGGCAGGCAGCGCCCCCCCTGGTCCGAATTGGACTAGGAGAGGGGGGCGGTGCCCCCCTTTCCTTCTCTTTCTTCCCCTTCCTTTCCCCCTCCTAGTAGGAGTAGGAAAGGAGGAATCCTACTCCTACTAGGAGGAGGATTCCTCCTCCTGGCGCACCAACAAGGGCCGACTGGCCTCCCCCTTGCTCCTTTATATACAGGGGCAGGGGGCACCTCTAGACACACAAGTTGATCAAAAAGATCTCTCCCAGCCGTGTGCGGTGCCCCCTCCACCATAATCCACCTCGGTCATACTGCAGCGGTGTTTAGGCGAAGCCTTGCTGCGGTAGCTTCATCAACATTGTCACCATGCCGTCGTGCTGACGAAACTCTTCCCCGAGATCTACTGGATTGTGATTTCGCGGGACGTCACCGAGCTGAACGCGTGCTGAACGGGAGGTGCCGTACGTTCGATACTGAGGATCGGTCGATCGTGAAGATGTACGACTACATCAACCGTGTTGTCATAACGCTTCCGCTTAACGGTCTATGAGGGTACATGGACGACACTCTCCCCTCTCGTTGCTATGCATCACCATGATCCTGCGTGTGCGTAGGAAATCTTTTGAAATTACTATGTTCCCCAACAGCCGCCACGTCAACCCTGACAGGTGGGTCCCGCATGTCATAAATGTGTTTAAGTCGTCTAAACTGGCCATTTTTCAAAAGTGGTAGTTTTTAGTCACAAAATTATAAATTTTTGGTAGTTATCAGTCACTTTTTTGAATGAGGTAGTTCTGTGGGACGACAACCCCTAATGTGGTAGCTTTTTTTTCAAATAGTCACTCACATACGAGCATACACTCAGCTATATGAACACACACATGCACCCTATGCCTATGAGCACCTCCGAGAGAGTGAGCCGGCATAGCACCTTGACATTTTATGAAGTCACCACAGGCGACTCGCAGTCGCCGGGAACATCTCCTCCCACTGAAGGAACATTGCTGGCGGGTCTAGGGCGCATCTAGGCGTCGTCGTCCTAGTTGGTGAGGTCAACATTCTCCGGTGCCTGCACCCTGATAACCCACAAGTATAGGGGATCGCAACAGTTTTTGAGGGTAGAGTATTCAACCCAAATTTATTGATTTGACACAAGGGGAGCCAAAGAATATTCTCAAGTATTAGCAGCTGAGTTGTCAATTCAACCACACCTGGATAACTTAATATCTGCAACAAAGTATTTAGTAGCAAAGTAATATGATAGTAGTGGTAACGGTAGCAAAAGGTAATGATAACAGAAGTAATGTTTTTGGTATTTTGCAGTGACTGTAATAGTAGCTACGGAAAAGTAAATAAGCGAAGAACAATATATGGAAAGCTTGTAGGCAATGGATCGGTGATGGAGAATTATGCCGGATGCGGTTCATCATGTAACAGTCATAACCTAGGGTGACACAGAACTAGCTCCAATTCATCAATGTAATGTAGGCATGTATTCCGAATATAGTCATACGTGCTTATGGAAAAGAACTTGCATGCCATCTTTTGTCCTACCCTCCCGTGGCAGCGGGGTCCTAATGGAAACTAAGGGATATTAAGGCCTCCTTTTAATAGAATACCGGAACAAAGCATTAGCACATAGTGAATACATGAACTCCTCAAACTATGGTCATCATCGGTAAGTATCCCGATTATTGTCACTTCGGGGTTAATGGATCATAACACATAATAGGTGGCTATAGACTTGCAAGATAGGATCAAGAACTCTCATATATTGATGAAAACATAATAGGTTCAGATCTGAAATCATGGCACTCGGGCCCTAGTGACAAGCATTAAGCATAGCAAAGTCATAGCAACATCAATCTCAGAACATAGTGGATACTAGGGATCAAACCCTAACAAAACTAACTCGATTACATGATAGATCTCATCCAACCCATCACCGTTCAGAAAGCCTACGATGGAATTACTCACGCACGGCGGTGAGCATCATGAAATTAGTGATGGAGGATGGTTGATGATGACGATGGCGACGAATTCCCCTCTTCGGAGCCCCGAACGGACTCCAGATCAGCCCTCTCGAGAGGTTTTAGGGCTTGGCGGCGGCTCCGTATCGTAAAACGCGATGAATTCCTCTCCCTGGTATTTTTCTCCCCGAAACCAAATATATAGAGTTGGGGTTGAGGTCGGAGGAGCTCCAGGGGGCCCACGAGGTAGGGGTACGCCCTAGGGGGGCAGGCGCGCCCCCACCCTCGTGGACAGGTAGTGGGCCCCTTGGTCTTCATCTTTTGCAAGGATTTTTTATTATTTTTGAAAAGATGCTCCGTGAAGTTTCAGGTCATTCCGAGAACTTTTGTTTCTGCACATAAATAACACCATGGTAATTCTGCTGAAAACAGCGTCAGTCCGGGTTAGTTCCATTCAAATGATGCAAGTTAGAGTCCAAAACAAGGGCAAAAGTGTTTGGAAAAGTAGATACGACGGAGATGTATCAACTCCCCCAAGCTTAAACCTTTGCTTGTCCTCAAGCAATTCACTTGATAAACTGAAAGTAATAAAGGAAATTTTTTACAAACTCGGTTTGCTCTTGTTGTTATAAATATGTAAAGCCAACATTCAAGTTTTAAGCAAAGATTATGACTAACCACATTTACAATAACGCTTAGGTCTCAAGTTTACTCATATCAATGGCATAATCAACTAGGGAGCAATAATAATAAATCTCGGATGACAACACTTTCTCAAAACAATCATAATATGATATAACAAGATGGTATCTCGCTAGCCCTTTCTGAGACCGCAAAACATAAATGCAGAGCTCCTTTAAAGATCAAGGACTGACTAGACATTGTAATTCATGGTAAAAGAGATCCAGTCAAGTCATACTCAATGTAAACTAACAATAATGAATGCAAATGACAACAGTGCTCTCCAACTGGTGCTTTTTAATGAGAGGATGATGACTGAGCATAAAAGTAAATAGATAGGCCCTTCGCAGAGGGAAGCAAGGATTTGTAGAGGTGCCAGAGCTCGGTTTTGAAATAGAGGCGAATAATATTTTGAGCGGTATACTTCAATTGTCAACATAACAACCAAGAGATAGCGATATCTTCCATGCTACAAACATTATAGGCGGTTCCCAAATAGAATGGCAAAGTTTATACTCCCCCTCCACCAACAAGCATCAATCCATGGCTTGCTCGAAACAACGAGTGCCTCCAACTAACAAGAGTCCCAGGGGGAGTTTTATTTGTAATTATTTTGATTTAGTTTGCATAAAGCATGGGACTGGGCATCCCGGTGACTAGTCACTTTCTCATGAGTGAGGAGCGGAGTCCACTCCTCTTGAGAATAACCCGCCTAACATGGAAGATACGGGCAGCCCTAGTTGATACATGAGCTATTCGAGCATACAAAACATGATATTTATTTGAAGGTTTAGAGTTTGGCACATACAAATTTACTTGGAACGGCAGGTAGGTACCGTATATAGGTAGGTATGGTGGACACATATGGAATAACTTTGGGGTTTATGGAGTTGGATGCACAAGCAGTATTCCTGCTTAGTACAGGTGAAGGCTAGCAAAAGACTGGGAAGTGACCAGCTAGAGAGCGACAACAGTCATGAACATGCATTAAAATTAATTAACACCGAATGCAAGCATGAGTAGGATATAATCCACCATGAACATAAATATCGTGAAGGCTATGTTGATTTTGTTTCAACTACATGCGTGAACATGCGCCAAGTCAAGTCACTTAAATCATTCAGAGGAGGATACCACCCTATCATACCACATCACAACCATTTTAATAGCATGTTGGCACGCAAGGTAAACCATTATAAGCTCCTAGCTAATCAAGCATGGCACAAGAAACTATGATCTCTAGTTGTCATTGCAAACATGTTTATTCATAATAGGCTGAATCAGGAACGATGAACTAATCATATTTACAAAAACAAGAGAGGTCGAGTTCATACCAGCTTTTCTCATCTCAATCATTCCATCATATATCGTCATAATTGCCTTTCACTTGCACAACCGAATAGTGTGAATAATAATAATAGTGCACGTGCATTGGACTAAGCTGGAATCTGCAAGCATTCAATAAACAGGAGAAGACAAGGCAATATGAGCTCTTTTGTCGGATCAACAATAATGCATATAAGAGCTTCTTCAACAATTTAATTATGGCCTTCTCCTATCGACCCCCAAAGAAAAGAAATGAAATAAAACTATTTTCACGGGAAAGCTCCCAACAAGCAAAAGAAGAACTTGAAATCTTTTGGGTTTTCTTTTTAATTACTACTACAAGCATGGAAAGTAAACTAATTAAAAAGCTACAACTAATTTTTTTTGTTTGTTCTTAAGGTTTATTAAACACACAAGAAGAAAGCATAAAAAGGAAATAAACTAGCATGGATGATACAATGAAAAAGTATGAGCACTGACATCTAGCAATGAGTGTGTGAACATGAATATAATGTCGGTGAGAAATACGTACTCCCCCAAGCTTAGGCTTTTGGCCTAAGTTGGTCTATGGCAACGGCTGGCCTGGCGGATATCCATAATAGTAGTTGGGGTCGTACTGCGATGAAGAAGACTCTGATTGCAACTGGTTGGAAATCATCTCCGGATCCCACTGGTAATTAGACTGTCATGGAGGATCAACTGGTGGTTCCGACTCTGGCTCTGTGGCTGGTGCAGGGTTCCAGTAGGCGTGAATGTCCTCCGGCGAGACGAGGTACTGGCCTGCAGATAAATCAAACAAGGAACGAGCAGGCAAGGTAATAGTCTTCGGATGATGTTTATCAAAGAACAATTTTTATTTAAGTTCCCCTTCCCTATTCTTTATAATTAAATCATGTGCTACCATACTCTTATAATCTAAATAAACACGAGGCATCAATTTTTCTTCCTTCTCATAATGCCTAATAGGTATGTTAAAATGTGCAGCTAGGCGTGAAGCATAGATACCACCAAAGATGGGGCCCTTTGTATGGTTCAGAATCAACCGTTTAGCAATAATACCGCCCATACTCACAGAGTTATCACAGAATAACCCGTGGAACAAAATAATAATATCAGGAACACTAAGGTTTCCACAGTTTCCGCGACCAATTAAGCAACGACTAGCAAATATTGCAAAGTAGCGTAAAACAGGAAAACATATGCTAGTGATTCATGCATCGGAAACCTTCCTCGTTTCCCCTACGGTGATGGTATCAATAAACCCATCTACATCATCACGATGTGGTTCCTCTATTTTGCCCTCGAAAGGGATCGAACAAACCCGACAAAAATCATAAAGTGACATCTTCTTAACCACATAATATAAATGAAACTGTACTGAAGGAGGTGATTCCCTAGGAAAATAGTAGAAGTTTTGCACAAAAGTATTGGTGAGTAAGAGAAACTGTTCGCGTTGGTCGTGGAGGAAGTCGATGAGGCCTGCATTGTTAGCCAATCCATAAAAATCCTCATAAATCCTGGTTGCTCTCAAGGATTCATCGGAGGGCCATTCACACGGCCTAACCTCCGCGGTGCGAGGCAAATTATATTTGGGCTTCTGTGGCTCTTCATTTTGCTTTTCCCTTGAGCTTCGGCTCGATGAGCCCCTCAAAAATATCTTTATTATTTTCTGAAAAATTCTGAAATTTTTAGTAACTTCAAAAATGAAAGTAAGCCAAAAGTCAATAATATTGATAGCAACTACTCATACAAGTGCCTAGAGTCTATATCATGCATCAAAATGACTTGGAACCATATAAATTTTACATGCAAGCTCAAGAACATGGTCACCTAGGCAGCATAAATTTGCAATGAATAAAGCACTAGAACAAAAACTAATTGGACCAATGGAGGAGTCACATACCAAGGAACAATCTCCCCAAGCAGTTTTGTGAGAGGTGCTTTAAGCAAGGAGATCGAAAATGGCAGCAAAACGAGCTTGGACTCAGGTTTGAGCTGGATATTCGTGTTTGTGGGACGAGGAAGGAGTGTGTGGGTGAAGGGATAAGTGGAGGAGGGCCACCATGGGCCCACGAGGCAGGGGGGCACGCCCAGGGGGGTAGGGCGCGCCCCTGACCCTCGTGGCCAGGTGCCAGCTCCTCCTGTTGTGTTCTTAGTGCCAAATATTCTCAAATATTCCAGAAAAAATCATATTTAAATTTCAGGGCATTTGGAGAACTTTTATTTTCGGGGTATTTTTATATTGCACGGATAAATCAGATAACAGACAAAAAAAATACTATTTTTATTTTATTTAATATAAATAACAGAAAGTAAAAATGGGGTACAGAAGGTTGTGCCTTCTAATTTCATCCATCTCATGCTCATCAAAAGGAATCCACTAACAAGGTTGATCAAGTCTGGTTAACGAACTCATTCCGAATAACATGGAACTGGAGAAATTTCGAATAACACTATGTTATCTCAACGGGGATATGCACATCCCCAATAATAAGAATATTATATTTCTTCTTGACAGTAGGAAGAGAAAATTCAAAACCTCCAAAAATAATCGATCCAATACAGTTGATACTATGAACTTGAGGTTGTTTCCTCGGAAAGTGTACCGTATTCTCATTACCATTAACATGAAAAGTGACATTGCCTTTAGTGCAATCAATAACAACCCCTTCAGTATTCAAAAAGGGTCTTCCAAAATAATAGACATACTATCGTCCTCGGGAATATCAAGAATAATAAAGTCCGTTAAAATAGTAACGTTTGCAACTACAACAGGCACATCCTCACAAATACCGACAGGTATAGCAGTTGATTAATCAGCCATTTGCAAAGATATTTCAGTAGATGTCAACTTATTCAAATCAAGTCTACGATATAAAGAGAGAGGCATAACACTAACACCGACTCCAAGATCACATAAAGCAGTTTTAACATAGTTTCTTTTAATGGAGCATCGTATAGTTGGTACTCTTGGATCTCCAAGTTTCTTTGGTATTCCACCCTCAAAAGTATAATTAGCAAGCATGGTGGAAATTTCAGCTTCCAGTATCTTTCTTTTATTTGTAACAATATCTTTCATATACTTAGCATAAGGATTCATTTTGAGCATATTAGTTAATCGCATACGCAAAAAGATAGGTCTGATCATTTCAGCAAAGCACTCAAAATCCTCAACATCCTTTTTCTTGGATGGTTTGGGAGGAAAAGGCATGGGTTTTTGAACCCAAGGTTCTCTTTCTTTACCATGTTTCCTAGCAACAAAGTCTTTCTTATCATAACGTTGATTCTTTGATTGTGGGTTATCAAGATCAACATCAGGTTCAGTTTCTATATCATTATCATTACTAGGTTGAGCATCATCATGAACATTATCGTTAACATTATCACTAGTTTCAGGTTCATTACCAGATTGTGTTTCAGCATCAGAGATAGAAATATCATTTGGATTCTCAGGTGTTTCGGTAATAGGTTTACTAGAAGCATGCAAAGTCCTATCATTTTTCTTTTTCTTCCTATTAGAAGGACTAGCTGCATCCACATTATTTCTCTGAGAATCTTGCTCAATTCTCTTAGGGTGGCCTTCAGGATACAAAGGTTCCCAGGTCATTCTACCAGTTCTAGTAGCCACTCTAACAACATTATCATTATTCTTACTATTCAATTCATTGAGCAAATCATTTTGAGCTTTAAATACTTGTTCTACTTGAGTGGTAACCATAGAAGCATGTTTACTAATAAGTTTAAGTTCACCTTTAACATTAGCCATATAATCACCCAAGTGTTCAAGCATATTTGAATTATATTTCAATTGCCTGCCAAAATAAGCATTAAAATCTTCTTGCTTAGCCATAAATTTATCAAACTCATCTAAGCATGGGCTAGCAAATTTAGTAAATGGGATTTCAGCTTTATCACATCTATAGAGAGAATTTACCTTTATTACTTGTGTCGGGTTATCAAGACCATGAGTTTCTTCAATAGGTAATGGATTAAGATCATATCTTTCTTCAATAGGCAGTAAATTAAGACCGTGTATTTCTTCAACAGGAGGTAAATTCTTAACATCTTCAGCTTTAATACCTTTTTCTTTCATAGATTTCTTTGCCTCTTGCATATCTTCAGGACTGAGAAATAGAATACCCCTTTTCTTTGGAGTTGGTTTAGGAATAGGCCCAGGAGGTGTCCAATTATTTTAATTTGTCAACATATTATTCAATAGAATTTCAGCTTCATTCGGTGTTCTTTCCCTGAAAACAGAACTAGCACAACTATCCATGTAATCTCTGGAAGCATCGGTTATTTCATTATAAAAGATATCAAGCATTTCATTTTTCTTAAGAGGATGATCAGGCAAAGCATTAAGTAATTAGAGAAGCCTCGTCCAAGCTTGTGGGAGACTCTCTTCTTCAATTTGCACAAAATTATATATATATATATATATATATATATATATATCCCTTAAAGCAGCTTGTTTCTTATGAGCAGGGAAATATTTAGCAGAGAAGTAATAAACCATATCCTGGGGACTACGCACACAATCAGGATCAAGAGAATTAAACCATATCTAAGCATCACCCTTTAATAAGAACGGAAATATTTTAAGGATATAAAAGTAACGAGTTCTCTCATCATTAGTGAACAGGGTAGCTATATCATTCAATTTAGTAAGATGTGCCACAACAGTTTTAGATTCATAGCCACGAAAAGGATCAGATTCAACCAAAGTAACTATATCAGGATCAACAGAGAATTCATAATCCTTATCGGTAACACAAATAGGTGAAGTAGCAAAAGCAGGGTCAGGTTTCATCCTAGCATTTAGAGATTGCTTGTTCCATTTAGCTAATAACCTCTTAAGTTCGTATCTATCTTTGCAAGCTAAAATAGCTAGAGCTGCTTCTTTTTCAAAAACATAACCCTCAGGAATAACAAGTGAGTCTTCATCATCACTTTCATCAGTATTATCAGATTCAATATTTTCACTCTCTCTAACCCTAGCAAGTTGTTCATCAAGAAATTCACCAAGTGGCATAGTAGTATCAAGCATAGAAGTAGTTTCATCATAAGTATCATGCATAGCAGAAGTGACATCATCAATAACATGTGACATATCAGAACGAATGGCAGAAGCAGGTTTAGGTGTCGCAAGCTTACTCAAAACAGAAGGTGAATCAAGTGCAGAGCTAGATGGCAGTTCCTTACCTCCCCTCGTAGTTGAGGGATAAATCTTGGTTTTTGGATCTCTCAAGTTCTTCATAATGATAAGCAGATATAAATCCCAAGTGACTCAAAGAATAGAGCTATGATTCCTGGCAACGGTGCCAAAAAATAGTCTTGATAACCCACAAGTATAGGGCATTGCAACAGTTTTCGAGGGTAGAGTATTCAACCCAAATTTATTGATAAGGGGAGCCAAAGAATATTCTCAAGTATTAGTAGCTGAGTTGTCAATTCAACCACACCTGGATAACTTAATATCTGCAACAAAGTATTTAGTAGCAAAGTAATATGATAGTAGTGGTAACGTAGCAAAAGGTAATGATAACAGAAGTAATGTTTTTGGTATTTTGCAGTGATTGTAACATTAGCAACGGAAAAGTAAATAAGCGAAGAACAATATATGGAAAGCTCATAGGCAATGGATCGGTGATGGAGAATTATGTCGGATGAGGTTCATCATGTAACAGTCATAACCTAGGGTGACACAGAACTAGCTCTAATTCATCAATGTAATGTAGGCATGTATTCCGTATATAGTCATACGTTCTTATCGAAAAGAATTTGCATGACATCTTTTGTCCTACCCTCCCGTGGCAGCGGGGTCCTAATGGAAACTAAGGGATATTAAGGCCTCCTTTTAATAGAATACCGGAACAAAGCATTAGCACATAGTGAATACATGAACTCCTCAAACTATGGTCATCACCGGTAAGTATCCCGATTATTGTCACTTCAGGGTTAACGGATCATAACACATAATAGGTGACTATAGACTTGCAAGATAGGATCAAGAACTCTCATATATTGATGAAAACATAATAGGTTCAGATCTGAAATCATGGCACTCGGGCCCTAGTGACAAGCATTAAGCATAGCAAAGTCATAGCAACATCAATCTCAGAAAATAGTGGATACTAGGGATCAAACCCTAACAAAACTAACTCGATTACATGATAGATCTCATCCAACCCATCACCGTCTAGCAAACCTACGATGGAATTACTCACGCACGGCGGTGAGCATCATGAAATTGGTGATGGAGGATGGTTGATGATGACGATGGCGACGGATTCCCCTCTCCGGAGCCCCGAACGGACTCCAGATCAGCCATTCCGAGAGGTTTTAGGGCTTGGCGGCAGCTCCGTATCGTAAAACACGATGAATTCTTCTCCCTGGTTTTTTTCTCCCCGAAACCAAATATATAGAGTTGGGGTTGAGGTCGGAGGAGCTCCAGGGGGCCCACGAGGTAGGGGGCGCGCCCCCACCCTCGTGGACAGGTGGTGGGGCCCCTGGTCTTCATCTTTTGCAAGGATTTTTTATTATTTCCGAAAAGATGTTCCGTGAAGTTTCAGGTCATTCCGAGAACTTTTGTTTCTGCACATAAATAACACCATGGTAATTCTGCTGAAAACAACGCCAGTCCGGGTTAGTTCCATTCAAATCATGCAAGTTAGAGTCCAAAACAAGGGCAAAAGTGTTTGGAAAAGTAGATATGATGGATACGTATCACACCCAGGGAAAGGCTTGCTGGTAGGCAGCTAGAGCCGGCGCTTGCTGAGACACGAGGAGTGGCTGTTGCACCGTTGCTGCCACAGTCTAGGCCGCCTCCTCCTTGAGCTTGCGTCGTTCGGCCTCCGCGTCGCGCTCCACCTGCATTAGGCACTCCCCCTCTGCCCTCTCAGCCACATTACAAAAAAAAGACACATCCGTTACATTTTGGGCCGAACGAAATTTTTTGTTGTCATACATATGACACTTCTATGACGATAATTGTGACAAAACCCGGTATCATCATAGATGTGGTGGGCTCCTACTTGTATGACAAAAAATCATGACAAAAAATGGGCTTTTCATCCTGGGCGGGCCGGAGACGCAGCTGCATGACATTCTTTGGGCCGTCCATGACAGAAAAAAACCATGATAGAAGAGAGGGGGAGGAAAGTTTCGGGGAGTTCCCGGTTACGGTGGGAGGTCGGGGGACGAGCGATGCGCGTTTCTCTCGTACACGTACGCGCGTGTGTGCGAGGCGTTGGCTCTGAATGAACCCTAGTGAGGCGTTGGGCTCTAACTGAACCCGAGCGATTGCACTGCAGGCTACGCGTTACTGAACCTGAGCGATCGATCGATGGCTGTTAACTGAACCCGATCGAGCGATTCCTTGGCTACTGCTGCTAACTAAAGCCGATC
>NC_041386.1:582151933-582176990 GCF_002162155.2 Triticum dicoccoides | reverse complement strand
GCGTTGCCTCTGGATGAACATGACTCCGTGGTGTGGTGGAGGGGTGCCCGTGGAGGGGTGGATGAATAGGACCCCGTGGTATGGAGGGCAGGATGAACAGTAGACGATGGAGGGGTGCCTGTGGAGGGGTGGTTGAATAGGACCCCGTGGTGTGGAGGGCTGGATGAACAGTAGACGGTGGAGGGGTGGTTGAACAGTAGCGGGTGGAGTAGCGCTCGGTGGAGGCTGGATGAACAGGAGCCCGTGGAGGCTGGAGGAGGTCGACGGTGGATGAACAGTAGCTTGTGGAGGTTGGAGGGGGTCGACGGTGGAGATGAACAGTATCTCGTGGAGTCCCGTTTTGCGGTACGCCACACCCCTCCCGATGAACAGGACCCTCGTTTCAACCGTAGCGCTCCAACACAAGTCCGTTTCCTCCGTTTTGCGGTACGCCACACCCCTCCCGATCAATAGGACCCCCATTTCGACCGTAGGAGGTCCGTTTCCTCCGTTTTGCGGTACGCCACACCCCTCCCGATCAACAGGACCCCCGTTTCGACCGTAGGGGGTCCGTTTCCTCCGTTTTGCGGTACGCCACACCCCTCTCGATCAACAGGACCCCCATTTCGACCGTAGGAGGTCCGTTTCCTCCGTTGTGCGGTACGCCAGGCCTCGTTTCCATATCCTCTTCTGTCCAAGCCCTCCCGATGAACACGACCACGCATTCTGTTCCGACCCATGAACACGATGACGATGCTGTTTCTCCGTTCCAACCCAGCCATGTACACGAGCCCTCGCCATACGTATGCGCGAGTAGGCGTTCGAGACCCCGCCCGTATGTACACATACGTGGCCGTATTTTCTTTCTTGCACCCTGGCCGCTGTACGTACGTATACATGCTACGTGCGTGCCTCTACTACGACACTTGTGCGGCTCTAGATCGACCAGTATGTACGTACACGTTCGCGACCAGAATGTCAACGGTACGTATGCTTCGACCAGGTGGGTCCCGACTGTCAGGCACTTCCTTGCCTGCGAAGATGTAGCTGGTGGGTCCCAGCAGTCAGGGGGGCGAAATACAGTGGCCCGTCCGGTGGGTCCCCGCTGTCAGGTGGAGGAATAATTATTTTGCACGTAATAAGGAGGCACTTCCTTGCGGCGGCCGTGGACGCAGCTGTCAGCCTCTCCACGTACAGTCCGCGTCCGATGGAAGCCGTTCCTTGACCACGTTGACCACGCCGCGCCGAGAGCACCAGGGCGGTGGACGACAGCGAGGCCTAGGAAGGGAACGACGCGGAGCCGGGGAAGACGCGGCAGTGGATGCCCACGCGTAGAGGAGTAGGAGGGCACTAGTTCGCTGCGGTGTGAGGCTGCCGTCGCCGCAGAGTAACAGGGGTGTGGGTAAGTAGAGGGATGGCCTGGCCAGCGGTGGGAGTAGTAGGGGGCGGTGAGGCCTCCGCCGCATCGCAGCTGGCCACGGGAGGCAGGAGTACGAGGCACGACCGGCGCTAGTTTGGGCGGCTAGAGCAAGAAGACCAGAGGTTGAAGAAGCACGACAGCCGTTGGATGGGCATCGTACGGTCACTGGAGCTAGAATCGTGCATATTGACTAAGTTGACAAAGCCCTCCATCCCCGTCAACTTAGTAGGCCCACAAGTCAGCCTGCCACTATACTGGGTCCCAGCTAACAGGGGGAGTATTCATTTTTTTGTGCGTAATAAGGAGGCACTTCCTTGCGTGCGAATATATAGCTGGTGGGTCCGAGCTGTCAGCGGCGATAACGTTTTTTTTTCGCGAAATACAAAGGCCCTTTCGGTGGGTCCCAGATGTCAGGTGGAGGAATCATTATTTTGCGCGTAATAAGGAGGCATTTCCTTGCGTGCGGCCGTGGACCCAGCTGTCGGCCTCTCCACCTAAATCCCACTTCAGATGCATGTCGGTCGTTGACCATGTTGACCAGGCCGCGCCAAGAGCACCAGGGCGGTGGACGACAGCGAGGCCTAGGAAGGGAATGACACGGAGGTAGGGAAGAATTGGTAGTTGTTTCCCATGCGGAGGGGAGTACGACTATACGAGAGTTTACTGGTTCATCTGCCGTCGCCGAAGAATAACAGCAGGTGTGGGTGAGTAGAGGGATGGCTAGGCCAGCGATTGGAGTACAGTGGGGCGGTGAGGCCTGCGCGACAGCAGAGCCGGCCGCGGGAAGGAGGGAGCAGGCAGTCCCGCCGGCGCCTGTTTGAGCGGCTGGAGCAGGAAGAGCAGAGATTGAAGAAGCACGACGGCCGTTGGATGGCCATCCAACAGTCACTGCTTGTGCGTCAACCTTTTTTTAGGAAAGCCTCAAATCTGTGGGAAACAACATACAACCCATCTGCCATTATTTCTAATAATTTACAGCCCATTTGCTAATTATTAAGTTTTTTTGAGCCCATATTCTTTTTGTTAGCATTACAACCCATATTGTGGCCACGGTTAAAAAATTATACAAAATTTTGCATATTTTGGTGCGGTCCGAACTATTTTTAATCCCGAAATTTCGACTCACATTCAAACTGATTTTAAAAATAAATGTATATCAATATAAAATCCAACAAATTCTCCATGCATAAAAATTAATGTAATTTCAAATCTCGAAATGAAAAAAAGATATTTGAAACTAATTGCCGGTTTGATGTGTTTTAAAAATGTACAGCCCATTTCTCATTACTGATGGGCCATTTTCTCGGCTAGCCGAATGAAAGCTCTCCTCCTCGTCTTGAAAGATTTGCAGCCCAATAGGCCTGACAAAGCGACTTACTTGGCAAATCACAAAAAAACTGGGCTGTGGCCGTGGACCCAGCTGTCAGCCTCACCACGTACAGTACTCTTCCGATGGAATTTTGTTGACCACTTTGACCACGCCGCGCCGAGAGCACCAAGGCGGTGGACGATGGCGAGGCCTAGGAAGGGGACGATGCAGAGGCAGGGAAGACACGACAGTGGATGCCCACGCGGAGAGGAGTACGAGGGTTCACTGGTTCGGCTGCGGTGTGAGGCTGCCGTCGCCGCAGGGCC
The DNA here is from genome assembly GCF_002162155.2 of Triticum dicoccoides. Taxonomy (NCBI): domain Eukaryota; kingdom Viridiplantae; phylum Streptophyta; class Magnoliopsida; order Poales; family Poaceae; genus Triticum; species Triticum dicoccoides. Next base: position 582,173,956 of record NC_041386.1, on the reverse strand, counting down.
TGGCTAGCGGTGGGAGTAGTAGGGGGTGATGAGGCCTCATCAGCAGCACAACCGACCACTGGAGGCAGGAGCAGGCGGTCTCCCCGGCGCTGGTTTGGGCGGCTGGTGCAAGAAGAGCAGCGATTGAAGAAGCAACAGGACCGTTCGATTCAAATCCAACGGTTACTGCTGCTAGAATCGTTTGTTGACTAAGTTGACAAGCCCTGCGTACGCGTCAACTTAGTAGGCCCATAGGTTAGCCTCCCAACCGGTGCGCCCCATATGTTAGTGGGAGGAATCATTTTTTGGCGTAATAAGGAGGCAGTTGATTGCGTGCGGCCATGCCAGCGGAGGGAGTAGGGTGGGTCGGGGAAGCCTGTGCGGCATCATAGCGGGCCACAAGAGGAGGGAGCAGGCAGTCCTGCCGGTGCTAGTTTAGGCGGCTGGAGCAGGAAGATCAGAGATTAAAGAAGCACGTCGGCCGTTGGATGGACATCCAACACTAACTGCTGCTAGAATCGTGTGTTCACTGATATAGCCTTTCGTAAACAAGTCAGCCTCGAAATCCATGGCGTGTACAGCCCATTTGCTATTATTTTTATATTTTTTACTCATTTTCTAATTCATATGGAATTTATTGCAGCCCGTTTTCCATTTTTAGAATTGCTGGCCATTTTCTGGTTAGTACCAGGGTCAAAAAATTAACTAAATATGTGGGAAATTTTGAAAATTCGCAAATTTTTGCTGGGGAACGAAATATTCTTAATCCAAAAATTAATAGTCATAGTAAAACAAATTAAAAAAATAAATTAGTACTATGTCATGTTAAATCCAATGAAATACGTATAAGATATCAGTGAAGAACAAAAACAAAAAAAGAAATTTATATCCCATTTGCTATAATTTTTTTGGAATTTTCAACCCCTTTTGATATTACTTTTAACAGACATTGACCATACTCTTAAGCCAGGCCGGAATGCATCCCTCCTCGTCTTGAAAGATTTCCAGCCCAGTAATTCGGAGAAAACAAATAGGCCTGGCTTGGGTATTCTTCAAAAAGAAATACTGGTCTAGCTATTTTCCCAAAGAACTGGTGCATGAGCATTTAGCTTTATTTATTTATTTACTTAGTTATCTTTAGGGGATCATGAGCATGTACCTGGGCCGGATTAATGTGAGAGCCTCCCTTCAAGTTAATTATGGGCTTCTCTATTGGGCCTTCATTAGTGGGCTGCATGTTATCAACAAGTGGAAAATGTGTTCCGAGTTTCAAAAAAAAAGTGTTCCGTACGATAAATAGTATGCGCTACGTACTGTACGGGGCACTAAAGAATCGAAGCGTGCAACGACTTCCAAAACATTGTGTTTGTCGTTCTAACAACTCATTTATTCAACCAATAGACAAAATATACTACTGATTGTACATTGAAAACAACAGCAGCGGCAAACAGACGGAATATACTACTGATTGTACATGTCCGCTTAGTAGGCCCACAAGTCAGTCACCAAATCTGACGGGTCCCAGCTGTCAACGGGATGAATAATTTTTTTCGCAAAATAAGGAGGCACTTCCTTCCGTGCGAAGATATAGCTGGTGGGTCCCAGCTGTCAAGTGGAGGAAACATTTTTTTTCAGCTTAATAAGGAGGAACTTTCTTTGCGTGCGACCATGGACCTCGTGGGTCCCAGCCGTCAGGCTCTCCACGTAAAGTCCTCTTCCGATGACTCTCGTTTGTTGACCAGGCCGCACCGAACGCAGCGAGGCGGTGGACGACGGCGAGGCCCTGGACGGGAACGACTCGGAGATGGGAAAACGCGACAATGGAGTCACAGATTTAGAGGAGGAGAAGGGTTATAACTGGTTTTGTTGCGGCGTGGGACTGTAGTCTGTGGAGAATAACAGGAGGTGTCGAGGGGTGGAGGGATAGCCTGGCCGGCGGTGGAGTAGCGCTTTGTAGTGATGCGTGCTAAGCAGAGCCGCTAGCCGCTGGAGGCCGGACCAGGCGGTCCCGGCGACGCTGGAGGAAGAAGACGAGAGATTGAAGGTGCATGCCGGCCGTTGGATATAAATCCAATGGCTGTGGATGACACAATCATTTGTTACCAAGTTGACAACGCCCTGCGTAGGCTTCGACCTATTGGCCCACATGTCAGCCTACAAAAATGTGGCATATATTTAACCCATGTTTTCTAGAATGTACAATCCATTTGCTGGGCTGGGTGAACAAATAATTTCGCGTCAATCAGGCCCATTTATATTTTCTAAGAAATCCCAGCTCATTTGCACTTCCTTGAAATACACGTATTAGGTGGCCTCATTATATATACGTATAATGTTATGTTAGAAGGAGCAATTAATATCAAAGAATAAATCGGAGAGGCACATTATATATATATAATTAAGAAATTAGTGAGTTATTGCTCAAAATAAAAATGAGCGCCTTATTATTAAATTGGTCCTTAAAATCTTCGCAATCACCAGGATTTGCCTTGCGTGTGAATCAAAAACAACCAGGATTTTCCTTGCGTGTGAGTCAAAAACAACCAGGATTTTCCTTGCCTGTGAGTGAAAAACAACCAGGATTTTCCTTGACAACTTCCGTTAAACATTTACTTTTATAAGTTGGGATGTTTTTATAATGTATATATAAGTCTCTATAAAATATACGATAATAGTAATAATATAAATATATATAATGTGGTTAGAAGGGAAAACATAAATTGGACACGACATTACTTTTATAAGAAACCTGCGTTTTATACCCCACAGCAAGGTAAACATTCATATCAAACTCAAGTTCACAGGACACGTTCATATCCATAGCCAACATTCAAACTCAAAAGATTCATATATACACAAGCTCAGCATATCTATGCATCCAAATGATTGATAGATCACACGAAAATATTCATACATAATTTACAGAAAGATTCAGATATACACATGTTCAGTATGTTTATGCATCCAAATGATTGAGATCACAGCCAATATGATCCATGGATGAACTTTAATTACCTAGGGTACGGACTGGTAAATGGTGTTCAATCGGAGGTACTTCTTGCTAAAATTAGTTCTTGTACGAGTAAACTTTCGAGTACATAAGAGGCAGCACAGACAATCTGAACTTGGCTTGTAGGTTTATCCTCAAATAGTGGCCTCGTGCCGAGGGAGGTTCGAGTAACTTGGCCACTACTTTCATCCAACCAGTTTACTGGCTCATCTTGGTCCTGTATCTCGCCAAAATTCTACATTGCAGACGAGAAAGGAGGCGGTTGAGAAAATGAACCACCCAAATTTTTTGTGCAATTCAACTGAAATGGAGCATCCTTGGCGTGCAGACTGATTAAGTGCCAGATGAATATAAGCGTCAACCAACTTGTCTGGAATCGCTAGACTCCATGCCATATAGTTCGCTACCATATGTGCCGATAACCAAAAGGCACAAGTTGGGACCAAAGACTGGACTGCGTTTTTCTGGGCTATGCACCAAGCAATATTTTTGGCGTTCACTCTCCTAACACTTGGAGTTTGACAATTGGTTGACGTCGCTTGATACTCGAATGAATATAGGCACTTCTTGTCAACATCTGATCATGTTGTGCAGCTCTACTAAAATCACCCGATGTAATGATTTGCCTACGAGTTCATGCTCCAAATTACTCCTTCATGAAATCAGCAAACAGTAGCACACTACCAAATTACCAATACATATGACAGGCACAATAATCAGGATAAAGACCAATACCAACCTGTGTGAGGTAGCATATCAATTACTATTTCCTTTGACTGGAAGCCGAGATAAGCCAAGCGACTGATAGCAAAGGAAGAAAGCATGCAGAGTTTAGCGACTGATAGGAAAGGACGGAAGCTGTCGAGGCAATGAAGCACCCAAAGTTTTTGTGCAGTTCCACCAAAATCGAGCATCCCTGTTGGCACATATATTGAGAGAGTGAGATTACTGTAATAGTGGGACTAGTTTATGAAACATACACTAACAAATAGAAGCACCCTCATTATCTTAATGGGTAAAGTTAGCAACATAGTAGTCTTGCTTAAAGAGAGGTATTAGTTTATTTAATCAGTGCCAATTAGCTCAACTCAACACTCAAAGCATTGCCATTTATCATAGGTTGCAAAACTTTAACGTGCAAAGATAAAGGAGTTTCTCATGACAGTAGCACGATACAAATAGAGATGACAGCAAACTAATATGGATGAAGGCCTTAGGCCCGTACCAACCTGAGAAAAAAAAGCTTATTCATGTAGTCCCATAAGAGATGATAAAGCACTCAGTGGAATCACACAATAGTATATATTTTTGTGCACTTCAAATGTATGGTTGAAATCACTCTTGTTTACCAGTGCTGAGATTATATCGAAAGATTATCAAGAACTTCCAGCAGAGTTAAAGCACTGGCTGGGATACAGTTCATTGTATTGTCTTGTGTAGTTCCATTTAATGTATGATTGGCACAACACGATCCCTGTTTGCACAAGTAGGAACAAGGTGAAACCTTCATTAGCTTAGTGAGAAAGGATAGGAAGACATTAGCATATTACTCAACCAGTAGCATCAAATTCATGATGGACAATACGCAAAACATTGCCTCATTGAACCAATGGCAATAAATTGACATGCAAAACAATTGCACTATTATGTCATGACACTAATAATATTCCCTCCCTACTCCACCACATGATTCACCTCCATAGACAAACATACACATGTGCATGATTCAGCATAGGGTCCTACTAAAGATTTGTTTAACTCCAACAGGAAAATTAGGCAGTAATAAATTAGTGGTACTTAAGTACTCCTAATTAATTAAGTGAGACAGCGGAAGTGGAAGGCCTCCCTGGAGGATCGTCTCACATGTAAGGTAGTCGTTGCCGGAGCCCTTGAATGGCCTCGACTTGAGGCCTCTGGCTTCAGCAAGATCGCCTTGGCACTGTTTATTCTTCTTCTTCTTCCTCTTCATGCTCTGTTTCTCTTTCTCCTCACCAGTTGGTGAAACCAAGTACATGATTGGCCTTCTAATTCAGAATTGGTTTTGTCAGTGAGGGAGTACAAGTGTACTAGTAAAAAACAACATTATTTTCTCATGGCAGTCGGAAAATAGAGATCAACACATGCATTAAATATCATTCTTACCTAAAGGAAGGTTATGGCGCCAATATGGATGATGAGGATTGGAACACGCATCTCCCTTTGTGCAGTTCCACCAAAATGAACCAACTGTTCCATTCTGACATTCCAGTTAAACAGCACAGAAGTCACTTCTTTTAAGAAGAGTTTTGTGCAGTGCACCAAAAGGTCACAACAGCAACCAGGTGAATTGGATATCCCTGTTTGCACAAAAAGGCATAGAGTAAACAGTCGGAGTCTCAAACAATTACAGGCAAAAACATTTGGCTAAACTTGTCATGGCTTATAACAGTGGCATGGCTTCATTTTTACCAGGGACATTAGATTAAGAACAACTAAGGCTGCATTCGGTTCACAGGTTTGGTGTAGGATTTTTGTAGGAATATATTCCTATGGTATTCTTTCCCTTCCAATTGTTCGGAACATGGGAAAGGTGAATAGTGTTTCATAGGAAAGCTGGTCTGGTAGTACTGATTCCATAGGATTAGAAACATCCACGCGCTGCTCATTTTTTGGGCGGAAGCCCGAGGCAGGCGCTCGCTGCCATGCGTTAGACAGGTTGCTATGTTGTGTTGCCGGAATAAAAAAATCAACCTATGTGTGGTACGTGAGGTGAGGACAAGAGTAGTCACTGTGCAGCTAAATAAACAAATAGCATCTCATACTGCCAAGCATGCTACTCTAAAAAACAAATATGTACATTTCGTAGTCCATCCAAACACATTCTCTTGAGACTTTCCTCTGGTTCGCTATTCCATACTTTTATACCTACATTCCTTTCCTATTCCTCTATTTTCATCAAGACCTATTGTCGGGGATATACCCCGCGGTGTAAACCGGCCGAAAGTATAACCCGTCCGGACTAGGCATTTCATTGGTAAACCGCCAAAGGATTGGCAGTTTACGTGATTGGTGGTTTACGTGTCTGGCGGTTTACGAGTCTGGCGGTTCACTGGTATGACGATTCACGAGCCTGAAGACTCATTGGTGACCCGGCGCGTGTTCCAGATGGATGACAAGGCCCAAGGCCCAGCATGCCGGTTTATGTTAATGGTGGACCGGTTTAAGAGGAAAGGCATGAGGAACATTTATCTTACAAGGAGCTAAGACCTGGACTTGTATTCGGTTTGTATTAGAGATAGACTAGTCCTAATCCTAATAGGACTCTACATGTAACCCGTCCCTCCAACATATATAAGGAGGGACAGGGCTCCCCAAAAGGGAGAAGATTCACAAGTTCCACAAGTTGGACAAGTTAGGTTTAGACAATAGCTCTCGAGATAGAGCACTCTTGTAACCGTGATCATCATCATCAATATCAATGAAGCAGTCTGTAGGCTTTTACCTCCACCGTGAGGGGCCAAACCTGGGTAAAACATCCCGTCTCTTCTCCCGCTCAACCCCTCTCAAGCTATCATATAGATGCGTTGGCCTCGCGACTAAGTCCTGACACTAAGGACATCTGCCGTGACAATTCCGCGACAGTTGGCGCCCACCGTAGGGCCTGCGTATGGTGGTGTTGATTTCTTGGAGGGATCTCTCACAGGGATCGAGAAATTTGCAATTTCCAGATGAAGAAGAGCCGGCCAATTCATCATCAGGAGATCAGAATCGTCATCAACTTTGGATCGGATAGTACAATATTTGAGTCCAAAGAGAAGTCAACCGCTGTTGATATGGGCAAACGGTCCAATCACAAGTCACCGAGAACGTCGTTTCTCTGCCGCTGTTTTGGTTTCGCCGACACGTGAACTCGCTGAAAGACATAGGAATACTTCTTAATCGTGAGGCAATTGGAGGCCTAATCTGTTCTTTCAATAAAGACAAAAAAGTACTACTCCAGCCATCAGATCAAGACAAGAGAAAGACGACGGTAGTCGGGCAACGAACCAGCGTCTCGATGGCAGTTTTCGTCAAAGACTAGTACAAAGTACAAGTCGGATCAGATTGAAAAAAAGGAAAGTCACGACCCGGAAAAGGACTTGGACCGTGGTATGAAATCGAACCGTGCCGCTGAGGCCTTCACCGTTGGAACCTGCTACCGCCTGTGGGCCGCTCCTGCGGTCATGCCGCGGTCGTCTCTGCATCCGCGAGTGGCAGCCTCCGCTGGCGAGCTGCCCGCGCCTCCCGGCCTCGTTTCTATCACAAGCAGCAGCTGTAACCGTGGTTTACATCGCCATGCCACGTCAAAACGCTATCGTCTTCGTCGCCAAGCCGCCCTGACCACGCCAAGCCACCTCACCGCACCTTCGTTTCGGAAGTCGCCACCATACGTGTCTCTGCTGATTGAGCCGCCGTCTTCACTGCCACCAAATCGTCGTTGCGGCCTTACCGTCTCCTCCTGCGCGTGCCCCGCCGGCAGCACCGCTCCTCCACCATGAATCACCATGTGGCCCGCGAGCCGCCGACGCGCCTCCTCCTCATCGGTCCGGCTCGCCCGCGCCACCGCTGTCCCTCGCGCCAATGAAAGCCTCTTCCTGCATCGCGGTACCATAGGGCTGCCGAAGTCGTCGTGTTATCCTCTGCACTCTCCAGCGGTCGGCTCCGTCCCGTGGCTTGTTGCCGAACCATCACGCCCACGCGCTCCTCCACTGTGAGCCGCCTCCCTGCAGTTTCTCATGGTCTCGAGCCGCCTCGTTCCATCCACTCTGAGCCGCCCCTACATTGGAGCCTCTCCGTGTTAAGTCAATAAGCCGCCACCGAAGAGCCGACCCGCACCGTGAGTTGCCGCCGTGTACGGCCCTGTATACTCGACCGTCTGCTTTCTAGGCCTCCGTCTCTGCCTGCTTCAGCCACAGCGGGGCTGAGCCGCCGCATGTCTAATCCGCCTTTTGGAGTCACCGCCTGGTCTCCAACCTGTCTCCAGTCCGTCAGCCGCCCGGCCGCCATCGTCTTAAGTCGCAGCTGCATCGAGCCGCCGTCACTGTGGCTCGTCTCGCCAAGTCGCCAACACCTCCTCTGCCGCAACTCCTAATTCCGGCCGCAGCGCCGCGCGTATACCTGACCGGCTGGCTGATGCTGCTCCTCCACCCGTGCTCCACTCCCATCAAGGAAAAATTGTGTGGGTCAAGTACTAGTAGAACCTGAGGCACATCATCAAGTACTAGTACACATGTACTAATTGATTTTGGAGAAGTCTGCTTACGTGAAGGTCACCGTGAAAAGTTGTCTCGTCCCTGCAATGAGTTACTACGCGTGGACTACAACTGTAACCTCACCTCTATGTTGTGGTTAATCACCCTTTCTGCAAGGACGAAAAAAGGGCTAAATTGCTATTACAAATAATGAAGGATGTTCACAGAATGGATCACCTCTTGTCCGGATGAATCAGGTGATATTTCTCCTATATATTTTGTTGAATACATGTTGATTTCTTTCGACAAACAACTACTCTGCCCTGCTGTATTTGTTTTGCGCAGGATAATTATTCACTACAAAAGTGATGTCATGTGGCGGATATGGAGCGGGTGCTAGCATCATTGTGCAATGGCGTCTACGCCCACTCGCTGTTCAATGGGCGCGCGCAAGCCGCCGCCCAGGCAGTTCGGTCTACATCAACTTGCTGGGACTGCACCCGCGATTGACTCATTGTTCGCGCACTTGCGATTGCATCGCTCATCTGCACCGACTTACAATAGTGTGGCCGACTCATCTGTCTGCTCCCGCGGCCGACTCGACCGTGATTGATTTCAGCTTCACCATGGTGATCATCAATTCCACGGTGATAATTACTGACCTGACACATCAGGTGAAATCCATCCCGTATATTTTATATTATATATTGCTTTCTTTAAAAAAAGGCAATTACTCTGGCTTGCAAGTTCTCCAATGCAGGACAAGTTATATCACTGAGATGTTGAATGACTCATACCGGTTTATATCACGGTCAAATATGGAGACTCTCAAGCCAACTCCTCAAGTAGTCTTAAGACTCCGGGGCTACAATGACATGACTCGGAAACTCCGGGTCATTGGAGGGAATGATAACCCAGTTCCGGAGGACACCGCCATATTGATGAAAATTTAAAAGCCGTCAGAAAATTGTCGGCTCAAAATAAAGATTCCGGTTTAAAATCCGGTTCAAGAGACATCTTTCTCCCACAAGTTTTGAAGCTCTCAAATCCGGTTCAAAATCCGGCTCAAGGTAAATTTGTCTCCCACAAAGCTTTGAAGCTCCCAATATCCGGTTAAAAATCCCGGTTCAAGAAAGATTTTATCTCTTACAAAAAGTTAAAGGGTGCCAAAGAGGACCTACTGCCATGATGCGCGGTTCAAACATGGGTATCATGCCTTATTGGCTTATCATATTATTGATCACTTGGGGGCTTGGTCGTATCCAAACCATAGCTACACCTCTTGATCGACGCAATACCACAATATCACTTGGGGGCTTGGTCGTATCCGAACCAATGCAACACCTTTTTGATAGGCGAAAGCCACCAGATCATTTGGGGACATGGTCAAATCTGAACCAGTCACGCCTCTTGGTCGGCCTAAGGCCACAGAATCACTTGGGGGCTTTGGTCGAACCCGAACCATCGTCACCCCTCTTGATCAGTATAATGCCAATGCATCACTTGGGGACTTGTGGTCACGTCTGAACCATAGTCACGCCTCTTGATCGGCCTAGTGCCACAGCATCACTTGGGGGCTTTGGTCGAACCCGAACCATTGCTACACCTCTTGATCGGCGTAATGCCAATGCATCATTTGGGGACCTGGCTGACTCGAACCATAGCTACGCCTTTTGGGGGCTTGGTCATGTCCGACCATGGTAATGCCTCTTGATCGGCTCAAAGCCTCATTTGCAATGGTTTTATATTTGCCTTTGCTTGAATTTTGTTCTCTTTTAAACTATTTCTTTTGTTGTGTTTTCAAGCCAACATTATTAAACCGGTTCGTCTGTCAATTACAAATTGACTGAACACGGTCAAATCTTAATCCGGAGGCTTTCTGCCCGGTTTGATTTTCTGTTACCATCCTATTATGGAGTAAACTGGTGTTCATCAACCCGGCTCGGCTTTCAACTACAAGTTGTCAGTACACGATCAAGTTATAATCCGGAGACTATCAGCCCGGTCTGGTTTGACTACGAGTCGCCAGTATTATATATGGTTAAACCGGTGTTTATCACAACCCGATACGGTTTTATCATAAACCGGCACAATATGAAAGGAGTTATCATTACTCAAGATTGGGTTATCACTCTTACTACAGAAAGTTGGTAAACCAACGATGTGATTCAATGTCACAGGTATGATGTATTTCATATTTGATTATTCTTAAGTGCAGCCTTGGTTATAAACCCAGGTTATATGTTGGGCATTATGACCCGTCCGGCGGTAAACCGCCAGGACACTTTAAACTTGTTGTATGCAGAAACAGGTTGAATAAAGCATGATTATAAGTCACCGGTGTTTATTAAACCGGCCTGGCTTTCGACTATATGTTGCTAGTATGATGATAAATTATCCGGTGTTTATTAAACCGGCCTGGCTTTAAGACGATAAATCGCCAGTATATGATGAGAAATTATCCGGTGTTTATTAAACCGGCCTGGCTTTGGATTATAAGTCGCCAGTATATATTTGGATTGCGCCATTGGAATCATGCGCTTATAAATCATTGGGTTATATTATTCAAATAGCCAAACTTGGCTGAATTTTCATTATGATATTAATGAATAAGGTTTTCATACCGGATTATATTATCTTGAATAGCCAACATGGCTGGATTTTATTATGATTATTAATAACCGGTATTATTGAGGATTTCAAAGTCGCTTTTGCGCAATGGCTATTATTTTATCAAAGGATATGATTTATTCTACAATGGGAGGAATAGTCCCGAGTCGCCGCAGGCTTACGACCCGGCACTTGGGGGCTACATTATTCAACTTAAGATTATATCAAATATGCAAGTCTCATGTCGCTGCAAGCATGCACCATGACACTTGGGGGCTAATGAAAAGTCATTTTTTGCTCATCTTATTGAAGACCCGACTCATCATATCATAATGAGCCGGCCCTTGGGGGCTACCAATTGCTCCTGTCAACAATTCAAGTCCCTCCTCATTATTTGCATTAATGACCCGACCCTTGGGGGCTACACGTTGCTGTTCAAATCTATATGATCATATCTACAAAGTCCCTGCTCATTATTGCATAATGACCTGGCCCTTGGGGCTACATTGGTTGAAAATTTTATATGCATAAAGCAATTACAAGTCCCAGGTTGCTGCAAGCATAACAACCCGGCACTTGGGGGCTACATATGTGGAATATTCAGTTGTGACTAGTAACTGAGATGAACAGTCTGAATGTCTTCAAGCATGCAACATTTATATTGACACAAGTCTTAAGCTATCATTATGTTCTCCTCTTAAGACTTGGGGGCTACAGGTAATATGCATATAAAGGAGGAACATCTTCAAATTCTCAGTTTTTGGCAAATCAGGCAGATCAATTACATGACCCGATGTCGACAACAATTATGACCCGGCACCATCAATATTTATAAACCGGCCATTTTGCTAATATTAACCAGCAAGTTTTACATCTTCAAACTGGTTGAATATCAGATAAGTATTTTCAGACCCATATTTCTTAAACCGACGCTTTGGGAGCTGAGTCAAAGGAGTTATTCTTCACAATATTTCTCGGTGACAAAACAATGTCGGCAAATTGATTATGAAGCTGGTCTGTTGACCCAGATTTCCCAGAAGGAGGAAATAACAAGGACTTAGGGATGATCAGGTACCGGTTTACAAAAATTCTTAACCCAGAGCATAACCTGTCAAATTTGTTCTTGTGTTTATTTTGCAGCATAAGTTTACCATGAATAAATCCAAGCTAAACTTGCGGGCTAATGTCGGGGATATACCCTGTGGCGTAAACCGGCCGAAAGTATAACCCGGCCGGACTAGGCGTTTCATTGGTAAACCGTCAGAGGATTGGCGGTTTACGTGATTGGCAGTTTACGTGTCTGGCGGTTTACGAGTCTGGCGGTTCACTGGTATGACGATTCACGAGCCTAAAGACTCATTGGTGACCCGGTGCGTGTTCCAGATGGATGACAAGGCCCAAGGCCCAGCATGCCGGTTTATGTTAATGGTGGGCCGGTTTAAGAGGAAAGGCATGAGGAACATTTATCTTACAAGGAGCTAAGACCTGGACTTGTATTCGGTTTGTATTAGAGATAGACTAGTCTTAATCCTAATAGGACTCTACATGTAACCCGTCCCTCCAACATATATAAGGAGGGGCAGGGCTCCCCAAAAGGGATAAGATTCACAAGTTCCACAAGTTGGACAAGTTAGGTTTAGATAATAGCTCTCGAGATAGAGCACTCTTGTAACCGTGATCATCATCATCAATATCAATGAAGCAGGATGTAGGCTTTTACCTCCACCGTGAGGGGCCGAACCTGGGTAAAACATCGTGTCTCTTGTCCCACTCAACCCCTCTCAAGCTATCACATAGATGCGTTGGCCTCGCGACTAAGTCCTGACACTAAGGACATCTGCCATGACAATTCTGCGACACCTATGTTTTCTGCCCCTTTATTCCGAACGGAGCCTAAATATTTGGTATAAGGGTATGGGACAGTGGGTGCACCAGCAGTCCAGCACCATGTACGTAAACAGGGGCATAAAGTGGTGATTCATAGTTTGTTGCCCCGAGAAACAAACATCCAAGAAACATATCTGGGTTGGTCCCATTTTTGTTGACTCTAGCCACCTACTCCTATGTGTGGATAGCAAATCTAGTCCTGGTCATACCACTGTGTACAGCGTTACCCCTGTATTTCCCTTTTCGACCAATAGACCGGTTGGATGACCAGTCTGTACTACTTTCACCCCCTTTCCTTCCTGTTTGTACCAATTCCGATGTACATACTAAATTCCCCCACCCCCACTTTATTTCTTGTTTGAACCAAGTAGTACAAGATTCGACTCCATGAAGTAGCTTTAGCTCTAACAATAGAAGAAAAAAATATGTGACGTTGGACCATCCGATCGAGAGGGGCTGAGAGGTAGAAAATGATGCACATGCAGCGATGTAGCGAGCTGGGGAAGTAGAGCTAAGGCGGTTTCGAACAAAGATATACCTGAAGGTCGTCGGGATGTGGATAGGTGGGCGGCAGGAGGCCGGATCCGCCCACAGGCAACGACAAAGGGATCGGAGGACCTCCCGCGCTGGCGCTCGGCCAGAGATAATGGTGCGGCCAGCAGTGGGTCTCCTCCCTCACTGTCGACGACGGCCTAAACGCTGCCCCTCCTCCCCTTCACCGGTGGAGGGGGATACGTTCGGATCTGTAACCAGCGGTGAGGATAGAAAGCCAGTGTTTTTTGAAGGGAGAAAGACAATGTTACTACCCCTATCTTGTTTAGATCTGGAGAGGATGAGAGTGTGTGAATAGAGCAACCCTAGCAAGCAAGCGCGGAGGCTCCGGCCTATATATACGTAGTGAGCAACCCTAGCAAGCAAGCAACCCCTATCTTCATCAACTCGTACAAGACCGAGAAATTTGATTACTACAACGCCCTCTCCCTCGCGTACTGAGCTCCGGTGCCTTAACTGCACCTGCCTTTGGCTGCATGACAGGAGGGCCAACCACCTGTTGGGCCCACCTATCATAGACACAAAGGTAGGAGCAGTAAGTAGAAGCTTTCTCTACACGCTATCCCTCCCGCACGAGGTGGACGGACATGCAGCAGTGGATTCGATATTGTAGAAGTAGGAGTAACATCATTGTTCGTCTTCTCGAAGAGGCGAAGAGCCAAGCGCAACCCGAACGTGGCAGTTATGAACGCTCGCGTGGTGCGGTTCCTTGGAGTACTAGCCAGGCTCTTGCATGAGACAAAATTGCTATTGTTTAACAATTAAACTCCATTATCCATTGGTTGATACTCATTCTACATAGGTCCACGCGCTTAGCACCGTTTCCTCCTGGGGTCACCAATGTTTATTTGCTAATTAATAGCATTGCATGCAATGAACTAGCCATTGCAAGTCATTACAAGCATGCACACCTCTCATCTCTTATTGGTTGATATGTCAAGAAACAAGAAACAAGGCAGAAGTTAATGCACCGCGCCAAAGTGTTTTGGGACTACGTATTTGGTTTTCATAAGATGACTTACACACCTAGACGGAGGGAGTAGTATAGCCCTGTAAATCAGAAAGGAGTATTTGCCTTTCTAGAGATTTCGACAAGCGACTAGACTACACCGTGTGCAGTACTCCCTCCCTTCCGGTTTATAGGGCTCAAATCTCATGAACCAAGGCATTTTGCGATTGGAGAAATGTATCTTGTACTTTACAAAACTACCCTAATTAAACTCATGCATTAATTACATATTCTCTCGTTTTCCTCTCCGCCTTGGTCACGGTGCACAATATTGAGCACTCCTACTCCCTCCTTTCCGGTTTATAGGGCTTATCTCAAAATCTTAGTTTTTTCATTTTATAAGGCTCAATTTGGTTCTTCCCCATCACAAGTTCAGATTCCAAGGTGCATTAAATAATTGCATGTAGGTATAAAGAGAAAATTGACCAATGCATGTACTTTATGCATGCATGCATTGCAATTAATACATTGGTAAACATACATTTTTGAAGAAAACAAGAGCATTAATTGGGTGCTTTTGCAAATTACAAAAAGGATTCCACCACTCACCATCTTCCTTGGTTGGTGAAATTTTTGAATTGAGCCCTATAAACCGGAAAGGAGGGAGTATATGACTAGCCGCTCTATCTACATGAGGGACATTTCAAAGCATCCGGCCCACGTGCCATCCACCAAATCACTACAAGGTGCTACAGTCGAGACTCACCTGTCACCCCGGTGTGGCCATCATGACCCGTCATATCACAAAATGCACACCTTTACCAGCAGTGGTAAGGTGGCCTTCAAGTTGGACTGGACGAAGCAACCATCATTTCACTGGAACACTCGTTCAAGCCCTTTCTTCCCTTTCTTGAAGAAAACCTCACTCCAGGCTACTCACTTCTGCCATTTTTCTTCTGTACCAACAAAGGAAAGGTGGGCGAATCAGTTATGCTGCTATATTTTCATTCCAAGAATCTTCTTTTTGCGAAGCACCGACCAATTCTCACATACTATTCTTTTCCTGTTTTCATTGCGATTGTGGTTTCCTTTCGATTGCTTTTTGTTTGTCAGTTCATTGATGGATCCTGGAGCACAAGGCAAAGAGTTGCCGGCGGACAACCCACTGGAGACAGCGATCTCTAGGAAGCAAGCACCGACCAACGAGTTGACCATGTTGGCGGGCCAACCCATGGAGACGAAGAACTCCAAGAAACAAGCACTGGCCCAAGAGTTGAGGACGTTGGCGGACAAAGTCCTCAAAGAAAGTTGGAAGAACAGCAATGGCCCCACCGTGCCTATCCCAGGAACTCTGATTGCCACCTATGTGAGGCTCAAGACCGAGTTTGAGGAGATAGTCGCCGTTGAGAAGCAGTATTCCCTTGGCAAGGTGATGGCCCCCATCGAGGACGAGGAGATGGCCCCCGGAGGGATGAGATCCCCCGGTGAGCTGCACAAGGTAAAAAATAATGGCTTATTACCATAGTTGTGGTTTTGATTATTTGCAATGTGCTTGCTAATATGTTAGTGTTGTGCAGGTGCCGGTGGACGTCCTTGATGATTCCGATGTCATGGCCCGTCCTGTTGGCATCGCCCCGGAGATCGATTCTGATGCCGCTGTCCATCCTGTGGACATCGCCCCAGAGATCGATTTTGATGTCGCGGTCAGTCCTGCGGACATCGCCCCAGAAATCGATTCCCATGCCGCTGTCCGTGCTGTGGTCATTGCCCGAGAGATCGATGACAAGAAATAGTTGGCCGCGCTAATCCTTCAGGGTAGTTCGCATTGCCCTGTGTTTAATTACCAGAACGATGCGTGTTATCAAACCATCTTAGGGCTAGTGCACTGTCTTGTGTGGGCGGATCTTCCTACTTTTGTTTGATAGTGAATCATGCGAACCCTCTCCAAGTTACGGAAACAGATGTATCCTCACCAGCTTTTGATGTAATATATGGCATGATTAGATGTAAGTTTGAACTGATTATCATATCAGCAGGGCTTGTTTGATGATTCTTGGTGTTAGTAGGCTAGCTATTGTGCGAGCTATAGTACTTTCAAAACACTCACCGAAGAGAAACGTTGGGGCTGATGAGCTCGTGGTACGCTTATACTTATCCCTCGTCGATCGACCAATAGCCCTAGCTCCTAAAATTGTAGGCTTGGCGATCGATGACCTAGGCGGGCTAGTTTGGCCTAGTGGGTTTCAGTGATATGACGTGCAGCACAAAATCATAGCAGTGCAGAGACGTACTCCCTCCGTTCCAAAATAGATGACCTAGGCGGGCTAGTTTGGCCTAGTGGGTTTCAGTGATATGACGTGGTACAGTGCCGTCCAGTCTTCGCGTGTGGTAGCAGTATTGCGGGTACAGTAAGTTTTCTTGAAGAAGCGGAATTCAACGAAGTCATGATGGTTGCTTCATCCGAACAACTTACAATGGGAAAGGTTGGGCCTGCGATACGACCCGGGTAGACCAGGATAATTTTGTGCATGGCAGGTGGACCAGGATGGTCGATGTCCCACATGTCGGCGAATGAAAGTATTCTTTCTGATATAGAGGACGAGCAACGAGTATTCATTGTTTATTTTTGATGAAAGCTATTGTCTCCACTGTTACGACGGAGGAGTGTGAAACACGGCAGCCCAGTGAACTTGGCATGTGCACCACTCCCTCCTTCCTCATGTAATGCCCAGGTTACAGTTTTTTCTCACTTTCTCTCTATCTATTTCCTCTCAAATGTTTTGTACCTTTCTTTTTTTAAGACACAATTGTTTTTTATGCCTTTTTTTAGAAATTTTTTATACCTAGGAGCACGTGTAGAGACGGGCTCTTGCAGAGCCCACTCCTTGACTTTGTCAATGCCTCTCTCTCCTCCACATAAGGAGTACTACTTGCTATGCATGCATGCGGCGGGCAGCTGGCGTCTTGAGGGGCCATGGCGGTGAGAGCGGGCTCCGGAAGCGGTCCGGACTCTAGCATAATTTTTGTTTTTACAGTATTTCTTTCTCCATTGACAGGTAGGCCCGCGTAGATAGTTAAAGAACACGAGCTGATGAGGCGCATGCGGACTGTTTGACTGGTCAACCAGACAAATACGGAGCTATACGCTGAGCCAGTGACCATATAATCACCATATCTCATATACAATGATCAAAGTGAGCTACCAAGACAAGTTCGATGACCGCCAATGCATTTTACTCGGTAATAAATGACCAGGATTGAAGGGGAATCCAAATTTGCTTCGTCTTCTGTCCTTGAGCTCTTGACAAACCAATGCACTATACGGTTGTCCGGCCACTCCACCCCAGAGCTCTCACCAAGCGTTGTTCATGCCACCGCGCCGCACACTAACTGGTAAGGCAGCGATGGCATCCCGCTGCGCCGAGTTCCTCGCCGCCCATGACCGCACACAAAATGGTAGGGAAGCGATGGCATCCCGCCGTGCCGAGTTCATCGCCGCTCGTGACCTCACAACTATGTGGGAGGAATTTGAAGATGCCAAGGCCGAATGGGCGGTAGAGCAAGAGGCGGCCAAAGCCGCACAGAGGGAGCGGAAAAGTCAGAAAGCACTCAAGAAAAGAGAGGCCCGCTGCCGCAAGAAAGAAAAGGACGCACGCGCTGCTGCGGAGAGGTCGGCGGAGATCCAAGCACGGTGGGGTGTCGCCGACAAAGCCGGGAAGGAGAACGACAGCGTCTGGCCAGCATGTCAGAAGTAGTAGTACTAGTAGTTAGTGTGTGTGTGTGTGTGTCTGAGTACGAGCATGTACCAGTACTACTAGTTACTACTGTAGTTTTTAGAGCAAATTACCAGTACATTAGCCTAGACTAAATGGAAAAATTCCTATTCTAAGCATCAAATGGCATCTCTTTCTCTATAGGAATTGA
Source organism: Triticum dicoccoides (assembly GCF_002162155.2). Classification (NCBI taxonomy): domain Eukaryota; kingdom Viridiplantae; phylum Streptophyta; class Magnoliopsida; order Poales; family Poaceae; genus Triticum; species Triticum dicoccoides. The sequence goes on along the minus strand of NC_041386.1, from coordinate 582,155,835 downwards.
GATGCATGTCATCTCACTTCCTATGATTTTCATATTCCTATCCTATGAACGAAAGGAGGCCTCTGTTGTAGTAACTACTGTAGCTAGCAGTACTGCTGGTACAGTAGTTTTCTTCAAGAAGCGAAATTCAACGAAGTCATGATGGTTCCTTCGTCCAAGAAACTTCAAAGTGGGAAGTGGGCCTGTGATTTGACGGCTCATTAGTCATTGTTACTGCGGCGCGATGACCTGGGTGACTCCCTTGGAGTTCTGCGTGCATGGCAAGTGGACCAGGATGGTTGACGTCCCACATGTTGGCGAACAGAGTAGTATTCTTTCCGATATCGAGGTATAGTATCACTGCTGATTAGTTCGCAAAAAAATAGTATCACTGCCGATTTATAATTAATTTTTATTTCTGATGAATGCTAGCGTTTCAACTCTTACGACGAAGGGTGCCAAACACGGCACGTGCTGGATGTCCCACATGTCAGCGAAAGGAGTGGGACATGAACAGCGTGGTAGAGCCCAGCGTAAAAAAACAGCGTGGTAGAGCGTCTCCACTTCTTCCCCTTCTGGGTCGGAGACCACACGTAGTAGTACTTAGTGGAATGAATGATACAAAGTGCGACCTGGAGACAAAGACATGTTTTCCACACAAAAAATGGAGACAAAAACACGTCTAGTTGGAAGGTCTCGGGGCATACACGTAAACAAATATAAAAGTTAATATGTGCCTCCAACTAATATAGTAGTAGTAGAGTACTTAGGCACGTACTCCATAACATCACCGTGCATTGCACGTACAACATTTAGTGGTAGTACGTAGTAAGAGAAAAATGCCGCCCAAGAGTTCCCTTCTCGACCTACTTTTGGGTGTTTGGTAGAGTGTATTGAGGGTGCATGAGTCCATACTAGTTTAGCACAAATACACTAGAAGCATGCATGAAGAGAGCATGCATGAAGAGGGGTGTTGAGTTGACCATGCCTGAAGAGGGAACAACTATGCTGAGACGAGAACGCAACCAAACACACCCTATATGCCACACATGTTCATACGATTTATGCCTTTCTACTTCACTTACTGCGCTACATTACTCAGGTTCGTACGTCCACTCCTGGGTACATGTTCGTCTCGTAGTTCCAGTCCCACGTGTTCTTCATATAGATGGAACGATCCTTGCATAACACGTGCACCTTGATGCTAGATGTCTCGCGTGTTGGCAAAAGGATGAACAAAGCTCACGTAAAAAATAGAGTCGAAGAACATAGATTCCGGACGACCGAGAAGGAGCAAGGAACCTCGTGGTGGAGCGTCTGCACTCATAATATTTAATATTATTCAGCGATATAAAATTAACCAATCATCTCCATAGTGGACTGGAAGAGTACGAAACACGGCAGCCAAGTGTAGTTACATCATACTAGTACATGGCTAACCCACGCTATCACCATATCTCCTGGCTTCCGTGCGACACCTATCTCTAGTAATCCAGCAGCCTGTATCGCTTCTCCCTCCTCGTCTCTATCAAAGTGCGGCGGGCTGGCGTTTCTGCCGTCTATTGAGGTCGGCTAACTATCACATGTTAGCGACATGCCAAGAGCATTCTAAAAAAATTCCTTTCACGTTCCGTTTTCAAAAAGAAAAAGAATCCTTTCACGTACGAATTTGCTTGTATGCTTTGAGAAACTTGCATGTCCTATACTGCTCATGTTTGATACTCTAACTTAGCTAGAGGTTAGACTAACTCATGACTAACCCTGAACTAACTGTAGCCAAAGAGGTGTTTGGGTGACAGGGTTAGATTGACAACAAATGCACTTCATGGCGAGAGAAAAGTGATTTTTCAGTGGTCCCAATGAGAACTATCTCCAGTTTAAACCCTCATGGGTGGGATAGTTTTTTTTTGGTGGGTTCGGTGGAACTTGCTCCAATTTAAACCCACATGCTTGGATAGTTTAGGGCTATTTGAGCCCCAACTAGCTCAAACTAACTCTAACCCATGGATCCAAACAGGGCCTATGGCCAGTCTCGACGCGAAGCAGTCGCGTGCACCGGGAAGCGGCGCTCTCTCGGCCGTCGCGCCACTTCAAAGCCGGCGCCAGTGAGAGGTCGCCTCCGCTCTGGCCGGGCATTAATGCGGCACTGACGCTCCAGGGCGACGCTGACCGTTTCATGCGGGAAGCACGCGTTGGCAAGGGAGTATAGGTTTTGAACCGTTTCAGGTGTAGTACTGGTAGTTTGCAAAACTACTCAATTATTGCACTCGGTTTCCTAGGAAATTGTGGTAAAACCGTTACTCCACAGCCTGCTTCCCTTCTCCTTCCTCTTCCACCGCCCGCGCAGGTCCGCGGGAAGCGACCGGTCAACCCTTATATAGGAGTGCTAGCACAAAAAGATGCATGCAGGACCACTAAAATTTCCATATTAAAGCGCCACTCCGGCAGGAGTATGGCGTATGTTGTTACCTTCGGCCGGCCCATGGCTACCGGGCGACAGCGACCAGAGAAGAGGCGGCGGGAGGGGAATGAATGCAGCTACTGTTTGGGTTCGCCTTGTGGCTTAAATAAATGCGCAGCATCACGTGTACCCACGGGTGCACAAATTCTAACATATGTGTCTGCTTAAGTGGGCGTCACGTAACTGGTGTGTGTGTGAGAGAGATTCTGAGGGACAGAGTGCGTGTGTGCAACTCTACTCTTCGGACGTGTACTCAACCTTTTGCATCGAGATATAATTATAATGGTATTTACTTTAGCTAGTGATTTACGTGGCCATGTTAATGTGGCTGTGTCAAAAAAATGTCACTTCCTGCTCGTGATTTGCGTTATATAATTACAAGCAACATTCTCATGCATTGCATGGAACATCAATATGCATTTTTTACAGAACACCTATTGTGATTGACCCATGCAGTAGTAATCCCATGTGTAAAAACTAATGATATCTCGAGAATTTTATCAGAAAACTGGTATCTCGAGAATGTCATCGAAAAAATGAAAGATGAGAGATATGGCGAGGAGGAGTGGAGTGTGGTGGTGACTGGTAGTCGGGATGGGCGGAGGCATGGGGATGGACGGCGCCGGCAGGCGGCAGCGGCCACCATGCATGCTAGATTGTTCCAGAGACTTATTCCTTTTTTAATTGCTGAGCAATGAGGTTGCGGGAGATAATGATGTGGAGAGAGGTGCAGGTATCTTTTGTAAAATTATCATAGTTTGCTTTCTATCCTCAGATATAGATCATATGGTCTGTATTACAAGATGGCAGGCACACCATCACCACCAACTCGTTTTTTATAAGGGTACAGATGATAAGTTTGCTGACTACTAAAGTAAAGTGGAATTTGTCCATGTTATGCAAGTAAATAAAGCTGATTGTTCATCATACGGGTAAGGTTGGATGAAGGGTGGTATGAACAAATGCTCCGCCTAGAGCATGTGTGGGTGAGATGGAGTCTTAGTGTGTGTGTGGGGTGTGTGTGTGTGTGTGAGATGGAGTCTTAGTTTGTGTGTGTGTGAGAGAGAGGGAGAGAGATGGAGTCTTAGTGTGTGGGGGGCGTGCTTGCGTGTGTGTGTGAGAGAGAGAGAGAGATGGAGTCTTAGTGTGTGTGTGTTGGGGGGTGCGTGCGTGTGTGTGTGTGTGTGTCACGGGGTCCTCTGTGGCGGATGTAATTTAAGTGTCCATGGCTTTCATCATAGAGAGGTGATGTGTATGGCAGAGGCCACCAACGATGGGGTGCGAGAGACAAAATGCCCGTAGAGAGGGAAGAGAAGGTGTGTGCGTGTGAGAGGAGTCGACTTCGAGAGAACGTGTTTGTTCGAGAGACACCGGGGAAGACTACTATATATCAATGGTGCATGTAGGCGGGAATTAAACTAATGGACGGTCTTATTGGTTTCAGGGATATAGGGGAAGAGTG
>NC_041386.1:582122643-582151477 GCF_002162155.2 Triticum dicoccoides | reverse complement strand
CTAGAAGGAGATTGTTAAGTGTGAGTGTGTGTTTTACCCCTCCAGGCGGAAGTTATGTGCACAAAAGAGGAGAACGATTCGATGTGGCGTTAGGATTGAGGGTAATTAACTACGTATGGAGACAGAGACCTTGAACGTGCATGTGTGAGAGGTATACATGTATACGTGGGATGTGTGTGTGTGCGCGCGCGCATGATCGAGATAAAAGAAAGAAGACATAAGTCATAAGATCAACGACATGGGAGAGACGGATTGGTATGACAATATGCATGCATGTGAGAATGCATGGAAGAAGTCCCGACAATTGAGCATGTGTTTTTGTCTTTAAGAGATAGTGGCGTGGGCTGGAGCATGCATCTATGGCGAGCAGAGGGAGTGAGGCGCAACGATTGTGCAAAAGAGACCAACCTATAAATGCATATGTATGGAGAGACATATATAGTGTGGGTGATAGGAAGCAAGACTCCGTGCGAGAAAGAAATGTTGACGGAGAAACTACAGATAGATACAGAGATGGAGATGCTAGCTAGAGGGACATCCGCTAGTTTCGGTGTTGGAGATGACCGTCGGGTGGTTCAAAGGGTGAAGTTATATATGTGTGTGAGAGGGCACTTGACTACATGTAGAGAGAAACATATGTAGTGTGCGTGATAGGAATCAAGAGTGAGGGGGAGAAAAAACGTTGATGGAGAAACAGATAAATAGAAAGATAAGGATGCTAGCTAGTGTGCGTTAGAGATAGGAGTATAGTGGATTAGAAGGCTGGGTTATGTGTGTGGGTGTGAGAGAGATAGAGAGAGGGTGCGTGTGAGTCACATACAAACAGATATCAGAGAGAAATGAGATCTAGAGAGACGGAGTTTTGTGTCTGCGAGAGAGAAAGATATTTCACAACGAGAGTGATAGCTACAGAGACATATGAGGGAACGCAAGATATCTCTAGGGAGAGAGGGTGTGTTTGAGCGAGATACAAGAGAACAATGGAGAAATATGAGACCCTGGGAGACAGACTTTGTGTTTGTGTGTGAGAAAGAGATATTGAAGAGGAAGAGTCGTAGGTTCTCATATCTAAGGAGCGAAAGACATCTCTGTATGAGGGGTGTGCGAGTGGCACACATAGGAATAGTAGAGAGAAATGAGACCCCGGGAGACAAAGTTTTGTGTTTGTGTGAGACAAAGAGATTCCACAAGGAGAATCATAGTTAGAGACACATAGCAGGGAGCGAGATATACTTAGAGAGAGATAGAGTGATGAAGGTCGAGGGAGAGAGTACCGTCAGTGTGTTACGAAGATAAAAGATCATTGTCGACATACATGTAGCACGAGAGATACCTGAGAGACGATGGACGCGTATAGGTCCAGAGAGATAGTCCTATATAAGCATGAGTGATAGCTATATGAGACGAATATCTAGATTAAAGGGGATTCAAATATTTAAACTGGAGATCACGACATCGATAATATCATAACGCAAATTGGTGTATCAAACATGCATATTCATTTGAATTTGGGCACACGTGTAATGTTATATAGTTTATCAATATTGGTGATCCATAGATTCTTCAATTACAAACAATGCATGGTTTATATGCAATTAATGTCTAAACGGGATTACACTATATGTTGCGTGTGTGAAACACATTATACATGTTTGAGAAGTAAAAAAACTCGCATGAAACACACATTAATTGGAGACGGTTAGCGAGGAATGCATACATTGAATTTCAACATAAAGTGGTTTCAAATATTTGAAAATCCAAATTGATGGATACAACCTTATGAATCTGAGATCATGCCATTTGTAAACCATATTTATGTATAAATGGTGTTGTGCTTTTGAAAGTATATATAAAAAATGATGTATATAGAATGTAATTCCAATTGAAAATGGATCCCGCCCGAAAAAAATAGAATACAAACGGGATTCGAATTGAGTTGGCACGGTAAACGTGCACTCTGCAAAATTTGAACGAAGCGGGGAAAGTCGCAGTAACCACCCGAAACCAAAATCTGCGAGATGGAAATCACTACTGCCTATCCCTGCCACGCAAAGCCTATATGTTGGATTTCTATAGGTTTCGATAGGGGTAGGTTTGTAATTTCACCCAAACGTGACGTAACCACCTCTCACCCGGATTCATACACGGTGGGCGCAAAAACACAGTGTGTCCTTGGCCGAAATTGACTCCCTCCCCGATTCATATTCATACACGGTGGGCGCCAAAAACAAACTCTCGTCGGCAAGTATTCGGTGTATGCGAGATTACCGTCCTATCCCCAACCGACTAGTGTTGCTGTGATGTAGTAGAAATTTGAAACGGGGGCTAAGTTTGTAAATTTCCTCGCATTTGAGACAAGCGCGCCCTGAATAAATGGTTCCCCCCTTCCTCTCTACCTCCCTTTTCCCCATTCGTACTCCGTGGGCGCCAAAACACCCTCTCCACCCCACCCTCCTCCGTCCGCAGCCGTCCGCCACCCCATCCACCGCCGTCCTCCTCCACCATGCCGGAGCTGATACCCCGACGCCGCCGTCCATTACGAGAGATCGACCTCTCTCATCCACGGCTTCGGACCGGGATCCTTGCATCCCGTCCTCTCGCTTCATCCCCGCCGTCGTCCACCTTGCTGGTGCCGCTCCTACGACCGTCTCGTCCACCGCGCCCCACCGCCACCGTCTACCCTCCTAGATCTGCTTCCATGCCGCCGATAGCCATCGCTACCGCAACACCGTCAAATTCTCAGCAGATGCATACACGGCGCCGCACCAGAGGCGGTACTCTTTCGTATCTGCTCAACTTATTTATCGCAGCAAGAAAATAGATCGCCACTGCTTTACTTTGATTTCTTGTCTTGGTTGCGAAGTTGCCTTTGTCCGGTTTGCACCTTCAGATCCTCCATGGCACGCTCAACACCATACTCGCAATGCTCATGGTTTTCCTCTTTTATATTCCACACTAGTTAAATCACAGTAGACTAAATTTCAAAATTGGGTCAGTCGATTTTTTAGAGCTCGCCGGAGTTCGCCGGTGCGATCGAAGGGGCTCGGGTGGGGACGGTGGTTTTGGGAGGCGGTGGTGGGGCCTCATCGAATGAATAAAACTCGACGCGGGTGGGGGCGGGGGTGGGGGTGGGGGTGGCGGAGGAACACAGGCGGTGGGGCCGGTGGTTTGGCCGGCGGCCCGTGCGGTGTTCTGTATGGGAAGCACAGTATGTTCCTTGTCAGGAAGGGGAGCAGGGACATCTGCAGTCTAACAGCTGATAGAGCTGGCCTGTACGTGATCGATAGGCTTTCAATTACTAGCGGCAATACAACATCCTAATTGCCAGCCAGTTCCACTTTCCCGATTTATATATCCTGGTTATGGTGTACCCCTGTTATGTACACTATGATCTGCCTAGTTGCTGTGTGCTCTTGTTGTCATGGTTTGGCAATAAACTCTCTATACAGTATATTATGAACCTATCATCTGCCAGCTATCCTTACTTCTGGAGCCTATTTTTTGTGTACTTGTGCCAGATTATATAAATGCACGCACCATATTACAGCACACATGAACTCTCTCATCAGAATCCAGTGATAGCACACAAGTGTTTAGAGGGGCGCCCCTATATTAGAATATCATCTGCATTACAAAGATAATCTCACAACTATTTATGTTTTCATGGTTCTCAGATATCATACGCAATTACAGTGAATATCAGAATCCGCGCATCAGAAGAATATTGTGGAACACTGCAATGACTTACAAAATTGGCACCAAGGCATTGAGTGCCATTCTGGAAGCAATTAAACTCGTACGCTCCCCACCTGCTGATTCTTGTTCAGAATATCATCCTAATGACTATTCTAACCTCGAGGAGTCAAAGGCAGATGGCCTGTCCTGTTCACCCATCAAGGTGACTGTTCTAATTTGGCAAGGTTTTATTGATTGCGCGTATCTTGCATATATTGTCTTGCATTTCTTCTACTTTGTTGCACCGCCATTTGCTTAGTTTACTCATCATATATGTCGAGATGCCATGCCCATCCATTATCAATACATATTCCATCTGTCATTGTACCATGTTTTTCCACTCAAATGCTTACATTAGTGTAGAATATATCCAATGGCAATGTTTTTATCAATTGGTTGCTCCAAATTATCTGATCTGTATGAATGGTTACATTAGTATAGAATACATCCAATGCCAATGTTTTTTAGCTCTGCATTGTTCTTGTAAGTACATGCTGTCCTTTATTAGTGTGCTTATAATGATAGGTAGGTGTTCATGTACCATCACTCTGCAGCTTATTTTCCTTTGCCCTCCATTTTCTACACATCAGATCTATATTTACTCTTACCATAAGGTTGGTACTGAAGAAGTTTAGCTGTGCATTGCTCTTGGCTGTACCTTTTGCCTGTATCGCTGCACTTACATTTATAGCTACTTGGTTATGTAGCATCACTCTTCATCTTATCTTAAATATTCTCCATTTTTTCGTATATTATCACATCTATATTTACTCTTAACAAAATGTAGAATAAAGTCAATGCTTTTGAAGAAGATTCTGTGGTAAACTTCTTGAATTGCCCCCCCATCGGCATGGACAAGGCCTTTATAGAGCATGTCTTCACCAATAATGTAAGTTGTCCATCTCAAGCCTTCAAACTTTGTTGTATATATTTGGTTAGGCATGACTGCAACAGCTGTTTATTTTTGGTGTTTGCATCAAATTGCTTGTTTAAAGTTTATTATATGTAGTTCATAAACAAAAGTTCGTTCTTTCTCAATTTAAGTTTTCAGTTGTACAACCAAGTTTCTTCTTCATACCATGTAAATTAAACTATACATAGCAAGTGATCTTCTTTTGCACTGCATGTATGCTTCTATTCTTCATCTGTAATCCAGTGGTGTGGTGAACCTACCCACTACAGCACAATGTCATATTCTGCAATGTCTTAACTATGAACAATGTCATATCATTCTACTATTATTTAAACAGTCTCTTTATTTGCCAATCTGAAATGGTATAAATTGACAACACACTAACCATTGATACTTATGAGTTCTTGATCTGTAATCCAGTGGTGTCGTGAAGCTGCCAACTCCTTCACAATGTCATTTCCTGCCATGTCTTGACCTGAACAATACCATATTGTGTTAATGCAAATTTAAACTGTGTCACTTTATTCGTCAGTAAGAAATGTGATGAATTGTCAGCACTGATACTTTTATGTGCAAAACCTGTCATCTGTCTGCTTGTTTATCTTTCAGAGTGAGGAAGATATAAGTGTTGAACAAGTGCAGTCTCATCATTTCGCTCAGCTGCTTGCGCTGCAGCTCCCCAGTAGGGCTAGCCTTTCTTGAACTCTATTTAAGTGTTGTCGGTTTTGTATATTATTTTATCGGCGTGTTTATTTGCACTGGTGGCGATCTTTGATGCCCAGTGTATGTAATCTGCTGTCTGCTTGTGCTTTATTATCATAGTGGCGAACTTTGATACCCAGTGGATGTAATATGCCATAATTTATTTATTGTATAGTATAGGTTTTTTCTTATTCACGATGCTGCAGTTATTTCACTGTATATATATATATATCCTGTCTTCGCAGTAAACCGGCCAAACCGTAAAATTACGGTACATAATCGGGCCGTCATGCAATCACGATGTAGGTTGGGCCTGAAACGTGCCGATCAGCTCACAGGCCGGCAGCAGCCCGAAATGAACCCCGGCCCATGATTGTGCGAATCAAATCACGGGCTTTTAACAGGCCGAAAAATTGTCTCGGTCCTTGTTTGGCCCAATCAGATATCGGCTGTGAGCAGGCCGGATGCAAACCGGGCCATAGTTAGGCCCAACTATATGATGGGCTTATAACAGGCTGAAATTAATATAGGGCCGAAATGTTAAACGGGCCCTTAATAGGCCAAAACTAATATCAGACCGAATTACTAAGTGGGCCTTTAGCAAGTGGGCCCAAAAGCATAGTGTCCAGTTGACGGGCCGAATCTGATACGGGCCATAATTGAGCCCAAAGCCTCTTAAAGGGCCGGACCTGATCTGGGTCGTAATTTGGCCCAGAATGTGGTAGGCCTTTAACAGGCCGGATCTCATATGGGCCACTATTAGGCCCAGAGCGTGGCAGGCCATTAATGGACCGGATCAAATGTGGGCCGGCATTTGGCCCAAAACATGGCAGGCAGTTAATGGGTCAGCCTACTAGGGTCCACAAAATCTTGTGGGCCTACAGCTGGGCCAGCCCGTTAATGTCGGTGAAATCTCGTGGGCCTTTAGCTGTGCCGGCACATTATGACCCGCAAGAATCTTGTGGGCTTTACCTGGGCCGGCCCATTATGGCACAAAAAAATCTTGTGGGCCTTTACCTAGGCCGGCCCATTATGGCCCGCAAAATCTTGTGGGCCTTTAGCTGGGCCAGCCCATTATGGTTCGCAAAATCTCGTGGGCCTTTAGCTGGGCCGGCCCATTATGGTCCACAAAATCTTGTGGGCCTTCAGTTGGGCCGGCCCATTTAAACTTGATGGGCCGGTCCGCGTGTCAACATATCATAGGCGTGTCTCGCCCATTGGATGAGTTGACACGTGTCTCCTCCAGCCAATGATGATTTTACACGTGGAAAATCCCCATTGGTCGGGGTTGTTAACGTGTCGGTCACCCTTGACGAAAGCACTTCTGTGACGCGCGATTTATTGTCATGGAAGTGGACACTTCCGTGATGATAATTTTGGTAATGTCATGGAACACTTCTACAACAGCACAGGTATGACTATCTTGATTCTGTCATAAATTTTTCATGGATGTACATGCATGACAAAAAAACGACCTACTGTGACAAACACGTATCATCACGGAAGTGTATTTTTTTGTAGTGCCACGAGTGCCCATGACTCCCACTCCATGAGGTGTTGGTGCTCCTCCTCCTCCATCGCTTCCATCCAAACAGTCGGAGCAGACGCGTAGATGGGAAAAGTGGACGTCCACTGGGATGTCTGGCCATCAAATGAAGGAGGCGGGTGTTTAACTCTACACCTGACATGGGTGGCAGTGATGACGGTGATGCATTGGCCTGCACGACGGCATCGCTGTCAACCAGCGCCTACACCATGTGATGACAATAGTCCTCTTCCATACACATGGACTCCTCGATTTGCTGCCAATTGGCCTCCTCGAGGGCGACCAAGTAGGCGGCTTCCTCCTCCCATTCTTCCTCCTTCACCACCACTGGCGATGGTGGCGCATCCGACGCAACCGATGGACCCCAGGCCCTGACACCGTCGTCCTCGTGCTCGTTGGCGAACAACGCGTCCCAGTGGGAGGAGTGATGTCGCTTGAAGCTACATCGGTATTTCCCCAAAGAGGAAGGGATGATGCAGCACAGCGGCGGTAGGTATTTCCCTCAGATATGAAACCTATGTTATCGAACCAGTAGGAGAACCAAGCAACACAACGTAATCATCCCCTGCACACAGATAACAAATCCTCGCAACCCGACGTGTTAAAGGGGTTTTCAATCCCTTTCGGGTAACGGTGCCATAAATTGGTGTGTGAAGACAAAAAGGTTATAATAGATCAGATAAATAGATCACAAATAAAATAAAGTGCAACAAATTATTTTTGTATTTTTGGAGTAATAGATCTGAAAATAAAATCAAATAAAAGTAGATCGCAAAGGCAAATAATATGAGAAAGAGACCCGGGGGCCGTAGGTTTCACTAGTGGCTTCTCTCGAGAAAAATAGAAAAGCGTTGGGTGAACAAATTACTGGTGGGCAATTGACAGAACTTCAAATACTCATGACTATATCCAGGCAATGATCATTATATAGGCATCACATCCAAGATTAGTAGACCGACTCCTGCTTGCATCTACTACTATTACTCCACACATCAACCGCTATCTAGCATGCATCTAGTTTATTAAGTTCATGGAGAAACAGAGTGATGCCATAAGAACGATGACATAATGTAGACAAGATCTATCTATGTAGAGATAGACCCCCATCGTTTTATCCTTAGTAGCAACGACACATACGTGTCGGTTCCCTTTCTGTCACTGGGATCAAGCACCGTAAGATCGAACCCACTACAAAGCACCTCTTCCCATTGCAAGATAAATAGGTCAAGTTGGCCAAACAAAACCTAAATATCCGAGTAGCAATACGAGGCCATAAGAGAACATGCGTAAAAGAGATCAAAGAAACTCAAATACTTTCATGGATATAAAAACATAGATCTGATCATAAACTCAAAGTTCATCGATCCCAACAAACACATTGCAAAAGAGTTACGTAATATGGATCTCCAAGAGACCATTGTATTAGGAATCAAGAGTAAGAGATGAAGCCATCTGGCTACTAACTACGGACCCGAAGGTCTACAAAGGACTACTCACGCATCATCGGAGAAGCACCAATTGTAACGCCCCGGACACACCCGCCGGTGGCTGTTACTCCTGGCGGGATCTAGACTGGCCCCACAGATCAATACTAGTCTTTTCTGCGCACTTTGTCCTCACTCATGCGCACCCGGGTGCAACTTCCCGGTCGGTCACCCATCCTGACACTACTTCAAGCTGAGCACGCTTAACTTTGGAGTTCTGTCAGAATGGGCTCCCAGAAAAGAAGGAATTCCTTATTGATATGAGTAGTCTATCATCCCTATTAAGCCAGGCTATCACATACACCCCCACTCAGAGGAACCGACGTCCTCGTCGGGTCATAGGAACGTTCCCTCTTGGCACATACGTCCGTGCATCCAGTCCGGTACATGTGCCATGCCGGGTGCCCCGACGGGTCACAATCATCATGAATGACATGACCGCGCACCTGTCCGCAAACATCCGTGTAACCGTGAGGGTTGGCTCTGATACCAACATGTAACACCCACGATGCGGCTATATCTCCCACGTGTCGGAGCACGGCTTAGAGGCATAACCGCATCGTAGGCATGTCGCAAGAGGGGTAATCTTTACACATCCCATGTACTGAATAAGAAAGAGGTACAGAGTTGGCTTACAATCGCCACTTCACACAATACATGAATATAGCATTACATCATCCAGATACAAGCAAGGTCCGACTACGGAACCAAAATAAAAGAAGACTACCCCTAATGCAAAAGATCCCCGATCGCCCCGACTGGGCTCCACTACTGATCAACTGAAATGAAACAACATGATGAACAAGATCTTCATCGAGCTCCTCCTTGAGCTCGGTTGAGTCACCTGCACGGTATCATCGGCACCTGCAAACTGGTTTTGGAAGTAATCTATGAGTCACGGGGACTCAGCAATCTCACACCCTCGCGATCAAGACTATTCAAGCTTATGGGTAGGTAAAAGGTGTGTGAGGTGGAGCTGCAGCAAGCACTATCATATATGGTGGCTAACTTACGCAATTAAGAGCGAGAAGAGAAGGCAAGGCACGGTCATGAACTAGAAGTGATCAAGAAGTGATCCTGAAACTACTTACGTTCAAGCATAACTCCAACACCGTGTTCACTTCCCGGACCCCGCCGAGAAGAGACCATCACGGCTACACACGCGGTTGATGCATTTTAATTAAGTTAAGTGTCAAGTTCTCTACAACCGGACATTAACAAATTCACATCTGCCCATAACCGCGGGCACGGCTTTCGAAAGTTCAAAACCCTGCAGGGGTGTCCCAACTTAGCCCATCACAAGCTCTCACGGTCAACGAAGGATATTCCTTCTCCCGAGAAGACCCGATTAGTCTCGGAATCCCAGTTACAAGACATTTCGACAATGGTAAAACAAGACCAGCAAGACCGCCCGATGCGCCGACATCCTGATAGGAGCTGCACATATCTCGTTCTCAGGGCAACACTGGATGAACACTACGTACAACTAAAACCAACCCTCAAGTTTCCCCGAGGTGGCGCTGCAAGTGGCTCTATTTTGGACCAACACTTAGAGAAGCACTGGGCCGGGGGGTTAAAATAAAGATGACCCTCGGGAGAGCGACTCCTAAGGGAAAAAGTAGGTGGTGGTGAGGCAAATGGTAAATCCAAGGTTGGGCCTTGCTGGAGGAGTTTTATTCAAAGTGAACTGTCAAGGGTCCCCATAACACCCAACCGTGTAAGGAACGCAAAATCAAGGAACATAACACCGGTATGACGGAAAACTAGGGCGGCAAGAGTGGAACAAAACACTAGGCATAAGGCCAAGCCTTCCACCCTTTACCAAGTATATAGGTGCATTAAATAAAATAAGAGATATTGTGATATCCCAACATATCCATGTTCCAACATGGAACAAACTTCATCTTCACCTACAACTAGCAACGCTATAAGAGGGGCTGAGCAAAGCGATAACATAGCCAAACAACGGTTTGCTAGGAAAGGTGGGTTAGAGGCTGGACATGGCAAAATGGGAGGCATGATATAGCAAGTGGTAGGTATCGCGGCATAGCAATAGAGCGAGCAACTAGCAAGCAAAGATAGAAGTGATTTCGAGGGTATGGTCATCTTGCCTGAGATCCCGCAAGGAAGAAGAACGAGTCCATGAAGAAGACAAACGGACGCAGTCGAACGGATCCTCACAACTCTGGAACGTAACCGAAGCTAACGAGAGAAACAAACCGGAAAGAAGCAAACCACATAGTAAACAACCAACACATGAACATGGCATGATGCACAATCAAGTATGATGCATGTCCGGTTTAATGAAGCATGGCATGGCAAAGTGCACAAACAAAACTACAAGTTAAGTGGAGCCCAATATGCAACGAGTTGCATATTGACGGAACACCACATCAATTATTTAGTTCTCTCTCGGTTATGTACTCACCAATATTAAATGTTGTTAAGCATGTCAAGAGGTGAAACATAACAAAACTATACCATCTAAACAATTTAAATGGGACCAAATATAACAAACAACAAACCTGGTAAACCCCCATATGCATTAGTAATTTTGGTGCAACAACAATTTTAAACATTTTAAATGTTATTATCATGATGCGGATGACATGTTCAAGTTTATGCAATTTTATGAAAATGTTGACATGAGCATATTATGAAGCATTTGTCATCGTGGAGGAAACGGGAGGGGTGCCACGGCCACGACAACGGAAATGGTGCCACGGAAACATTCCGGTTCCGGTCACTCGATTGATGCCGGTGCAAAAGAAAGTGTGACGGGAGCATGTCATGCGATGAACGGTGGGGTGCTCCCGGTTATCGGGTTCCCACATGTCGATGGGAAGGCAAAAGAGGGGAAACGTGCACCGACAGTTCGGGCTCGAGGCAAACAAGGGTGGATCTCATACGACATGCATTCATTCTCGGAAGGTTGTCTCGGCGGTTATACCTTCGAAGCAAGCATTTCCAAAGCGGAACGACTTCATCGAGGGAAGTAGTCATTCACGTTTCATAGTCGTTCGGGGTCGTCGGTAGTGGAACTTGACGAAAAGCACATCGACGGTAGCGGTACATACGTTCTCGGGGTACTTGTCGGTCCGGTTTTGGTGTATTATGTACATGGCTAATGTAGTGGTATCGGTGTCTTGTCGAACCTAAGCGACGGTAGTCGTACACGGCGCGATGTGGAAGTAGTTGTACTCGCGGTCTTCGGCGACGGTAGTCGTACACGTATCGACGAGGTACTTAATGTTTCGGTCTGTAGTCGTTCGAGCGTTCGTGTGGTCTTGCCGGTGGGGTACTTGGCGCTTGCGGTCCAACTCCGAGGTCATAGCCGTGTAGTCGAACTTGACGGAAAACGGGTCTCGCTGGGGACTTGGCGCGTCCATCAGGAACTTGTTGGTACTTGGCGTTTCTCGGTCCTACGGGTCGTGGTGTGGCCAAACTCGAGGAGGTCCAAGGAGGCATCGGATGGAGGTGTTCGTGCAGCTATTGTCGGACTATGGCTGCAGATGGACAGGCAGCAGCGAGGAGGCGATGGGGCGTTGAAGATACCGGACCCGGGCCAGTACATGTCGGGGAAGCGAGGAGCTTGGGGCGGTGTTGGAGAAGGGCATGACGACAGAGGCAGGCTCGGCAACCATGCGGCGACGTGCATGGAGGGCTCGAGTCCCTGGCGCGGCAGAGATGTGGGGAAGCGACGGGGCCGCAGTGCCATGGGGACGGAGGTGGAGGCTCCAGCTCAGGGAAGAGGTCGAGGCTGGCTGGAACAAGGTAGGGGCGATGGGTGAGAGGCGAGGCAGAGCGGCGGGACTTGCCGACGGCGAGACTTGGCATCCATGGGGCCCTGCTCCAGTTGGGCGACGAAGACACATGCGCAGTACCCATGGCAGGGGCCGAGGCGCGGTGCTCCGGGTCGGTGGTGTCCGGCAGGGTCGCGGTGGCGGCCTCCGGCGAGGGAGCCGAACGGGGTATGTGGCGCTCGGCGTACTCCGGCGATGCGGCGATCTCCTGGCGAGGCGGCGGCGCGCCTGCTGGCTCCTAGAGTGGTAGAGCGACGGGGACCGACGAAGAGGACGTCGAGGGTGGAGAAGCTTGGAGCAAGCAGAGGGGATCGAGGACGATCCTGATCGGGACGAGAGGGAGATGTCCATGGGAACCGGGCGCGGCGTGGATGGACGGCGCCGGGGACGGGGTGTAGGAGAGGAGAGGCGCTCGGGCATGGGAATCGGCTAGGCACAGGTGCGAGGACTCCTGCGGGAGGAGGACGAGAGGGGGCCGAGCGGGACTCCTCCCTGGTACGCGTGGGTGGCGGCGGTAGCGGGAGGATGTGAAGGAAATATGCCCTAGAGGCAATAATAAAGTTATTATTTATTTCCTTATATCATGATAAATGTTTATTATTCATGCTAGAATTGTATTATCCGGAAACATAATACTTGTGTGAATACATAGACAAACTAAACGTCACTAGTGTGCCTCTACTTGACTAGCTTGTTAATCAAAGATGGTTATGTTTCCTAACCATAGACATATGTTGTCATTTGATTAACGGAATCACATCATTAGGAGAATGATGTGATTGACATGACCCATTCCATTACCTTAGCACCCGATCGTTTATTATGTTGCTATTGCGTTCCTCATGACTTATACATGTTCCTATGACTATGAGATTATGCAACCCCCGTTTGCCGGAGGAACACTTTGTGTGCTACGAAACATCACAACGTAACTGGGTGATTATAAAGGAGCTCTACAAGTGTCTCTAAAGGTACATGTTGGGTTGGCGTATTTCGAGATTAGGATTTGTCACTCCGATTGTTGGAGAGGTATCTCTGGGCCCTCTCGGTAATGCACATCACATAAGCCTTGCAAGAATTGAAACTAATGAGTTAGTTGTGAGATGATGTGTTACGAAACGAGTAAAGAGACTTGCCGGTAACGAGATTGAACTAGGTATTGAGATACCGACGATCGAATCTCGGGCAAGTAACATACCGATGACAAAGGGAACAACGTATGTTGTTATGCGGTCTGACCAATAAATATCTTCGTAGAATATGTAGGAGCCAATATGAGCATCCAGGTTCCGCTATTGGTTATTGACCGGAGACATGTCTCGGTCATGTCTACATTGTTCTTGAACCCGTAGGGTCCGCACGCTTACCGTTACGATGACAGTTTGATTATGTGTTTATATATTTTTATGTACCAAAGTTTGTTCGGAGTCCCGGATGTGATCACGGACATGACGAGGAGTCTCGAAATGGTCGAGACATAGAGATTGATATATTGCAAGCCTATGTTTGGACATCGGAAGTGTTCCGGGTGAAATCGGCATTTTACCGGAGTACCGGGAGGTTACCGGAACCCCCCCGGTAACCTAATGGGCCTTAATGGGCCTAGTGGAGGAAGAGGAGAGGAGGCCTAGGGGCTGCCGCGCGCCCCTTCCCCCCCAAGTCCGGACAGGGAGGGGGGCGGTGCCCCCCCCTTTCCTTTCTTCCCTCTCCTCCTTCCCCCCAAGTCCTAATCCAACTAGGGAAAGGGGGGAGTCCTACTCCCGGTAGGAGTAGGACTCCTCCTGCGCGCCTCCTCCTAGGGTCGGCCGCACCGCCCCTTGCTCCTTTATATACGGGGGCAGGGGGGGCACCTCTAGACACACAAGTTGATCTTCAAGATTGTTCTCTTAGCCGTGTGCGGTGTCCCCCTCCACCATAGTCCTTGATAATATTGTAGTGATGCTTAGGCGAAGCCCTGCGACAGTAGAACATCAAGATTGTCACCACGTCGTCGTGTTGAGGGAACTCTTCCCCGACACTTTGCTGGATCGGAGTCTGGGGATCGTCATTGAGCTGAATGTGTGCTAGAACTCGGAGGTGCCGTAGTTTCGGTGCTTGATCGGTCGGGCCGTGAAGACGTACGACTACATCAACCGCGTTGTCATAACGCTTCCGCTGTCGGTCTACGAGGGTACGTAGACAAGACTCTCCCCTCTTGTTGCTATACATCACCATGATCTTGCGTGTGCGTAGGAATTTTTTTGAAATTACTACGTTCCCCAACAGGATGAGAGGGAGCGGGCTCGGGAAGGCTAGGGTTAGGAAGGAGGCTGGGCCTTAGAGGAAAATGGGCCTAGGTGCGGGCTTGGGTTAGTAGGCGCCGAGGCCGGGTGGCCGAGGCCCAGGTAGCTGCTGCTGCTGTTACTTTTCTTTTTCATCTCCCCAGGCAGAAAACAAAGTGGAAAAGCACAGTGTAGAGAAAGAGGAGTTTGAGAATAAAAAAAATATCCTCAAGTTCCTGTAGTTTTGGAGGATTTGAATAAATTGCTCTGGGCATTTTTAGAGGTAGAAAATATATCAAGTTTGAATTAAATTCAAACTTGGGCTATTTTTGGACCTAACCAAATCAACTTCGAAAGAGGTGAAAAAATGGCAGAGGAATAGGACATGGTGATTGAATGTTGAGGCAAAGATGAACATTAAAAGAGAAGGGAATGTGGCACTTGTCAAAAGAAGGAAATAGAGGGAAGGATAAGGTGATGATGCAAGATTCATGCATGGAACATGCAACAACATAATGTATGAGAAAACACACCATGCACATGATGACATGATGAAATGCAACTTAAATAGAGCAAGAAAATAAAACACACGACGAAATCCGGAAAAGCTGGAAGTCTTCTGGAGCATCAGTCTCGGGGCGTCACAACACTCCACCACTACGAGAGGATCTCGTCCCGAGATCTAGAATGGCGCCGGAGGGAAAACAGAAGAGGAAGAGAAATGGTAAAACTAAGTTGCTTCTTTGACAAATGACTGAAACCAAAGAACCTTGCGAGGTTGAACAATTTGAAAGAAAGAATACAACAAAGATGAACAAAGTTGAAAACACTCCGTTAGAAAAGAGGAACAAGGAACATTATGGGAACCTTGGAGGTTGCAAAGCTAAGAATGACGAGCACAAAGGACAAGAAGGAATTGAAACCACTCTGGCTGAAATGAGATAAACAAGGAACAAGGAAGAACAATTTCGGACAACACTCCGGTCAAGAAGATATGCAAGACTTGAGCAAGGACTTAGTCGTAGGGCCATCGCGCATAAAATACTTATATGTGAATCTGGGTTTCCAGATGCCAATGTTTAATGCTTGCTTATGCATCGTTTAATGCTTGTCTCTGCAATGTTTGAACTCTGTTCCTGTAAATACAAAGAAAAGACTGGCATAGCGGTTTAGAACCAAACGGGTTTAAACACCTAATGTAGAGCCAATATATTTACCTCGATAAGAACAGAGACAAATATAAATTCGAACTTTTTTAGTTAATGCAGCAGGTAAGCGTGTATAAGTAATGACCATACCTTATCTCTTTTGATCCTTAGATCGCCGGTTTAAATAATTCGGGTGATTGAATTTGATAACTCAATATTTATGAAATGTTAATGTTTCTTGAATACTCAATGATTATTATACCTTAGTAGCTCATACCTTTTGATCCTTGAACCGCCGGCTTGAATGACCCGGGCGGCTGTGTTGTCCAATAATTGAGCCGGTGAAGAAGACCAAGCTAATTTATTTGTAATATTGAAACAACAACCAACTAAAAGGCAAGCGATGGATAACAAGCATAATTTTAATCTTGTATTCAAAAGGTTGGGGGTTTCTGTTTCAAATACGACCAGTAAACCGGACTAAAGGGGTTAAGCTAAGGTTGGAATACGACCATATAGCCCCCAGTGGCTTTGGCGTTGCGCCGATCAAGAGGGTACCGTCAGCTATGTTCTCTTTGGTTCGAATACGACCTATGTTTGAACAGGAAGCCCCCAAATGACCTTGAGAGATTTTTAACGACCCTGATTCGAATATGATCCAAGTCGGACTCAAAGGGGTTAAGCTATGATTCGGATACGATTAAGAAGCCCCAAGTGAGTTTTGGCCTTGAGCCGATCAAGAGGGTTACGACAGCTATGTTCTCTTTGGTTCGAATACGACCTATGTTATAACAGGAAGCCGCCAAGTGAACATGAGATTTGCAGCTAGATTCGAATACGATCATAAGCTGGACCAAAAAGGTTAAACTTGATTCAAATATGATCAGCTCCTTAATAGTCATTTGTAAATAAGAAATAATAAAGATGCATAGTCTGTGAAAAGAAAAGAGACCGATGGTCTTACTTTATTGCTTATCATAGTATATACAACGTGAACGTATGTACATGACGAGAGCCGGTGGCTCAGGTGTAATATGGCCGAAGTTGAGCAATGTTCCATGGCCGGAGGGTCTCCTCTTCCGACTTACGTGAGTCTGCATGCTCTTGAACGTCAATGAGGTAGTATGACCCATTGTTTAAATTTTTACTGACCACAAAGGGTCCTTCCCAAGGTGGGGATAACTTGTGTGCATCTGAAAGATCCTGGATGAGCCGGAGCACCAAGTCGCCTTCCTGAAAAGTCCTGGACTTAACCCAGCGGCTGTGATAACGATGCAGGTCCTGTTGATAAATTGCTGACCAGGCCGCTGCTAAGTCTCTTTCTTCATCCAACAAGTCAAGCGCATCTTGTCTGGCTTGTTCATTATTAGCTTCAACATAAGCCGCCACTCGGGGCGAGTCATGATGGATGTCACTAGGCAATACTGCTTCTGCTCCATAAACCATGAAGAAAGGTGTGTAACCCGTAGACCTATTGGGCGTAGTGTTGATACTCCATAATACCGAGGGTAATTCCTCTACCCAACAACCCGGCGTTCATTGTAAAGGAACCATAAGCCGGGGTTTGAGCCCTTTCAAAATTTCCTGATTGGCTCTCTCAGCTTGACCATTGGATTGAGGGTGAGCTACAGAAGAAACATCAAGCCGGATGTGTTCCTGTTGACAAAATTCCTCCATAGCTCCTTGGGACAGATTAGTGCCATTGTCAGTGATAATGCTGTGTGGAAAACCGAAACAGAAAATCACTTTTTTATGAACTGAACCGCCGTGGCTGCGTCACATTTACTCACAGGCTCCGCCTCAACCCACTTGGTGAACTTATCAACTGCCACCAGGAGATGTGTCTTTTTATCCTTAGACCTTTTGAAAGGTCCCACCATGTCAAGCCCCCAGACCGCAAACGGCCAAGTGATTAGAATCATCCGGAGCTCTTGAGCTGGCACATACACTCGTCGTACAAATTTCTGACATCCATCACATCTACTGACCAGATCTTCCGCATCAGCGTGAGCCGTTAACCAGTAAAAGCCGTGACGAAACGCCTTGGCCACTAAAGATTTTGACCCGGCGTGATGACCACAATCACCTTCATGGATCTCACGAAGGATTTCTTGACCTTCTTCAGGGGAAACACACCGCTGAAACGCTCCGGAAACACTGCGATGATATAACTCTCCATCTGAAATCGTCATGGACTTAGATCGCCGGGTTATCTGTCGAGCCAGGGTCTCATCCGCTGGCAACTCTCCCCGGGTCATGTAGGCCAAGAACGGCACCGTCCAATCTGGGATTACATGAAGAGCCGCTACCAACTGCGCCTTCGGGTTAGGAACAGCTAAATCTTCTTCTGTGGGCAACTTGATAGAGGGGTTATGCGAAACATCCAAAAAGGTTTTAGGTGGCACCGGCTTACGCTAAGACCCCAGCCGGCTTAAAGCATCAGCTGCTTCATTCTTTCGGCGGTCAATGTGCTCCACCTGATAACCTTTAAAATGTCCTGTAACGGCATCAACCTCTCGGCGATAAGCCGCCATGAGAGGGTCCTTCGAATCCCACTTGCCAGATACCTGTTGAGCCACTAGATCTGAGTCGCCAAGACATCTGACCCGGCTCAAGCTCATTTATTTTGCCACTCGAAGACCATGGAGCAAGGCTTCATACTCTGCTGCGTTGTTAGTGCAAGGAAACATCAACCGTAACACATAACAAAATTTGTCACCTCATGGGAAGTTAGTACGACGCCAGCCCCCGAGCCTTCCAACTGCCTGGACCCATCAAAATGAATAGTCCAATACATATTGTCTGGCTTCTCTTCTGGCATCTACATCTCTGTCCAGTCATTGATGAAGTCAACCAGGGCTTGAGACTTAATTGCAGTACGTGGAACATACTTTAACCCATGAGACCCAAGCTCAATTGCCCACTTGGCGACTCGCCCAGTGGCTTCTCTGTTTTGAATAATGTCTCCCAAAGGAGCAGAGCTAACCACAGTGATTGGATGTCCGTGAAAGTAATGCTTAAGTTTCCGGCTCGCCATGAACAACCCATAAACAAGCTTCTGCCAATGTGGATATCGTTGTTTAGACTCAATTAGCACTTCACTGACATAATAAACCGGCTGTTGAACCGGATGCTCTTTGCCAGCCTCCTTGCGCTCTACCACAATAGCCACACTAATAGCTCGTGAGTTGGCATCCACGTATAACAATAGCGGCTCTTTCTCAATTGGAGCAGCCAGGACCGGCGACTCAGCCAGCTGTGCCTTCAGATCCTTAAAAGCAGCGTTCGCAGCATCACTCCAAACAAAAACATCTGTTTTCTTCATCATCTGATACAGAGGCATTGCCTTTTCTCCTAACCGGCTTATGAAATGGCTCAAAGCAGCAACATGACCCGCCAGCCGTTGAACGTCATTGATGCATGTTGGCTTGGCTAGTGATGTAATTGCCTTGATCTTCTCCGGGTTAGCTTCAATACCTCGGTTGGACACCAAAAACCCCAAGAGTTTGCCGGTCGGAACTCCAAAAACACACTTGGCCGGGTTAAGCAGCATTTTGTAAACCCAAAGATTATCAAAAGTCTCTTTCAGATCTGTGACCATGGTTTCCTCCTTCCTGGATTTTACCACTATATCATCCACATAAGCATGAACATTACGCCCAATTTGTTCGTGAAAACAATTCTGCACACACCGCTGGTAAGTCGCCTGGGCACTCTTAAGCCCAAAAGGCATAGACACATAGCAAAAAGCTCCAAAAGGAGTAATAAAAGTTGTCTTCTCCTGATCCTTGATCGCCATCTTAATCTGATGATAACCGAAATAAGCATCCAAGAAACTCAAACGTGCGCAACCCGCCATAGCATCAATGATCTGATCAATACGGGGGAGAGCAAAAGGATCAGCCGGACAAGCCTTGTTCAGATCGGTGTAATCCACACACATACGCCAGGTGCCATTCTTTTGAGTGCAAGCACCGGGTTAGCTAACCATTCGGGGTGAAAGATCTCCACAATGAACCCGGCTGCCAAGAGCAGGGCCACCTCCCCAATGGCCTTACGCCTTTCTTCATTGAACCGTAGGAGAAACTGTCTGACAGGTTTGAACTTTGGATCGATATTAAGAGTGTGCTCAGCGAGTTCCCTCGTGACACCCGGCATGTCTGAAGGTTTCCATGCAAAGATGTCTCGGTTCTCATGGATGAACTCGATGAGCGCACTTTCCTATTTCGGATCCAAGTTTGCGCTGATGATGAACTGTTTGGATGAGTCGCCAGGTACAAGGTCAACCATCTTAGTGTCATCAGCTGATTTGAATTTCAACTCCGGCTCATGCTCTATTGTTGGTTTCTTTAATGACGTCATGTCTGCCGGGTCAACATGATCCTTGTAAAAATTTAACTCCTCTGTTGCGAAACATATTCAGCATAGGCAACATCACCTTCTTCACATTCCAAGGCTATCTTCCGGCTCCCATGTACTGTAATGGTGCCTTTATGACCCAGCATCTTGAGCTGCAGATATACGTGTCACAGCCCCAGATCAGCCCTTGTTTGTTTTTGCTTTAGCATCCATGCATCATGTTTAAATTTTATGAAACTTGAAATGGGGATTGCCTAAACCCTAGCATTAAAGCAATGCAAATAGGTTCAACTTCAAAATATTTTCAAAGAACCCAAATTGGTTTGCAAAAATGTTCATGATTAATGGAAAAGGGTGAAAACCATATCCAGAGATGATGGATATTTTTCCAAGATATTTTTGGATTTTTGAATAAACCATATTGTATTTGAATTGGGGCTTTTAAATACTGTTAATATTTTTAAATGCTCCAACAATTCTGAAAATAGTTGAGGGCCTCTGTAATAATTCAGTTAATGCCCACAATTATTTTCAGGATTTATTAAAATGATTTGGTTTATAAACTAAGTCAAAACAGAGCAAATAAATAGAAAAACAGAAATAAAAGAGCCGGCCCAGCTTCCGTTCCGGCCCAGCCCACCGCCGCCTCCCCCCCCCCTGTCGTCTTCCTCCTCGCCAGAAGGACAGAGGCGTGTCGCCCGCGCGCGCGCTTGCCCCTGGCCACCTCCTGCTTCCTCCCCGAGCCCTCTAGCGACGCCACGGAGACGCCCTCGACCCCCTCGACCGCTATCCCTTCTCTCTGCTCGCTCTAGCTCTCTCCCTCCCTCGATTTGGAGCACCACCGAGAGCCACCGGAGGGCGCCGCCGTCGCATCCATAGCCACCGGCCACCCCTCGTCCTTCCGCTGAGCTCAGGAGCTCCGCCTCGACCCCCTCGTCCTCCCCACCGAGCCAAGCCCCTCGGGAAGCTTTGCATCGCCTCCACGCCATCGTCTTCGTCCTCAACCGCCGCTGATGGTCGCCGTCGATTCGCCGCCGTTCGTGCTTCCCCGAGCTCGCTGACCCTCCCTGCATGATCCCCGTGAGCCCCTGCTTCGTTTCCCCCTAACCCCATGTCCGATTTCGAGCTCTAGCCGCCCCCTCTACCGGAGCCGAGACGCTCCGCCGCACGGGCTCGTCGCCGGCGAAGCCCCGGTGACCTTTTGGTCCCACGCCTGCGTCCGTTGCACTCACAACGTCCCGTAAGAGTAAAACTAGCACGGCAACCGTCTTGTTTGCACACCGCAGCGCCGGTCCCGCGAACCCCCAAGCTCCGGCCGCCGTCCGGCTCGACGCCGTCGTCATTCCCGGCCACCCCAGCTCCAACCACCGTCATCGTTGGATGCGCCACACCGCCAGCTACCCGTAGCACCCAGCCGTTCGCCCCGCCGTGCCCCACAGCACAATTCCCAACTTCGCCGAACTCCGGCCGCCGCTTTGGAGCTCGCCGTCATCAGCTCTGGCCTCCCCATGACCCAGCACCCGCACCGTTCGACGCGCGGGAGCAAGGGCTCTCCAACGAGCCCAAGCACGGCCTCGCCCGTGCCCTGCAGCGTGTTTCCGACGGCCGCCACCGTCCCGGGCCTCGCCGGCGTTGAGTCGCCGGCGGGATTGACCCCGCTGACTCAGTTGACCACTGGTGGGCCCAGTTTGACCCCTTGGGTCAATGACAGGTGGGGCCCAGCCCTGCTAGTTAATTAGGATTAGTACTAATTAAATTTAGTTAAACTAATTACACTGACATATGGGTCCCACAGGTCAGATTTGACCTGGACAACGCCCGTTGACTTGCTGACGTCACCGTGAAGTCATGCTGACGCAGTAATAGGTTTTCTGGATTTAATTTAATACAGGAAATTCCATACTATATTCTAAACTTCTAAAAATCATATAAAATCAACCGTAGCTCCAAATCAAATAAATTATATATGAAAAATGATCAGAAAAATATGAAGAATCTGTTTATGCCACGATCATGCATGATTGAACAAGTTAACCTCACTGAATAGGATGAATCATGATTAGGGTAATTTATGAGCTAGTGTTTGGAGTTGGAGTTTAACCTTGTTTGAATTCCACTTCAATTAACTTGGCTTACTGCTGCATTAGGTCAATTCAGTTCCTTAGCATGATCATGCATCATATTGCTGCATTGCATTGATTGTGTTTCTTCCTTGTTTGTCGGTGCTTGTTCCCTCTCGATAGACGTGGTTCCGACGATGAGATCGATGACACCGATGAAGAACTATATTGTCTTCAGAAGTGCCAGGCAAGCAAAACACCCTTGTTCATTCTGATATAATCCCACTCTCTCGCTCCTGCTCTCTTTTACTGCATTAGGACAACAACGATTCATCTGTTACTTGCTACGGTAGCTGAACCCCTTTATCCTCTGCATGACCTGTCATTCCACAGTAAATAGATGAAACCCACTAGCATGAGTAGGAGTTGTTTGAGCCCTGATGTGCCTACTCATTCATGCTTGTTTGTCATGCCTGCTACTGCTTAGAGTTGAGTCAGGTCTGATCCATCGGGGATGAATCAGAGGCGTGTGAACATGTCCTACTGTGTGTGAGCTAAGTGTGTGAACACGATTTGGTAAAAGGTATCGGTGAGAGGCCATGTAGGAGTACATGGTGGGTTGTCTCATTGAAGCCGTCCTTAGGAACTGAGTTCTGTGTTTGTGATCCATGATTCAGCTACTACCATACATTGGGCCCTGAAATATGACCCCGCTCGACTTCTTATTCACCCAAGTCCTCTGTCCAGGAGTTGCAAGTAGTTTCTGGTGTTTGTAGCTTACTGGAGGCCGTGGACAGCGCTGACCGTAGGGGTGGGCTGTGATGCGGTAGGTACATGGCATGGTGTACCGAATACCCGTTAGGTATCTCGGGAACCCTGTACACATTGTTTGGGGCTGTGAGCGAAACTCCGGCCGGATCTCCTCATGGATGGAACCCGAATAGGCGATAAACCTGGACTAGAGACTTGAGTGTTTAGGTAGGTCGTGGTCTACACCCACGTCGGCTTTCGCTTGAAGTCTGCTGAGCACATGTCGTGTGCAGACGCTAAGTGGTGGAAACATGTATGAAGAAGTACACCCCTGCAGGGTTAACATCATCTATTCGAATAGCCGTGTCCGCGGAAAAGGACTTCTGGGTTGCTTATATCAGTTCATAGACAAGTGAAAGTGGATACTCTAAAATACGCAAGATAAGCGTGAGTGCTATGGATGGCGTTCTCGTAGGGAGACAGGAGCGGATCCATAGTGGTGTATTGATATGGTGAATATGTGGACTCGTGTGCGCCACCTCAAAGAGTTGCTTGCAGTCGTAGTTTAGGATAGCCACCGAGTCAAAGCTGGCTTGCTGCAGTTAAACCCCACCATCCCCTTTGTTGATAATGATGCATATGTAGATAGTTCTGATGTAAGTCTTGCTGGGTACATTTGTACTCACGTTTGCCTATTTTATGTTTTTGCAGAGAGACATCAGTCTCGCTAGTAGTTTCACGCGGTCTTCGACGTTTAGCTTGTTACCTCAGCTATGATCTTGTGCCCTCGGCAGGATTTGGTAGATAGTCAGGCTTCTCAGCCTTTTCCATTTATAGATGTCTGTACTCAGACATGTTAGCTTCCGCTTGTGCTTTGATTTGTATGCTCTGAATGTTGGGTCATGAGACCCCTGTTTGTAATATCTCGCTCCTCGGAGCCTAATGAATACATACTTGTGTCGTAGAGTCATGTTGTGATGCCTTGTTGTATTTGCACATATCGAGCATATTGTGTGTATGATTGAAATGCTTGGTATGTGTGGGATCTGACTATCTAGTTGTTTATCCTTAGTAGCCTCTCTTACCGGGAAATGTCTCCTAGTGTTTCCACCGAGCCAGGGTAGCTTGCTACTGCTCCGGAACACTTAGGCTGGCCGGCATGTGTCCTTCTTCGTTCCTGTGTCTGTCCCTTCGGGGAAATGTCACGCGATGAATACCGGAGTCCTGTTAGCCCGCTACAGCCCGGTTTACCGGAGTCCTGCTAGCCCAGTGCTACAGCCTGGATTCACTCGCTTATGACCGACACGTTCGATGCTGGGTCATGGATGCCTGTCCCTGTAGGTTTGTGCCACTTTGGGTTTACGACTAGCCATGTCAGCCCGGGCTCCTTATCATATGGATGCTAGCGACACTATCATATACGTGTGCCAAAAGGCGCAAACGGTCCCGGGCAAAGGTAAGGCGACACCCGTGGGAATACCGTGCGTGAGGCCGCAAAGTGATATGAGGTGTTACATGCTAGATCGATGTGGCATTGAGTCAGGGTCCTGACAGCGTTGGTATCAGAGCTTGACTGCCTGTAGGATTACCAAGCCAAACTGGTCGAAGTTGAGTCTAGAAATTCTTTAGTTATACAAGGGAATTGATTGTGGGATGGAACGTAAGGCTCTTTTTACTCCTTATACCTTATGCCCTTCTGATCTGAGTCATCTTATCTTTCCTACGGGGTTAAGGAACTAGGCTTTCTCTTCTTTCTATCAGGATCACGTGTTACTAATCCGTAGACTTATAAGATTGTTGGATTTAAGCTTCAGTTCAGTTCCTACTATCTTCTGTATGTTAACTGTTGATCTCGAAACCTTGATATTGTGCTTCTGAGTGGTTATGCCACCATTTTTGTGATTGTCTCAAATCTTTTTGAGCATTTACAGCCGTTATGCTGTCTGAGTCATCCCAGATTTCTAAATAGTCGGATGCATTTGCAAATCCCTTCCTCCTGTTTCCGATGTGCCTTTGGTCAGATTAATCACACAAATCAGTGAGTTGAGGTACTTTATTGCCTTGACATATATGTTGGAGCTGGTATTATGACCCTAGGTGTCTTAGGGGATCATCTAGTAATTTAGCCATGATTTGTGTCCCAGTGTGATGATTCTCGCCATCATCCTCGTAAGCATCCCGTGATGCCACTTAGTTAGTAGGCATTTCACTTCTGGGTTTTGAACCCGAGATTCACCCTACCTACTTCATGTTGATAGTAATTGCTAGCTCCCTTAGGTTATTAGTAACCTTTGCGATAGTCCTTGAAGTCCGTGGTATCTTCTTCTTCCAAATACCATGAACTACTTATGGCAGAAGTTCCTCGTTGAACTGAACGATCACAACCAGAGTGCTCTTGATGAGTTCTCCATTATATATTGTGGCTCTGCCAGTTCTACCTTTCTGCATGGGTTATCCGGAAGAAATATGTTGAACTTCGTTCGACATGCTAAACCATGCATCCACAACTCAGAAAATCGTATGTTCCTTTGAGTTGTCCCTCTTTAGTTGTCTTCTGACCCTCGTTTATCAATTGATAGTCAAGAGTATGCGTGCAATCGTTCATCGATACCTATTACTCTTGTGGTCTGTCAAGCCGTTCTAGTTCAGAATGACTAGGAGAAACAAACTCCAGTACCTCATCCATATTTAGGATTGGGTAAAAGTAGTTGTACTCGGCAGATCAAAATGCCAATCCAGCTTTTGCTCTGTTCTACCTTGGAGTATTACCATCTTTATATCGGGATTATTGTAGGAATTGCACACCATCCTATGAACTCTTGGTACAGTGATACTTCTTGCCATCATTGTTCATTCCTCGGTTCCTGTGTTATTGTAACCGGAATGCCGACAAGTGAATCGTGGTGTGTGAAATCAATACTGCTAGCAACTCTGTTGCTTGGTAGTTAAATGGACAATAACCTCATTCTTAACGTGTTGGTTCTTGAATCATCATTCTAAGATTGATCGTGCTACCTTGTCCATCTTCCTGGTGCACATTTCGATTGATGAGTTAGGATTTTGTCAAGTCCTCGCTCATTTGATCATATCATCTTGCCCTGAAAAGCAAGATTGTTCTCGAGCTTAGTAACATATCGGTGGTTCGTGATTTTCCGTATATCTTCTCGGAAGTATTACCAGGTTGTCACCTGACCGCTATGTTGAGTTCGTGATCAAGTTGGTTTATTCCTGTAAACCACCCCTTCTCCAAGAATCCGTGTTGGATACCCTGAGCTAGTTGGATAAGCTAAACAACAACTTGGAGAGTTGGAAGATAAAAGCTTGTCCGACTTAGTTCATGTTAAGGGATATCCTGTGTGTGTGTGTGTGTGTTGAAGATAGATGATATCTTTATTGGTTGATCCTCGTGATCAATTGTTGGATCTATTATCTTACCCAAACCTTTGATTCGAGTATGGGCTATCGTCAAATCAAATCAGAACCAACGATATCCGTAATGTTGTCTTACTCGTGGTTTTTCCTCGAGCATACACCGTTATATTCTTTGGTCTGACCAATGCTATCACCGTGATCACTTAACTATGGAATTCCTTTTAAAAGGAAACCTGGATGAATTGTTGTTGAGCCCATTGACAACATCCTTATCTCCTCCATGATTTTGTTGAACATTAAGCTAGTGTTGGAAACTTGTGTAAGCATTTTCTTCATGCCCCGTTCATGAAGTATATGTTTGGATGAAAGAAGTGACTTCCTTTGATTCACGTGCATTTGATGTAAGTTGCCGTCGTGAATTCAAGAAAGTTTGTTTTTGCTCCTCTGGAATCATCCCAGGTCAGTCATGCATGTGCGAAGTATTCTATGGTCTGATAGACTGATCATCTTCATTCCCTATGTATCCCTAGCACACCAAGCCACTGATTGATTTGTTCAAGGAAAAGGAGTTGCTGTGCAAATACTAGTTCATGCACAAGATTCCTATATCCTCAATGATGGTTCCCTACCAGAATCGGTAGTGTTTTATTGTAAGACTACCATGTGATAATGTTTGTCTGGGACAGCGTGTTCACATGTGTGTAGCAGAACCAGCTCATGTCTTGGAGCTTGCTATCGTAGTTCATTTTCCGAGAATCTCGCAACGTCATCTCGTCGAATTGTGTTGCAAACTTTCATTTTTCTTCCTAGACTCGATGAGTCTGGAATATCCTGACACCAACCAGATCTGAATCTCAGGCAGATATGATGGTTGGAACATTTCCCAAGAACTATAATATTGGTCCCTCGATAACCGATAAAGTGGATGTCGTGGCCAACACACCCAGCCGGAAGACCTATTATTGTAGTATCTTGTTTGAGGAAGTTGGCCACCTCCCCATAAGGACTCCGTAGGATTTACTCCCTAGTTATGCCTTATGATTTTTGTGTTTCCGAAGTCCGACCTTTACTTGATGTGCTAGATACCAGACCATTTCAAGGAATGGGATACGCTAGTACATCAAGGAGAACATTTGAAGCGGAGTGCTAAATGTCTCTCGGTCGATCATCCAGGTTTTGTCTCCTTAGCCTCGCTAAGGTAAAATCTGAGAAAGTGTTATCTTCCTTTGCATCTGCATCATCCATCATCATTCATCATGGTAGCAAGTTGTGTTGCCAGGATCCTTGACACAGATATTGGTAAAATCTTGATGATTATGGAAATGCTCAAGTTCTTGAGAGCACGCACAAGTGCTAGGTGTTATCATCGGCACTAACTGGATTGCTCTCAGTTTCCTCGGCAATGCTATGACCTTTTCAAACAGTGAATTCACTCTCTATTGTTGGGTTCTTCCCCAGTTACCAGAATCATTCCCAGCATTTGCATTTTGTTCCCAGCTTGCACCGCCAATGTGCCATTCTACCATGGGTCTCTTCCATTTCCGGTGGTAAGCAAATTCATCCATTACGTTGTCTTCAACAAGGTAATCCACATCATCCAAGTCCGAGTATGCCATTCTACCGACCCCCTCCAAACAATTGCTCGAGAATTGCCTTAGGCTGGTTTAAAGAGTTTCAATGATCTATGGATCAAAAGTAATTCTTTTTGCCACTTAAGGGAACAGTCCAACGAGTCACCTTTCGCGAGGTGCCCCGTTACGGGATCATGGTAAATATTTCCTCGCCACCTTGACACCATCCACCATCTTTCTAAGCGTGGAATGGTTGCCTACCAATCTGAACCTTCGCCATCCATTTCTTTACCATCCCTTCTAATGTGTGTTTGGTGTCTCAACTCAAGAGATGTTCTTACGACTCACTCCATGAACTGATCTTGAGTTGCTCGATCTTCAAGAAGATTAAATCCTGTAGGGTTTCCCCCTCTTTCTGTTGTCGTGTCGAGTGAAGATCTCGAAAGAAAAGACGTCAAGACCAAGATGATGGAATGGATCACCATCTCCGAGAAGGGCAATTGGATCATGAAGATTGTGATAGTTTTGTGACTCCCCTTTTCCTCTTACCTCACGTCTTGAATCTCGGGGCGAGATTCTTGTTTAGCGGGGGTGAGCTGTCACAGCCCCAGATCAGCCCTTGTTTGTTTTTGCTTTAGCATCCATGCATCATGTTTAAATTTTATAAAACTTGAAATGGGGATTGCCTAAACCCTAGCATTAAAGCAATGCAAATAGGTTCAACTTCAAAATATTTTAAAAGAACCCAAATTGGTTTGCAAAAATGTTCATGATTAATGGAAAAGGGTGAAAACCATATCCAGAGATGATGGATATTTTTCCAAGACATTTTTGGATTTTTGAATAAACCATATTGTATTTGAATTGGGGCATTTAAATACTGTTAATATTTTTAAATGCTCCAACAATTCTGAAAATAGTTGAGGGCCTCTGTAATAATTCAGTTAATGCCCACAATTATTTTCAGGATTTATTAAAATGATTTGGTTTATAAACTAAGTCAAAACAGAGCAAATAAATAGAAAAACTGAAATAAAAGAGAGAAGCCCAACCACTTACCTGGCGCTCACCTGCAGCAGAGCCGGCCCAGCTTCCGTTCCGGTCCAGCCCACCGCCGCCTCCCCCCCCCC
>NC_041386.1:582096032-582122356 GCF_002162155.2 Triticum dicoccoides | reverse complement strand
AGAGGCGTGTCGCCCGCGCGCGCGCTTGCCCCTGGCCACCTCCTGCTTCCTCCCCGAGCCCTCTAGCGACGCCACGGAGACGCCCTCGACCCCCTCGACCGCTATCCCTTCTCTCTGCTCGCTCTAGCTCTCTCCCTCCCTCGATTTGGAGCACCACCGAGAGCCACCGGAGGGCGCCGCCGTCGCATCCATAGCCACCGGCCACCCCTCGTCCTTCCGCTGAGCTCAGGAGCTCCGCCTCGACCCCCTCTTCCTCCCCACCGAGCCAAGCCCCTCGAGAAGCTTTGCATCGCCTCCACGCCCTCGTCTTCGTCCTCGACCGCCGCCGATGGTCGCCGTCAA
This sequence comes from Triticum dicoccoides, assembly GCF_002162155.2. Lineage (NCBI taxonomy): Eukaryota > Viridiplantae > Streptophyta > Magnoliopsida > Poales > Poaceae > Triticum > Triticum dicoccoides. Next base: position 582,122,014 of record NC_041386.1, on the reverse strand, counting down.
TTCGCCGCCGTTCGTGCTTCCCCGAGCTCGCTGACCCTCCCTGCATGATCCCCGTGAGCCCCTGCTTCGTTTCCCCCTAACCCCATGTCCGATTTCGAGCTCTAGCCGCCCCCTCTACCGGAGCCGAGACGCTCCGCCGCACGGGCTCGTCGCCGGCGAAGCCCCGGTGACCTTTTGGTCCCACGCCTGCGTCCGTTGCACTCACAACGTCCCGTAAGAGTAAAACTAGCACGGCAACCATCTCGTTTGCACACCGCAGCGCCGGTCCCGTGAACCCCCGAGCTCCGGCCGCCGTCCGGCTCGACGCCGTCGTCATTCTCGGCCACCCCAGCTCCAACCACCGTCATCGTTGGATGCGCCACACCGCCAGCTACCCGTAGCACCCAGCCGTTCGCCCCGCCGTGCCCCACAGCACCATTCCCAACTTCGCCGAACTCCGGCCGCCGCTTTGGAGCTCGCCGTCGTCAGCTTTGACCTCCCCACGACCCAGCACCCGCACCGTTCGACGCGCGGGAGCAAGGGCTCTCCAAAGAGCCCAAGCACGGCCTCGCCCGTGCCCTGTAGCGTGTTTCCGACGGCCGCCACCGTCCCGGGCCTCGCCGGCGTCGAGTCGCCGGCGGGATTGACCCCGCTGACACAGTTGACCATGGGTGGGCCCAGTTTGACCCCTTGGGTCAATGACAGGTGGGGCCCAGCCCTGCTAGTTAATTAGGATTAGTACTAATTAAATTTAGTTAAACTAATTACACTGACATATGGGTCCCACAGGTCAGATTTGACCTGGACAACGCCCGTTGACTTGTTGACGTCACCGTGAAGTCATGCTGACGCAGTAATAGGTTTTCTGGATTTAATTTAATTCAGGAAATTCCAGAATATATTCTAAACTTCTAAAAAACATATAAAATCAACCATAGCTCCAAATCAAATAAATTATATATGAAAAATGATCAGAAAAATATGAAGAATCTGTTTATGCCATGATCATGCATGATTGAACAAGTTAACCTCACTGAATAGGATGAATCATGATTAGGGTAATTTATGAACTAGTGTTTGGAGTTGGAGTTTAACCTTGTTTGAATTCCACTTCAATTAACTTGGCTTACTGCTGCATTAGGTGAATTCAGTTCCTTAGCATGATCATGCATCATATTGCTACATTGCATTGATTGTGTTTCTTCCTTGTTTGCCGGTGCTTGTTCCCTCTCGATAGACATGGTTCCGACGATGAGATCGATGACACCGATGAAGAACTATATTGTCTTCAGAAGTGCCAGGCAAGCAAAACACCCTTGTTCATTCCGATATAATCCCACTCTCTCGCTCCTGCTCTCTTTTACTGCATTAGGACAACAATGATTCATCTGTTACTTGCTGCGGTAGCTGAACCCCTTTATCCTCTGCATGACCTGTCATTCCACAGTAAATAGATGAAACCCACTAGCATGAGTAGGAGTTGTTTGAGCCCTGATGTGCCTACTCATTCATGCTTGTTTGTCATGCCTGCTACTGCTTAGAGTTGAGTCAGGTCTGATTCATCGGGGATGAATCAGAGGCGTGTGAACATGTCCTACTGTGTGTGAGCTAAGTGTGTGAACACGATCTGGTAAAAGGTATCGGTGAGAGGCCATGTAGGAGTACATGGTGGGTTGTCTCATTGAAGCCGTCCTTGGGAACTGAGTTTTGTGTTTGTGATCCATGATTCAGCTACTACCATACATTGGGCCCTGAAATATGACCCCGCTCGACTTCTTATTCACCCAAGTCCTCTGTCCAGGAGTTGCAAGTAGTTTCTGGTGTTTGTAGCTTATTGGAGGCCGTGGACAGCGTTGACCGTAGGGGTGGGCTGTGATGTGGTAGGTACGTGGCACGGTGTACCGAATACCCGTTAGGTATCTCGGGAACCCTGTACACATCGTTTGGGGCTGTGAGCGAAACTCCGGCCGGATCTCCTCATGGATGGAACCCGAATAGGCGATAAACCTGGACTAGAGACTTGAGTGTTTAGGTAGGTCGTGGTCTACACCCACGTCGGCTTTCGCTTGAAGTCTCCCGAGCACATGTCGTGTGCAGACGCTAAGTGGTGGAAACATGTATGAAGAAGTACACCCCTGCAGGGTTAACATCATCTATTCGAATAGCCGTGTCCGCGGAAAAGGACTTCTGGGTTGCTTATATCAGTTCATAGACAAGTGAAAGTGGATACTCTAAAATACGCAAGATAAGCGTGAGTGCTATGGATGGCGTTCTCGTAGGGAGACGGGAGCGGATCCATAGTGGTGTATTGATATGGTGAATATGTGGACTCATGTGCGCCACCTCAAAGAGTTGCTTGCAGTCGTAGTTTAGGATAGCCACCGAGTCAAAGCTGGCTTGCTGCAGTTAAACCCCACCATCCCCTTTGTTGATAATGATGCATATGTAGATAGTTCTGATGTAAGTCTTGCTGGGTACATTTGTACTCACGTTTGCCTATTTTATGTTTTTGCAGAGAGACGTCAGTCTCGCTAGTAGTTCCGCGCGGTCTTTGATGTTTAGCTTGTTACCTCAGCTACGATCTTGTGCCCTCGGCAGGATTTGGTAGATAGTCAGGCTTCTCAGCCTTTTCCATTTATAGATGTCTGTACTCAGACATGTTAGCTTCCGCTTGTGCTTTGATTTGTATGCTCTGAATGTTGGGTCATGAGACCCCTGTTTGTAATATCTCGCTCCTCAGAGCCTAATGAATACATACTTGTGTCGTAGAGTCATGTTGTGATGCCTTGTTGTATTTGCACATATCGAGCATATTGTGTGTATGATTGAAATGCTTGGTATGTGTGGGATCTGACTATCTAGTTGTTTATCCTTAGTAGCCTCTCTTACCGGGAAATGTCTCCTAGTGTTTCCACCGAGCCAGGGTAGCTTGCTACTGCTCCGGAACACTTAGGCTGGCCGGCATGTGTCCTTCTTCGTTCCTGTGTCTGTCCCTTCGGGGAAATGTCACGCGATGAATACCGGAGTCCTGTTAGCCCGCTACAGCCCGGTTCACCGGAGTCCTGCTAGCCCAGTGCTACAGCCTAGATTCACTCGCTGATGACCGACACGTTCGATGTTGGGTCATGGATGCCTGTCCCTGTAGGTTTGTGCCACTTTGGGTTTACGACTAGCCATGTCAGCCCGGGCTCCTTATCATATGGATGCTAGCGACAGTATCATATACGTGTGCCAAAAGGCGCAAACGGTCCCGGGCAAAGGTAAGGCGACACCCGTGGGAATACCGTGCGTGAGGCCGCAAAGTGATATGAGGTGTTACATGCTAGATCGATGTGGCATTGAGTCAGGGTCCTGACAATACGTAACACGGCCGAGCCATGAACTTGGCATAAGCCGGCCGCCCAAACAGAGCATGATATGGACTTTTGATCTTAACCACCTCAAAGCTTAATTTTTCCGCTCTGGAGTCATACTCATCCCAAAAGGCTACTTCCAGCTCAATCTTACCAAATGGGTATGCCGATTTACCAGGTACCACACTGTGAAAAATAGTGTTGGATTGTTTAAGATTTTTATCCGTCAATCCCATCCAGCGGAACGTCTCATAGTAGAAGATGTTGATGCTGCTGCCTCCATCCATGAGCACCTTAGTAAACTTGTATCCACCAACCTGAGGTGCCACTACCAAAGCCAAGTGACCCGGATTATCAACCCGGGACGGGTGATCCTCTCTGCTCCACACAATAGGCTGCTTTGACCAACGTAGATAACGTGGAACCGCTGGCTCAACGGCATTGACGGCCCTCTTGTGAAGTTTCTGGTCCCTCTTACATAAACTGGTGGTAAATACATGATACTGCCCACTAATCAACTGCTTCGGGTTGCTCTGATAACCGGATTGTTGCTGCTGATTTCCTTGACCGGGTTGCTGATTATATCCTCCTTGGTGACCAGGATAACCTTGACCTTGAAAACCTCCTCTGCCTGAACCGGCGCCCGGGCCCTGAAAGCCGCCTCCACCTGAACCGCCACCTAGGCCATGACCCCCATCAAATGCATTTGAATTTATAAATGCCTTCATGATCGTGCAATCCTTCCACAAGTGGGTGGCTGATTTCTCCCGGGTGACGTGTTTTGGACAAGGTTCATTCAACAACTGCTCAAGGGTGGGGCCTGACCCGCCCAATTGAGGGGGTTGTCTGCCCTTGCGCCGCTGATTACCACCCTGCGCATTAGTATTAGCAACAAACTCATAAGCCTTACATTTATTACCTCCCTGATTCGCCGGGTTATGCTGGTGACCCTTGCCGTTGTCATTCTTCTTTCCCGTTGTTGCCTTTTCTTCATGAGATACCGGGTCCTTGGTGGTATCAGAATCAGCATACTTGACAAGAGCCGCCATCAACGTTCCCATGTCATTACAGTCATGTTTAAGCCGCCACAGCTTCTGCTTCAGAGGTTCAAAATGGCAATTTTTCTCCAACATCAAAACTGCTGAGCTGGCATCCATCTTATCAGATGAATGTATTATCTCCTTGACCCGGCGCACCCAATTGGTTGTAGATTCACCATCCTCTTGCTTGCAATTGGTCAGGTCCACAATCGACATTGGCTGCTTACATGTGTCCTTAAAGTTCTGGATGAACCGCGCTTTCAACTCTGCCCATGAGCCGATAGAATTGGGTGGCAATCCCTTCAACCAAGTCCGAGCTGTTCCATCCAACATCATGGTAAAATACTTGGCCATTGCAGCATCGCTAACCTCCAACAGTTCCATAGCCATCTCATAACTCTCAATCCAGGCCCCCGACTGTAGGTCAGCTGTGTAATTAGGCACCTTACGAGGCCCCTTGAAATCTTTTGGCAACCCATCATTGCGTATGGCCGGTACCAAGCAAGGCACGCCTCCGGTTCTTGTGGCCACTCCTGCGTCAATCGAGGTTGCCAGATAAGCCAGAAAGATTTGATGAGCCGCATGCTCTGCTGCTATTTGAGCCGCCTCTTGACGAATCCTCTCTTGATCCGCCAAGTTAAGGGCTCCAGCCCACACCGGCTCATGCCTATATGGCCGGTTGTGGTGCTCAGCATTACTTGACATCTCTGCAGACTCCATGTGCCTACTGTAACTCGGGCTCCGGCTTGGGCGAGGAGTTGAATGAATCCTGTCTCGACTGTAGGAGTATGCATCCTGCTGGGCCAGGGTTGTCTGAAGTAGTTCTCTTACCCTCCGGGTTTCAATTGTTGTTGGTGAGTCGTCTTCCATTGGGAGAGCCGCCAAACGAGCCGACGCCGCGACAAGGTTTTCCAGAGGGTTGGAGAAGTGACCTGGAGGTGTTGACACATAACGAGGAGGAGTTGTATTTATACGAGGTGGCTCCATGGCGCGTGGCTGAACTGGTGCACCAGGTGTCGTGACCCCGTTTACCTCCAGCGGGTTGCTCCCCCCAGCCCCTGGTGTATGGAACAGGCTCCTCGGATCCAACGTTAGAGGTAGACGCAATTGAGTTTTCTAATGCCTCCTCCTCATGACCTCGTTTGATGCGTTAAGATCCACCGAGAGCTAGAAAGTTTCTGCTTGAAGTTGCTGAGCACGAGCATCCAGAGCTGCTCGTTCTGCTGCCATCCGGATTTCCTCCGCGGCTAGATTTTCCTTAGCTTGCACCATCTCCTCCCACACGCGTGCCACTTCTGTGTCGTGCTGGGCTTTATCCGCCGGCTCTACCACATCGGTTAACAGAGTCGTCAGCCGATCGATGAGGTCCATTAGAATCTGAGCCGGGGGGCACGCGGGCTCTCCTGACTCGGCTGCTGCCGACCCGGTAGCTTCTGCTGCCGATGCGGTAGAGTTCTTCCCGGGCTGCGTCCCCGCCATAAAGACTCCGGCCCAATTCAGTGGCTCAAGGGGGTCCGGAATACTGTTGCCATCGGAACAGCCCCCGAGCATGCCGTCTTGCAGCTGGTACAATGAGTCTGTCTCGTCGGTTGATGATGCAGTATCAGAGCAAATGGCCGTCTCCCCGCCTTCCACCGATCCTTTGGAGTATTCACCGCCATGGATGCAGCCTACGAAGGCATGTTTCACGACAGATTGAACATGGGTGGTCCTGGCATGCTGACCGTTTCGATGAGGCTGGTGTGGACGTCCGGCTCAGGTCCTGACTCGCTGATACGGCCGATGAAGACATGAATTCCGCCGAAGGGGACCCGGTACCCGTACTCGATTGAGCCGGCCTTGAGGCCCCAGCCTTCGTCGTCGATGTAGAGCTTGCCGCGACGACTCTTGGTCACCCGTCCCATAGTGTATCCCTTGAGCCCTTCGAAGTTGCCCTTCAAGAACTCAAATCCACCATGCGCTGGCCCCACGGTGGGCGCCAACTGTCGTGGAGTTAACACGGCAGATGTCCTAGAGCAAGGACTTAGTCGTAGGGCCATCACACTAGGAAGCTTAAAGGGGTTAATCGGGACAAGGGACACGAGAGAGTTTTTATACTAGTTCGGCCCCTTATAATGAAGGTAAAAGCCTACGTCTAGTTGGGATTGGTATTGCTGAAGTTTCGATCTCCAAGGGGCTCAACTCGCCGGCTTGGTTATCGATTTGGTTGTTTCTTGCCCTAAGCCGCCACCGGGTCGTCCCCTTATATATATGGGTTGACGCCTGGTGGCCTACAGAGTCCTGGCCGGCTCATAACCGTGTGCGGCTCGGTGACTTCCTTTACATGCCTTTCTTTGCAAGTCTTTCCTTACATACGGCGGTTTACAATATCGGGCCTTAAGCCGGCCCCGGGCCTTTGGGCCTTCTATTTGTTTAATAAACTATCATCTTGAATGTATATTGGGCTTCTTATGTAACCCTCCATTAGGGCTGACCCGGCCCCTCCTGGGCGGGTCATACTGGTAGTAATATCCCCAACAAAGGCGAAAAGAACTTGAGCAAAGGGCACAACACTCCGGTTGAATGGATAGACAAAGGAAAGAGCATGATGTTGGCAAAATGAGATGAAAGGACGAAGAGAGCAACCTCACCATACCTCTAGAACAAATGAATGGAAAAATAGATGGTTGGAAGGAAAAGAACGGAGAAGAAGAATGACAACTCTTGCAAATAAAATTGAAAGAGCATGCTTACGAAGAAAAAGGTTGAACAGAGTTGTTGGATTATCAACACCGAAAGCATAAGCTTGATGTGGGCTAATGGAAGACATATCAAAATTTTGAGGTGACAACCTGCCACTCACGGGAAAAAGATTGAATCAACCAGGAGATGAGAAAACTTATTTCACCGGGAGGATAAATGAAGAACTTGGGACATTTATGAGCACCAATAATAGCAAAATCCTTAGGGAAAGCTTTAGGTGAAATATAACCCAAGATAATTCCAATGAAGAGATTGATGGGTTGCAAAGGATCTCATGAACGGATTGAAAATGATGGGTTTACAATATGTCATTCCAGACAACTTGTGAATCATGAAACACAAAGCGATTGTCAAAAATGACATAACACCACCTAAAAAGATAAGAAAGAAAGAATTGCACTTTGGAATGCAAGATGAAGAATGATTAACCTCCTCAATACAAAACATGTATTGAGCATCATGTATATTTTAGAGTATAGCTTGGCGGATCTTAGCTCCAAGAGAAATCTTGAAGAACAATTGAAGAATGAAAGGAATCCTTGGCGAAACACCATGTAGAGCCTCCGTGAAGAACTCCGGTAACACAATGATGATAAAAGAAAGAGAAGTTGACAACACAAGGTGAAGCCTTATAATGATTTAGATGGATCTTCGTGGTGATATAATTGCGAGAGCTTGGAACTCCGGGAAAGAAAAGATGAAACAGTTGAAAACCGAGAATTTGATGAGCCTCCGGAATAAGGAATTAATCACTTGGATGAAATAAGAATAAGAATTACATTATGCTTATCCTTCATCAATTAAATTGGTTACAAGCAACGGATTTGGCATACTACTTATTCTCATAGAAAGGATTAAGATAGATATAGCGCAAACTTGAAGAGGTCTTCAACGCTCCACCGGTACGATTGGAAAGAACGAATGAATAGCTACAATTACAACGGAAGAGAATTTTTGAATGAACCACCATAAGGATTGAAAACGAACGCAGTAAAGGGATGAATCACCAATAAGAATTAGCACATGAACAAAGATACATGAGAGAGTTTAGATACAAGAGAACGAAGAGATCATGAACTGATTAGAGGATATTTGAACGATGCACCGGTAAGATTTAGAGAAAGAGAGCTGAAAGCTGGAATGAATAATCCTGAAATGATGGTCTTTGGGGAATCAAACTGAAAAGAATCTTGAATTGCTCCGGATGGGTGAAAAGAATTCTGACAATCGAATACAATGATGAGCCAATAAGCTAGAACCATGAATCTTGAAGAGAAAGGAGCGAGATTTAGTGGAAAAATCTTCTTCGGTCTTCAAATGTTGAAAATGACGATGTGAAACATCAACATGAGTTATTGAGGCACTCCGGAATAATGAAAAGCGAAGAGGTTGAGCCAACAATGAAAAGAATTTAAAAGATCTTGGAGCAATACGAATGACTGATGATAATTCATTCTTACGTCAATTTTGAAAGAATTTAGGTTAGCTCCGGGAAAATAAGAAGGGTCAGGTAAGATCCTGGGAAAAGACCTGTGGGTTAAGGCCCACTCAAAAGATACACCGTTCGAGAGATTTAAAAGAGATTGTACCGGTTGAATTAAATGGCTTGAACGAGATAACAAACTTGAAATAACTTGAATGGATCGCGAATGGAAACGTGAATCTTCTGAGATACCTTCAGCACTCCAGAACAAATAAATGGCGAGAAGTGGATGATCAAGAGGTGCACCGGCATGAGAAAGCATTTGAACCGAGGAAATGATATGATCGACAAAGCTTGAATTGAATCCACTGGAGAAGAAAAAGAATGACGAATGATGAATTTGAAGCTCCGTTAGTATCTTCCTGAGAATCACCGTATAAGAACATTGATGGAAAAGAATGGAGAGACTTCACATCCATAAAATGGATACTTGATTCAGAAATCTGAGTCCTTGAAGGAAAAGGGTGGGAGGGCGGGAAAACAAAGGCATCTTGGGACGGATGAAATGAGCACCGTTGAGAAGAACTGATAATTGATCTTGCGGATGTTGAAAAGATCGGATCCACTTGAAGAGAGAGACACCGGTTCAGAAGAAATTGGGATGGCAAATTCGAAGATCAAGAAGGATTAGTATTCACATAGATATATGAGAATACCGCTTAGGAAAAGTATGGAAACACAATTGACATTGAAGCAACTCAAATACCACAACTGAAAAACAAAGGATTGGCTTGCAAAATAAGCCGGAACAAACATATGATAGAGATTTCGTCCGAAGTTTTCATGGTGGGGCCCACACGGGCTCGATCGTACAACACCATCATGTACAAGGCAGTGCACATGACATACGAAGCGTCCCCGAGTCAGCATAGCCAAGGACTCTTTAAGACACAACGAGACCACTATAAAACCAACCATGGATAGGCGGACCACTAGACGTCGAACCCCAATTTCATATCATACATCTGTCGGAAAGGTATCCTAGGAGCTACTTGAATTCCCACTTATAAACTCCCGAAACTTTCTAGTTATGCAATCAGGTGTAGGGGATATAGGGGAAGCATAATATCTCACCCAAAACTAGCAAATCCTACATCCAGCTGTATCCATCCTTCAACACATAACCAAGAAACCTTCGGAAATCATCTACCTCAACCTTCGAAAAGCATCCGTTATACGAGTTATGGCAATACTCCCAAACTCCCGCCCAAGTACTGGGTGGCATCGAGGTTATCTCACCAACAACTGCATAAAAGAGATTTTCGATGTCGGCAAAACTCAGGTATTCCAGAATTGCAACGATAAAATTGTGACGGCAACACCTCGGAGCTCAACTCCCCGGGACACTGCCACAACCCCTAAATGTCAGGAGGCACCAAGAACAATGTTCTCGTCACAAAACCATCGGGATGATTCCAAGATACTCGTGTGATCCTAAAAAAATTAGTGAAATTTGAGGAGAGAAGAGTCAAAACTCTACGTCAGGATGCCTCACCAGAGCGACGAAGGGACTGAGGAGTAAAAAGAATCCTACTCTCTGATATATATAATCCTAAAAGACTCAAAACATTTTTCTAGACTCAACAACGCCAGCGATTCGATCAAGCAGGGGGCTCCTAAGATATAAAATGATTATAAAACATCCAAGATTGATAATATAACAACATGGAACAATAAAAATTATAGATACGTTGGATAAGTATCAACATCCCCAAGCTTAACTCCTACTCGTCCTCGAGTAGGGAAGTGATAAAAACAGAATTCGTGATGTGGAATGTTGCCTAACATGTCATATCGTATTCTTTTCTTTATAGCATGGACATTTGGACTTTTATATTGTTCAAAGCAATAGTCTAGTTTTGACATGATAATTCAAATACTCAAGCATATCAACAAGCAACCATGTCTTCCAAAATATCAACGCTAAAATAAGCTATCCCTAGCCCATCATGCTCAACCATTGATCCATTCATGAAACACACTCGCATATTAGCTATGTCCAATACTCAAGTATGATCATATTGCCTCCTAGTTGGTACTTTTGTAAGAGAAGATGGAGACTCAAATTCAAAATAAAAATTGCATAAAGTAAAAGAAAGGCCCTTCACAGAGGGAAGTAGAGATTTGTAGAGGTGCCAGAGCTCAAAGCGAAAAACTTAGAGATAAAAATATTTTGGGAGGTTTATCCATCCCACCAACAAAAACGACTTAGAGTTCCCAATACTTTCCATGCATAGATATATCATAGGCGGTTCCCAAACATAAAAAAAGTGTTTTCCTTTTTCCACCATACTTTCACTTTCCATGGCTAACCGTATCCACGGGTGCCCTCCATACCAAAATTTTACAAGGAATTTATTATTTGACAACATAAATTAAATTCATTTTTGCATTTCGGGACTGGGCATCCCTAATACCTTTGCCTTACTCTCGTGCAATGACAAGTGAATAAACACTCATCTTGAGAACAACACATCTAGCATGGAAAATATTAGCCACCCCTCGCCGCTGCGCGAGCGAAACAAACACACAAAAGAGAAGTTTATTTTGAAAGTTAGAGATGACACATGCAAATTTGCTTAGAACGGCAAAATAATACTACATTTAGGCAGATATAGTGGACTCATGTGGCAAAAGTTGGTTAAAGGTTTTTGGATGCACAAGTAGTGATCGTACTTGGTGCAAAATGAAGGCTAGCAAAAGATTGGGAACCGACCAACCAAGAAACAAATAATCTCATAAGCGAGGATTAAGCATAACTAACCCCGAATAATACACCATAAGTAGGATATGATTTCATTGCATAACTATTGACTTTCGTGCTTGCATAGGGAATCACAAACCTTAACACCAGTATTCTTACTAAAGCATAATTACTTATCAGGATGACTCACATATCACATCATCATATCTCAAAAGTATTACTAAGAATCAAGTTTATTTTGTCCAATGATCTTCATGAAAGTTTTTATTATATCCTTCTTGGATATCTATCACTTTGGGACTAATTTTCATGTGTTGCTTTTGACAAGCTCAAACAAATATAAGTGAAGATCATGAGCATAATATTTCTTTCTCTCAAATTAATTTGAGTGAAGCAAGAGAAAATTTCTTCAAAAATACTAAAGCACACCGTGCTCAAAAAGATATAAGTGAAGCACTAGAGCAAGTCCATAGCTCATAAAAATTTAAGTGAAGCGTAGAGAGCAATTCTAACAAGTCATGGCATAATTTTGGCTCTCTCAAATAGGTGTGTCTAGCAAGGGGTCAAGACTTAAAACACAAAATAAAACATGCAAAGACTCATATCATACAAGACGCTCCAAGCAAAACACATAGTATGTGACGAATAAAAATATAGTATTGAGTAAAATACCGATGGTCGTTAGGAGAAAGAGGGGATGCCACTCGGGGGCATCCCCAAGCTTAGTTGGTTGCTCATTTTTGAATAATAGCTTGGGATGCCTGAGCATCCCCAAGCTTAGGCTCTTCTACTCCTTATTCCCTCATCCATCGTAAGATAACCCAAAACTTGAAAACTTCAATCACACAAAACTCAACAAAACCTTTGTGAGATCCGTTAGTATAAGAATAATAAATCACTACTATAAGTGTTGTATCAAACCAATTCATATTTTGTTCCTGTATTATATCTACTGTATTCCAACTTTTCTATGGCAAAAACTCATCAAAGAAAACCATAGAGCCATCAAAGTAAGCACACAACACAAAGAAAACAGAATCTGTCAAAACAGAACAGTCTATAGCAATCTGACTATTTTGACTACTTCTGTAAGTGAAAAAATTCTGAAAAATTAGGACGACCTGAGAAATTTGTATATTGATCTACTTCAAGTGGAATGGGTATTTTATCACTCTCTTATAAAAAATTATAATCATTTCGTGAGCGCAAAAGTTTCTGTTTTTTCAGCAAGATCAAACAACTATCACCCAAGAAGATCCTAAAGGCTTTACTTGGCACAAACACTAATTAAAACATAAAACACACAATCATAACAGAGGATAATTGTGCTAAGACTCAAAAACAAGAAGCAAAAACAAAAATAAATTTTATTCATTGGGTTGCCTCCCAACAAGCGCTATAGTTTTACGCCCTTAGCTAGGCATAAAGCAAGGATCTAAGTTTTGTCATCTTTGTCCAACTCTTCAATCAAACACTTAGAATCCTTCAAAGATTTAGCATAAAGATGTTCAATAACAACACTTCTAGGAATAAATCCAAAGATTACATTCTTGCAAAAAGGATCTCTTATCACTTCAACAAAATCCGGGTGGATACCAATCATCTTAAGATCTTCTTTATTACTATTACTAGATGTTGCACCCTTGTTCTTTGAGGCTCTACCAATTTCAATGGGAGTTTTTTCGATAGTTTTAGTGGAAGCGAAAGCCGTGCTTAGATTACTAAGAATTTCTTCTAATTTATCAATCCGAGAAGGGCTTTCTTCTATTCTTTCATGAATTGATGTACCCTTTTCCCTTAGCAACTTAAGAATATCTCCCACTTTTGACCCCATATTGGTGGAAAAATTTTGCATCTTTTTATCTATAATTCCCATATGATCTTCGGTGAGCATTTTCTTTTCGATAGCATCTATTCTTTCCATAACATGCTCAAGAGTCAAGGTTGTTTCATTAATCATGAGGGGTGGTGAGCCCACTAAATTTCCCATAGCATTAAAGGCATCAAGAGAGGGACACATCAAGAAATTTCTGCCAGTAATCATATCAAGGACGAATCTATACCAAGTGGTGATGCCAACATAAAAACAACGAAGAAGAACAATGATAGATTGCTTATGGGTAGATCTATTATGAGCATTGCAAATCCTATACCAAGCATATTTTAAATTTTCTCCTCCCCTTTTTGCTTAAAGTTGAGAACCTCATTCTTGGGTATGCAAGCAATAAGGAAGAACTATCCATAATGATAATAATGGCAAACAAGGTTGCACAAAAAAACAGATCCAGCAAGAAAACGGCGAACGGAAAAGAGGGGTGAATAAAACGGCAAATTTTTTGTGAAGTGGGGGAGAGAAAAATGAGAGACAAATGGAAAATAATGTAAATTGCAAGGAGATGAGATTGTGATTAGGAACCTGGTATATGTTGAAGATCCTCCCCTACAACGGCGCCAGAAATTCCTTTTGATGTCGATTGAAGCTACGTTGGTATTTCCCTAAAGAGGAAGGGATGATGCAACACATCGGCGGTAGGTATTTCCCTCAGATATGAAACCAAGGTTATCGAACTAGTAGGAGAACGAAGCAACACTACGTAATCAGCCCTTGCACACAGATAACAAATCCTCGCAACCCGGCGTGTTAAAGGGTTGTCAATCCCTTTCGGGTAACAGTGCCACAAATTGGTGTGTGATGATAAAAAAGGTTGTAATAGATCGGATAAATAGATCACAAATAAAATAAAGTGCAGCAAAGTATTTTTGTATTTTTGGATTAATAGATCTGAAAATAAAAGCAAATAAAAGTATATCAGAAAGCCAAATAATATGAGAAAGAGACCCGGGGGCCGTAGGTTTCACTAGTGGCTTCTCTCAAGAAAAATAGCAAAGCGGTGGGTGAACAAATTACGATTGGGCAATCGATAGAACTTCAAATACTCATGACGATATCCAGGCAATGATCATTATATAGGCATCATGTCCAAGATTAGTATACCGACTCCTGCCTGCATCTACTACTATTACTCCACACATCGACCGCTATCCAGCATGCATCTAGTGTATTAAGTTCATGGAGAAACAGAGTAATGCAATAAGAACGATGACATGATGTAGACAAGATCTATCTATGTAGAGATAGACCCCATCATTTATCCTTAGTAGCAACGATGCATACATGTCGGTTCCCTTTCTGTCACTGGGATCAAGCACCGTAAGATCGAACCCACTACAAAGCATCTCTTCCCATTGCAAGATAAATAGATCAAGTTGGCCAAACAAAATACCAGAGAAGAAAAATGAGGCTATAAGGGATCATGCATAAAAGAGATCAAAAAAACTCAAATACTTTCATGGATATAAAAACATAGATCTGATCATAAACTCAAAGTTCATCGATCCCAACAAACACACCGCAAAAGAGTTACATCATATGGATCTCCAAGGAACCATTGTATTGGGAATCAAGAGAGAGAGATGAAGCCATCTAGCTACTAACTATGGACCCGAAGGTCTACAAAGAACTACTCACGCATCATCGGAGAGGCACCAATGAAGGTTGTGAACCCCATCCGAGATGGTCTCTAGATTGGATCTGGTGGTTCTGGACTCTGCGGCGGATGGATGAATATTTTGTCGACTCACCTAGGGTTTTGGGAATATTGGGGTATTTATAGAGCAAAGAGGCGGTCCGCGGGCCACCCGAGGTGGGCACAACCCACCAGGGCACGCCTGGGCCTCCTGGCGCGCCCTGGTGGGTTGTGCCTCGCTCGGGGCATCCCCCAGGCGCAGCCAGAGGCCGTTGTGTTCCTTATGGCACATAAAAATTCTCCATAAAGTTTCGTGGCATTTGGACTCCGTTTGATATTGATTTTCTGCGATGTAAATAACATGGAAACCAGCAACTGGCACTTGGCACTATGTCAATAGGTTAGTACCAAAAAATGATATAAAATTATTATAAAACATCCAAGATTGATAATATAAAAGCATGGAACAATCAAAAATTATAGATACATTGGAGACGTATCAAGGAGTCGACCGCGTAGTCAGGGTGGGTGCATAGCTCAGGGTCAAGGACAACACGATGACGATGGGTCTCCTCCATTCGATACCGAGCACTCGCGCACCACCGGCATTGGCACCCTGTCGGGGTTGAGATGCCAATCAGTCAAGAGTTTTTCATCTGTCCATGGCACCGGGATGTGGTGTTGCCAGTGATACCGGCAGCGGTGGACAGGCAGGTACAGCCGCAAAGCCGGGGACGAGGCTAGAGTGGCGACGATGGGGCAATGGTGAAATTCTCCCTCGTGCTCCTCTCGAAGAGAACGCCACATGGTCATGCATGTCGTCGCGGCCAAACTTGTCAAAGAAACCCACGGAGGCTAGGGTCTGTTGCTTCTCGGGTGAATGGGACAAGAGGAGATGAGAAGAAGTGGACTGATCCGGCGGCCCCTCCACATTGACTTAAAAAGGATGATCGAGGACAACGAGCTCTTGCTGACTGATACGTCTCCATCATATCTAGTTTTCCAAACACTTTTGACCTTGTTTTGGACTCTAACTTGCATGATTTGAATGGAACTAACCCGGACTGACGTTGTTTTCAACAGAATTGCCATGGTGATATTTTTGTGCAGAAATAAAAGTTCTCGGAATGACCTGAAGATTCACGGAGAATATTTTTGGAATTTATAAAATATACTGCTGAAAGAATCAACACCAAGGTTCCCACACCCTGCCCACGAGGGTGGACGGTGCGCCCCCTGCCTCGTGGGCCCCCTGAGGCTCCACCGACATCAACTCCAACTCTATATATTCACATTCGGGGAGAAAAACATCAGGTAGAAGGATTCATCACATTTTACAATACAGAGCCGCCGCCAAGCCCTAATCTCTCTCAGGAGGGCTGATCTGGAGTCCGTTCGGGGAATCCGTCGCCGTCGTCATCATCAACCTTCCTCCATCACCAATTTCATGATGCTCACCGCCGTGCGTGAGTAATTCCATCGTAGGCTTGCTGGGCGGTGATGGGTTGGATGAGATTTGTCATGTAATCGAGTTAGTTTTGTTAGGGTTTGATCCCTAGTATCCACTATGTTCTGAGATTGATGTTGCTATGACTTTGCTATGCTTAATGCGTGTCACTAGGGCCCGAGTGCCATGATTCCAGATCTGAACCTATTATGTTTTCATGAATATATGTGAGTTCTTGATCCTATCTTGCAAGTCAATAGTCACCTACTATGAGTTATGATCCGGTAACCCCGAAGTGACAATAATCGGGACCACTCCCGCTGATGACCGTAGTTTGAGGAGTTCGTGTATTCACAAAGTGTTAATGCTTTGGTCCGGTACTCAATTAAAAGGAGGCATTAATATCCCTTAGTTTCCAATAGGACCCCGCTGCCACGGGAGGGTAGGACAAAAGATGTCATGCAAGTTCTTTTCCATAAGCACGTATGACTATATTCGGAATACATGCCTACATTACATTGATGAACTGGAGCTAGTTCTGTGTCACCCTATGTTATATCCGACATAATAATCCATCACTGATCCATTGCCTACGAGCTTTTCACATATTGATCTTTGCTTATTTACTTTTCCGTTGCCACTGTACAATCACTACAAAAACTACTACTGTTACTTTTGCTACCGCTACCGCTACTTCCATATTACTTTGTTACTAAATACTTTCCTGCAGATATTAAGTCTTTCAAGTGTGGTTGAATTGACAACTCAACTATTAATACTTGAGAATATTCTTTGGCTCCCCTTGTGTCGAATCAATAAATTTGGGTTGTATACTCTACCCTCGAAAACTGTTGCGATCCCCTATACTTGTAGGTTATCAAGACTATTTTCTAGCGCCGTTGTCGGGGATCATAGCTCTATTCCTTGAGTCACTTGGGATTTATATCTGTTGATCACTATGAGGAACTTGAAAGATGAAAGCACCAAGATTTTTCCCTCAACTACGAGGGGAGGCAAGGAACTACCATCTAGCTCTGCACTTGATTCACCTTCTGTTTTGAGTAAACTTGCGACACCTACTCCTGCTATTGATTCTGATATGTCGCATGTTATTGATGATGCCACTTCTGCTATGCATGATGCTTATGATGAAACTACTTCTATGCTTGATAATATTGTGCCACTAGGTGAATTTCTTGATGAACAACTTGCTAGGGTTAGAGAGAATGAAATTACTGAAACTGATAATATTGATGAAAGTGATGATGAAGATTCTCCCCCTAGATATGAATTGCCTAATGTGCCTGTGGGTTATGTTATGGATGAAGAAACTGCTAGAGATATTTTAGCTTGCAAAGATAGGTATGATCTTAAGAAACTATTTGCTAAGCTGAAAGAAAAATATTTGAATGCTAGAATGAAATATGACCCTGCTTTTGCTACTTCACATAGTTGTATTTCTGGTAAGGATTATGATTTATCTATCAATCCTGAGATAATTACTTTGGTTGAATCTGATCCGTTTTATGGCTATGAATCTGAAACTGTTGTGGCACATCTTACTAAATTGAATGATATAGCCACCCTATTCACTAATGCGGAAAAAAATTCGTTACACTATATCCTTAAGTTATATCTATTCTCATTAAAGGGTGATGCTAAAATATGGTTTAATTCTCTTGATCCTGGTTGTGTGCGTAGTCCCTAGGATATGATTTATTACTTCTCTGCTAAATATTTCCCCGCTCATAAGAAACAAGTTGCCTTAAGGGAAATATATAATTTTGTGCAAATTGAAGAAGAGAGTCTCCCACAAGCTTGGGGGAGGCTCCTCCGATTACTTAATGTTTTGCCTGATCATCCTCTCAAGAAAAATGAAATACTGGACATCTTTTATAATGGACTAACAGATGCTTCCATAAACCACCTGGATAGTTTTGTTGGTTGTGTTTTCAGGGAAAGAACTGTTGATCAAGCTAGATTGCCATTGAATAATATGTTGAGTAATGATAATGATTGGACACTTCCTAAGCCAACTCCAAAGAAAAGGGGTATTCTATTTCTCGGTCCTAAAGATATGCAAGAGGCTAATAAATCTATGAAAGAAAAAGGTATTAAAGCTGAAGATGTTAAGAATTTACGATCTATTGAAGAAATACATGGTCTTGATAACCCAACACAGGTAGTAAAGGTAAATTATCTCTATAGATTTGATGAAGGTGATATTCCTCGTTATAAGTCTGCTAGTCAATGCTTAGATGAGTTTGATAATTTTATCATTAAACAAGAAAACTTCAATGCTTATGTTGGTAGACAATTGAAACGTAAAGCTTATATGATTGAACACTTGAGTGATTATATGTCTAGAGTTAAAGGTGAGCTTAAACTTATTAGTAAACATGATTCTATGGTTACCACTCAAGTAGAACAAGTGCTTAAAGCTCAGAATGATTAGCTCAATGAATTAAATAATAAGAAAAATGATAATGCCTTTAGAGTTGTGACTAGAGGTGGTAGAATGACTCGGGAACCTTTGTATCCTGAGGGCCACCCTAAGAGAGTTGAGCAAGATTCTCAAAGAACTAATATTGATGCACCTAGTACTTCTAAAAAGAAGAAAAAGAAAAATGATAGGACTTTGCATGCTTCTAGTGAACCTTTTGTTGACACACGTGAGAATTCCAATGATATTTCTATTTCTGATGTTGAAACACAATCTGGTAATGAACATGAACCTAGTGATAATGTTAATGATGATGTTCATCTTGATGCTCAACCTAGCAATAACAATGATGTAGAGATTGAACCTACTATTGATCTTGATAACGCACAATCAAGGAATCAACGTTATGATAAGAGAGACTTCGTTGCTAGGAAGCACGGTAAAGAAAGAGAACCATGGGTTCAGAAACCCATGCCTTTTCCTCCTAAACCATCCAAGAAAAAGGATGATGAGGATTTTGAGCACTTTGCTGAAATGATTAGACATATCTTTTTGCGTATGCATTTGACTGATATGCTTAAAATGAATCCTTATGCTAAGTATATGAGAGATATTGTTACAAATAAAAGAAAGATACAGGAAGCTGAAATTTCCACCATGCTTGGTAACTATACTTTTAAGGATGGAATACCCAAGAAACTTGGAGATCCAGGAGAACCAACTATACCATGCTCCATTAAAAGAAACTATGTTAAAACAGTTTTATGTGATCTTGGAGCCGGTGTTAGTGTTATGCCTCTCTCTTTATATCGTAGACTTGATTTGAATAAGTTGACACCTACTGAAATATCTTTGCAAATGGCTGATAAATCAACTGCTATACCTGTCGGTATTTGTGAGGATGTGCCTGTTGTGGTTGCAAACGATACCATTTTATTGGACTTTGTTATTCTTGATATTCCTGAGGACGATAGTGTGTCTATTATTCTTGGTAGACCCTTTTTGAATACTACAGGGGCTGTTATTGATTGCAACAAAGGCAATGTCACTGTTCATGTTAATGGTAATGAGCATATGATACACTTTCCGAGGAAACAACCTCAAGTCCACAATATTAATTCTATTGGAAAAAATTCAACGATTACTATTGGAGGTTTTGAATTTCCTCTTCCTACTGTCAAGAAGAAATATGATATTCTTATTGTTGGGGACATGCATATCCCCGTTGAGGTAACTTAGTGTTATTCGATAATTCTCCGGTTCCATGTTATTCGGAAAGAGTTTGTTAACAAGACTTGATCAACCTTGTTAATGGATTCCTTTTTGATGAGCATGAGATGGATGAAGTTAGAAAGCACAACTCTCTGTACCCTCCTTTTACTTTCTGTTATTTAGATTAAATAAAGAAAAAACGGTATTATCTGTCTATTTTCTGAATTATCCTTGCAATAAAAAAATACCCCGAAAATAAAAGTTCTCCAAATGTCCTGAAAATTATATATGATTTTTTGTAGAATATTTAAGAATTTTTGGCACTGAGAACACACCAGGGGGCCACATCACCTGGCCACAAGGGTCCAGGGTGCGCCCCCTGCCTCGTGGACCCCACGTGAGCCCCCTCCACTTACTCCAGCACCCACACACTTCGTCTTCCTCCATAAAAAAATCCTCCCACAGCTCAAACCCGAGTTCTAGCTCATTTTGCTACCATTTTCGATCTCCTTGATCAAAGCTCCATTCACAAAACTGCTTTGAGGGATTGTTCTTCGGTATGTGACTCCTCCAATGGTCCAATTAGTTTTTGTTCTAGTGCTTTATTTATTGCAAATTTTTGCTACTAAGGTGACCATGTTCTTGAGCTTGCATGTCAAATTTATGTGGTCAAAAGTAGTTTTAATGCATGATATAGCCTCTAGGCACTTGTGGGAGTAGTTGCTATCAATCTTGTTGAGTTTGGTTCACTTTTATTTTGAGTCACTAAAAATTTAAGAAATTTTTCAGAGAAAGAAAATGATGAAGAGAATGTTGAGGGGCTCTTCGAGCCAAAGCTCGAAGGATAAGCAAAGTGAACCGAATAAGAAGCCCAAATATAATCTCCCTCGCACTGTGGAGGTTCGGCCGTGCGAATGGCCTTGTGATGAGTTCTTGAGAGCAGCCAAGATTTATGAGGACTTTTATTATTTGGCTGAGAATGCAGGCCTCATCGACTTCCTCCGCGACCAGCGCGAACAATATCTCCTCCTCACTAATATTTTCGTGCAAAATTTTTACTTTCATGCTAAAAATCACCACCTTCAGTGGAATTTCACTTATATGATGAGGTTAAGGAGATGTCACTATATGATTTTTGTCGGGTCTGTAAGATACCCTTTGCGGGCAGCATCGAGGAACCACATCGTAATGATGTGGAGGGGTTTATTGATACAATTGCTATAGGGGAAACGAGGAAAGTTTCCGATGCAAGAATTACTAGCATAAATTTTGCTATTCTACGTTAGTTTGCAATATTTGCTAGTAGATGCTTAATTGGTCGCGGGAACAGTGAAAATCTCAGTGCTCCTGATATTGTTATTTTGCGCCATGCTTTGTTTCGTGATACCACTTTTAGTTTAGGCGATATTGTTGCTAAACGATTAAATCTGAACCGTACAATGGGCCTCATCTTCGGAGGCATCTTTGCTTCGTGCCTAGCTGCACACTTTGGGATACCTATTAGGCATTATGAGAAAGAGGAAAAGTTGTTGCCTCCTATTTTTCTATATTATAAGAGTATGGTAGCACATGATTTTATTGTTAAAGATAAGAAGAAGATGCTTAAGTATAAATTGATATTTGATAAAAATTACTGTGAGATTATTACCTTGCCTGCACCCTCTTTGTTTAACATATTTTCAGGCACGTACCTCATTTTGCTAGAGGCCGTCTATGCATACTGGAGCCTGACACCAGCTCCAGAGCCTGATCCGGAGCCACCCCTTGACCCTTATCAACAGTCTGTTTATCAGTGGGATCCGGAGGAGATCCCCAACCAGTGGCACCTAGAGGACACTCCTCCATACATCGAAGAGGGAAGCTTTGACCCGTGGCCATAGACCAACTTAGGCCAAAAGCCTAAGCTTGGGGGAGTACATATTTCTCACCGACATTACATTGATGTTCACACACTCATTCTAGTTGTCGGTGCTCATACTTTTTCATTGTACTATCCATGCTAGTTTATTTTCTTTTCCAGCATTGTTCTTGTGTGTTTGAAAAACCTTAAGAAAAAACAAAAAAAAAATAGTTGTAGCTCTTAGCTAGTTTACTTTCCATGCACGTAGTAGTAGTAATTAAAAGAAAACCCAAAAAGATTTCTCTTTCTTCTTTTGCTTGTTGGGAGCTTTCCCGTGTAAATAGTTTTATTTCCTTTATTTTCTTTGGGACCGAGAGGAGAAGACCATGATGAAAATGTTGAGTGGCTCTCATATGTATTATTGTTGATTTAGCAAAGAGCCCATATTACCTTGTCTTCTTCCTTGTATTGAAAGCTTGCAGATTCCAGCTTAGTCCAATGCACGTGCACTATTATTATTATCCACACCGTTTGGTCGTGCAAGTGAAAGGCAATAATGACGATATATGATGGACTAATTGAGATGAGAAAAGCTGGTATGAACTCGACCTATCTTGTTTTTGTAAATATGATTAGTTCATCGTTCCTGATTCAGCCTATTATGAATGAAACATGTTTGAAATGACAATTAGAGATTATAGTTGCTCATGTCATGCTTAATTAGCTAGGAGTTTATAATGGTTTACCTTGCGTGCCAACATGCTATTAAAATGGTTGTGATGTGGTATGATAGGGTGGTATCCTCCTCTGAACGATTCGAGTGGCTTGACTTGGCACATGTTCATGCATGCAATTGAAACAAAATCAACATAGCCTCCACGATATTTATGTTCATGGTGAATTATATCCTACTCATGCTTGCACTCAGTGTTGATTAATTTTAATGCATGTTCATGACTGTTGTCGCTCTCTAGTTGGTCGCTTCCCAGTCTTTTTCTAGCCTTCACTTATACTAAGCGGGAATACTGATTGTGCATCCACTTCCATAAACCCCAAAAGTTATTCCATATGAGTCCACCATACCTTCCTATATGCGGTATCTACCTGTCGTTCCAAGTAAATTTGTATGTGCCAAACTCTAAACCTTCAAATGAAATTCTGTTTTGTATGCTCGAATAGCTCATGTATCAACTAGGGATATCTATATCTTCCATGCTAGGTGGGTTATTCTCACGAGGAGTGGACTCCGCTCCTCATTCATGAGAAAATGGCTGGTAACCGGGATGCCTAGTCCCATGCTTAAATTAAAATAATTGCAAACAAAAATCCCCCAAGATTGTTGTTAGTTGGAGGCACCCGTCACTACCGGAATCGCACCCTATGCCGACGGCCAGGGCCGTCGGCATAGCCCTGAATGGCTGTCGGGACAGGCCTATGCCGACGGCACCTGTCGGCATAGGGCCGTCGGCAACATATCCGTCGGCGTAGCCAGGAATGTCGTCGGCATAGAAAGGCCGTCGGCATAGGCCCTATCCCGACGGTGTCCGTACATCTATGCCGACGGCCCCGGCCGTCGGCAACGTTATCGCCTAATGGCGGCCGCTGTCAAGTGCTGACCAATGCTTGCTCGCCACGTGGCAGGTCTGTGCCGACGTTCTAGCCGTCGGCATAGCTGTCGGCTTAGGTTGAAACTATGCCGACGGCTAGACCGTCGGCATAGACCTGCCACGTGGCAGCCACTGGGAGCTCACGGGAGCTCTATGCCGACGGCCTAGCCATCGGCATAGTTTCTCTCTGTTTTTTTTTCTTTTTTCTGTTTTGTTTCAGCTCAATTCATTTGAACATATACAGCACACAACAAATATATGCATCACATAACAGCTGGCCCAGCAGCATCACAGAACAAATTCATCATCACACATCATAAGAAGCATCGCAAAGCATAAACATATAAGTATCATCACCACCAAGCATAAGAATCTCACAAACAACAATAAGAAACATCACAAGCATATAAGTATCATCACCACCAAGACCGCCACAATGTGACCCAAAGGCTTAAGCGCCAGGACGTCGAGCACCACGGAGGTCGTCACCGCCAAGACCGTCGAAGCCCAGGTCGTCACTGCTAGCGGCAGTGCTACCGCCAAGACCGCCTCCTCCTCTGCCTCCGTCTCCGTGGATCGGAGTGGTCGGGCTCCGTGTCTCCGGAGTGCTGCGAAGACCACCGCCAACGGTAGATCCACCTGTTCCCTGGATGTTGAAAAGACATATGCACGGGATATATGACTGTGTTGAAAGGCATGACATGCTTTGGGTGAATAGATTGGGGATGAACTAACCGGCGAGGGGCCAGCGTTCTGTGCCACAAAGTCCTCAAAGCTCATCAGCACTGGTTGTGCTGGAGGGCATTGTGCTGGAGGGAACTGAGGACACCTGCCGGCCGCCATATCCTGAAAAGCCTGCTGCATCTGGCTATCCCTCTGCACTTGGTGTTCATAAAGCCTCTGATGCCACGCCATGGTCTCCTGGCGTGTGTACTCCATGTAGGCCTACGGTATGACATGATGGAACTCATAAAACTACTAAATGCGGAAAATGAAGTGAGAAATGAAGATAAGAGGGAAAATACTTACAGATTGTTGCTCCTGAAAGAGGTACTGTGTACTAGTCACTGGCTGGCTCGTGCGCTGGCTCAGGCTCGGGTCGATCCGACGAAGCTGTGTGTAGGAGATACTAGGAGTGATCACAGCATCGAGAACCGCCTCCCGACCGTGCTCCTTGGGCCCCATCCTCACCACCACCATGTCGTCTAGAGGCACCGCAAGGGGGTCAGGTGTGTCAGGATGTAACTCCAGATACGCTTCGGAGTAGGCCTTCTTCCTCCCTGCGGTCTTCTTGCCGTAGTACTTGGGCTCACCAGGCTTGGGGTCCTTCCGCGTATGGGCGATCTCCCACGCCTGCATGTGTGAGAGCGGCCGCTTCAGTTTTTCCTCCTGCACCACCAAACAGAGGTTAGTCATACATAAGAAAGTGATGGTAAATAGAAGAAGAAGAATGTTTAATGGGGTTAGTCATACATTAACTGCCTTGTGGAGATAGTGGTTTCGGTTTCCCTGAGCATGTACTCCCTCCATCCCTCGGTTAGCCTTATTTTTGGTTCTCATAGCCGCCCAGGCTCCAGCCTCATCACACCAAAGATCCACCAATGCCGCCCAGGACTCGTCTTTTCCATAACACCAATTTGGACACACCTACATAATAAAAGCATAATGGCATGTAGGTGTGTCCAAATTGGTGTTATGGAAGCATAAAGCATAAAGCATAATGTACCAGAAGGTAATGAAAGCATAATGCAAGCATAATATATGAAAGCATAATGAAAAATCTTTTATACTTACCGGCAAGAACTCGGGCCTCTCCAAGGTAATGCCCATCCTCCGCGCTTCTTCCTTGGTCATCTTCACACCAAGATAGTCGTGGTAGTATGTGGAGATGGCCACATAGCGCACCTCGTACTGCATCTGGCGGGCCTTCTTCTTGCATTGGCGCAGCACGATCTGGTCCGCTCTAGCCCTGTGCTCCGGAAGAACTCGATAGAATTTCTACAATCATGCATGAAACAAGAATGGGAGAAGCCATGAGTTAAATCATTCATGAAACTAGAATGGACTTGTGCTTCTGAAGAGAACTCACCCAGAAAGTAGTGATCACGGCCTTGGCATGGGTCTCATGGTCTGCGTGGCGGGCCGCTTCCCAGTGGTCCCAGCTCGTGGCCAAAACCCGACGGTCCGGCTGCCTGACTGGATCAGGACAGTACAACCCCGGCCAATATAACTTCAGCAAGACGGTGATGAGGCCGTTGGGAATACGGACCCCTTTAGAATATATCCAGTTGCTGCAAAAGAATGAACTATTAGCATGTGACAAGAAAAATAAATAACAACCGGAATAAGCATGTGACAAGCAACATAATGAACCACTTACTCTTTTCCCGTGGGCTCAATGAGCCACTTCTGCTCCTCAGTAGCAGGAACCTGCTTTGGTAGCTTTGCATTGCCACGCAGCTACCCCTTCGTGTCAACCCCCTTCCCGTCACCACCATCATCCCCGCCACCACCCTCCTCCTCGCCTGCCTCCCCCTCCCCAACCTCCTCCCCAACCTCCTCCTCCTCCTCCTCCTCCTCCTCCTCCTCGCATGCCTCCTCCTCC
>NC_041386.1:582090234-582095564 GCF_002162155.2 Triticum dicoccoides | reverse complement strand
GAGGAGGGTACCTCACTAGAGGAGGGCCTCGAAGACAACACCCCTAAGTCGGTGAGGGTGCGCTCTTTCTGGCCGTGACCCCCTGTAGTGGCTCTCCCCCCAGCACCTCGTCCTCTAGAGGCTCTCCCCCCGCCCCCTCCTCCTCTAGGGGCACCTCTCCCTCGACCTCCCTGTGAGGAGTCATCGTCAAGTAGCCGAGGGGGAGGATTACGTGCTCGACCACTCCGACTAGGCAGGCCGACGACCTTGCGTAGGAAACCCACGCCGTCGGCCTTCCCCTTGCCCATGTTCCACGAACCTGCATTGAAAAGAGAAAAAGCAATTAGTAAATTAATTAAATGAAGGAAAAGGCATGATAATAAACACATTAATAAAAATGCATAAAAAGGCATATTCCTAAACTATAGAAAAAATACTTGAAACGTACATCTGCTAGAACCCATATGAATCATCACTGTTGTAACCTCTTTCTTGGTCCGTCTCATCATCACTATCAATCATATCATCTTCGTTGTCCGACGGAGGTGGAGGCTCTTCCTCGTTGTCAGCGTCTTCGTTTAACTTTTCTAGCATAAGTATGTCATTTCCATTGACAATGGTCTCACCATCATTCCGTGCATCGTCGACGTTTGGGTCCACATCATCATGACCCAATGGTCTAGAGTCATCGTTTCTAACCACATCATCATCATCATCATCAGGTTGCTCTTGATAGAACACTCCCTCGTATGTCATGGGGTTAATGTTGTAGTAATCGTCTGCATTCGGGTCTGGTAGCTTACCATGTGGCGACACCTTGAACACAACTTCCCAACCCTTTAGATACACTTTCTGGCATGGGTAAGGCAGATAATATACTTGTGTAGCTTGGGTAGCCGCAATGAAGAGATCGGCTCCGGCATAGACGGTTGATGGTTTAACTTCGACCAAACCAATGGAAGGCGTATGTTTTACCCCCTCCCGCGGATCGAACCATCGGCATTTGAATACAGGCAGACTTAGGGTCTCACGCCCCTGGCGGAATTTAACCTCGTATATATTTTGTACCCTTCCGTAGTAGTCTACTGAATTTTGACCGGGGGTGTACACTCCAGTATTTATAGTTTTGGGATCGGGGCGGCTGTTTTGGTGCTCCTCTGTATGGAAGCGATACCCATTCACATCATACTTTTTACATGTCATGACGGCAGGGTCAAAACCCATGGAAACCCATCTCAATTCATCATCCATAGATATGTTCAGATCTTTTCCCTACAAGTATAATGGAAATTGTTGCGTGCATTAGTTCGGTTAACTAATAAATGTTGAAGTAGGTATTTAATAGGGGAGTGTGGAAAATTACTTTCTCCATGAACCAAGAAACAAAAATTTTACGTCCAGGGTTTCCATGACGGAGAAGAGTAAGTGCCTCCGCCTCAGTAGGAGGATTCACTCCCGTCCATTCCTCTTGAACGAAATCACTAAAAAAAGATAAGCGGTGTTGGACCGGGACTAAGTGAACATGAAACATGATAATGTGGAAGACATAAAGGAATGGTGTAGTGGTATTACCTCATCCACACTTCCTCAACTTCCTTGATGTTGTGCAAGATATAGAACATGAGGTCCTCCCACTCTTGTCGTGGCATGTTATAAGATTTCGAGGCCCCAGCCCTCCCACCTTGCGCGTTGAATAGATCGAGTCTGGGTTGATACTTGGGCTCTTCTATATTGTATCGAGGCACCTTGTTATGCAGATGGGGAACGTGGTCTGGATAGTATGATGTCCTGAGGTCTGACACCTCCTCTAGGATAACTGCCTCAGCTATGGAAGCTTCAATCTTAGCTTTGTTTCCACATTTCCGTCGGAGATGCTTGTTCTGCCTCTCAGGGTCGTACTACCAGTGATTTTGCACAGGGCCCCCCAACAATACCTCGTTCGCGAGGTGCAGAATGAGATGTGTCATCGGAGTAAAGAAGCCTGGCGGAAAGATCTTCTCTAGCTCGACTATCCACTCCGGTGCCTTCTTATGCAATTTTTCAATCACCTCTTTACTTACTTCTTTAGCACAGAGCGTGCGGAATAAATGGCTAAGCTCGGCAAGCACTCGCCAGACATGCTCGGGGACATAGCCTCGAACCATCACCGGCATTATCCGCTCAATCCATAGATGGTAGTCATGACTCTTCATGCCGGTCACTTTGCCCGTTGAAAGATTGACTCCCTTACTTATATTCGATGCATAACCATCGGTGAACTTCAAAATTTGTTTCAGCCAGATAAGTACTTCTTTTTTTTCTGGCGGTTTAAGGACAAAGTCAGCATCTGGCTTGAACCAGTTTTTTCGACCGCCTGTGGGAGGCTTCATGTTCAGGCGTGGTCTATCACAAATTCTCTGTTGATCGGCTCTAGCTTTTACGTTATCCTTCGTCTTATCAGGAATGTTGAGGATCGTGTGGAAAAGGGACTCTGCCACATTCTTTTCGGTGTGCATCACATCAATATTGTAAGGAAGTTTGAGGTCCTTGAAATAGGGAAGCTGCGAAAAGGGGGTAATGTGCGTCCAGTTGTGCGTCTCACCATATCCCTCGAAGCCTTTGGCTTTGCCTTTGCCTTTGCCTTTGACTTTAGGCTTGAGAGCTTTTAGCTGAGCAAGAACATCTGCCCCCGAAAATGTTGGAATCTCGGTTACTTCATGAACAACCCGGCCTTTCGTGAAGTTCTTCTTGTCTTCCCTGTCTGGATGGTCTGGAGGGAGGAACTGTCGATGCAGGTCAAAGGCTACATACTTGCCACCCTTACTCAGCCAAATCATTCACAGAGCCTGCATGCACACTGGGCATGGCATCTTACCACTTGTACACCATCCGCAGAATAGAGCATAGCCGGGAAAGTCATGCATGCAATAGTGCAACCAAACTTTCATCAAGAAATTTCTCTGCAGATCCCGGTCGTATGTCAACCTCGGAAAGTACCAAGAATGGTGCAAAGCATCCACAAGCGGCTGCATAAACACACCCAATTGCTTCCTCGGGTAGTCAGGCCCCGGAATGATGAGCGACAAGAACATGGTCTTCCGTTGCATTAGGGCACCGGGAGGAAGATTGAGCGGAATTACAAACACAGGCCAGCAGCTGTATGGATTGGACGACATACCATATGGATTCAACCCATCACCTGATATGGCTATTCTGACATTCCCAGCCTCGGCTGCTTCCTCGGGGTATTCTTCATTGAATGACTTCCATGCTTCCCCTCCTGATGGATGTATGATTTTTTTTTGGATTGTACCTTATACCTTCCTTGTGCCACTTCATCATTTTGGCAGACTCCTTCGTGATGAAAAGGCGCTGCAGTCTTTTTATAAAATCAAGATACCGAAGAACCTTAACGGGGATGGTTAGCTGCTTTTTCTCACCATCCTCACCGACCACCTCAATGTACCAAGACGAACCGCACTTCCTACAGTACTTGTCATCTGCATACTCGTGCCTAAACAAAAGGCAATTCTTCGGGCAAACATCTATTTTCTCATAATCCATAGAGAGTGCCTTCATGATTTTCTTTGTATCGTACATGCTTTTCGGCAGTTCATGACCCTCAGGGAGGCTGTTAGCCCATACTCCCAGGAATGCTTCAAAGCATTTCTGGCTACAGCCGTACTCATCCTTCACTGCAATCAGTTGCGAGATGGCATCCAGCTGAGATATTTTCGCACCCGCATAAAGAGGTTTCTTCGACGAGGCCAAGACCTCCAAGAAGGCCTTTGCGGTTACCTCCGGCTCCTCCGGTTCATTCTCTGAAGGTGTCGCATTTGCCGTTTCTGCAACAATGACATCATCTAGCATGTCCGTGACCCCGTCGTCCTCATATCCATCGATGCGTTGTCGCATCACCTCCTCTCTACCACGGTCCTGCTCGGCTATGTTTATCGGCGGCATGTTAAAGTTTGGCATATATCCGTGTGTGCGAAGGTGCTCACTCATGTCCGTCTGATTTCTACGGTGACGTCTGGCACATCTCGCACAGGGGCATGGTGGGATAATTCTCATTGGACGACGGAATATCTCCTTCAAATACACATCGGTTTTCGCGATCCACTGTGATGTTACTCGATTCCGACGGATAAAACCACTGTACATCCACTGATTATCTACCATCCTCTGCTTTTTTGCAAGCCACACAACATAATTAAGGATTCACTTAAATTAATCACATCAAATTTTCAGTTTCTACCGCGTTGAATCCACCTACACTTCTAATAGGTAAAGATGGCTCCTAATCCCACCCGAGGATGTGTAGATTGAGTACGTTCTCCATTCTACCCCGTTCTGAGACAAAATTTCGGCAGCACCTCCCCGCTGTTCTCCAGATACACGTCTCGGCAAATAGCCGAGAGAATGTGCTTCGGAGAACAATGGGGAGGCGCCGCCGAAATCCTGTCTCAGAACGGGGTAGAACATGGAGAACATACCCAATCTACACATCCTCGGGCTGTCCATGGAAAACGCTGGACAATCTGAAAGAGCTGCGGAGATAAATATGCAATTGAATGCATATTTATCGATGCAACCCTTTCGGACGGGAGACGCCTAGGTTACGCCACTTGACTTGAGAATGAAATCTAGTGATATGAAAAATTGGAGGAGATGGACTTGTAGCTCACCCTCGGCTGTAGAGGAAGTAGTCGAACAGCAGAGGGATGCTCAGGGGGACCAACGCGCCGGACAACGGTCACTCCAATGAAATGCTAAACCACAAAGCCTGCAAATTCCATCGCGATAAAAAATTAGAACATCACAACTCATAGAGCATATTTAAAACATTTAAACATGCATTCATTTATTTTTGCATCATGTAGGCAAAAAAACTAACAACATTAACAATATATTCATCATCGTCATCACATATTCATCATCATCATTATCACCTATTCGTCTAACCAAATTTTTTTACTACCTATATTCATCATCGTCATCACATATTCATCATCGTCATCACATATTCATCATCGCCATCACATATTCGTCATCGTCACCAAATTTTTTTCAAGGTATGCAACATATAGCATCTCATCTAACCAAATTTTTTTACTACCTATCTCACTATCTATCTAACTATCTACCTATCTAACTATCTATCTAACTATGTATCTAACTATCTAAATACCTATCTAACTATCTATATCTAAATAGCTACAAAATTACTAAAAAACAATAAAGACTTCAAAAAAAATCACCTTCGAGAGGGCTGGCCGAAGTTGGGGCGGGGAGGCGCGGGGTAGGGGCGGGGCGGCCGGCGCAGGGTCGGGGCGGGGCGGCCGGCGCGAGGTCAGGGCAGGGAGCCGCGG
>NC_041386.1:582042449-582089316 GCF_002162155.2 Triticum dicoccoides | reverse complement strand
TGCCCCCGTCCCGCCTAACCTTGTAGCGTTTGACCACGGGATCTACCCCTTTGACTTTGCACGGACGGGCTTTGACCAGTGGACCTCCCCACTCGGTTGTGTTAGGTGTTGGAAATATGCCCTAGAGGCAATAATAAATTGATTATTATTATATTTCCTTGTTCATGATAATCGTTTATTATCCATGCTAGAATTGTATTGATAGGAAACTCAGATACATGTGTGGATACATAGACAACACGATGTCCCTAGTAAGCCTCTAGTTGACTAGCTCGTTGATCAATAGATGGTTACGGTTTCCTGACCAGGGACATTGGATGTCATTGATAACGGGATCACATCATTGGGAGAATGATGTGATGGACAAGACCCAATCCTAAGCCTAGCACAAAGATCGTGTAGTTCGTATGCTAAAGCTTTTCTAATGTCAAGTATCATTTCCTTAGACCATGAGATTGTGCAACTCCCGGATAACGTAGGAGTGCTTTGGGTGTGCCAAACGTCACAACGTAACTGGGTGGCTATAAAGGTGCACTACAGGTATCTCCGAAAGTATCTATTGTTTTATGCGGATCGAGACTGGGATTTGTCACTCCGTGTAAACGGAGAGGTATCTCTGGGCCCACTCGGTAGGACATCATCATATGCGCAATGTGACCAAGGAGTTGATCACGGGGTGATGTGTTATGGAATGAGTAAAGTGACTTGCCGGTAACGAGATTGAACAAGGTATTGGATACCGACGATCGAATCTCGGGCAAGTAACATACCGATAGACAAAGGGAATTGAATACGGGATTGATTAAGTCCTTGACATCGTGGTTCATCTGATGAGATCATCGTGGAACATGTGGGAGCCAACATGGGTATCCAGATCCCGCTGTTGGTTATTGACCGGAGAGTCATCTCGGTCATGTCTGCATGTCTCCCGAACCCGTAGGGTCTACACACTTAAGGTTCGGTGACGCTAGGGTTATAGAGATATTAGTATGCCCGAAAGTTGTTCAGAGTCCCGGATGAGATCCCGGACGTCACGAGGAGTTCCGGAATGGTCCGGAGGTAAAGAATTATATATAGAAAGTGCTATTTCGGCCATCGGGACAAGTTTCGGGGTCACCGGTATTGTACCGGGACCACCGGAAGGGTCCGGGGGGTCCACCGGGTGGGGCCACCTGCCCCGGGGGGCCACATGGGCTGTAGGGGGTGTGCCTTGGCCTATATGGGCCAAGGGCACCAGCCCCAAGAGGCCCATGCGCCAAGAGAGAGGGAAAGGAAGAGTCCTAAAGGGGGAAGGCACCTCCTAGGTGCCTTGGGGAGGTGGGACTCCTCCCTGGCCGCACCCTTCCTTGGAGGAAAGGCCAAGGCTGCGCCTCCCCCCTCTCCCTTGGCCCTATATATATTGGGGGGAAGAGAGGGCAACCATACCTAAGCCCTGGCGCCTCCCTCTCCCTCCCACGACACATCTTCCTCCTCCCGCAGCGCTTGGCGAAGCCCTGTTGGAATCCCGCTACTTCCACCACCACGCCGTCGTGCTGTTGGATCTCCATCAACCTCTCCTTCCCCCTTGCTGGATCAAGAAGAAGGAGACGTTGCTGCTCCGTACGTGTGTTGAACACGGAGGTGTCGTCCGTTCGGCGCTAGGATCATTGGTGATTTGAATCACGACGAGTACGACTCCATCACCCCCGTTCTCTTGAACGCTTCCGCGCGCGATCTACAAGGGTATGTAGATCCACTCATCCCTCGTTGCTAGATGACTCCATAGATTGATCTTGGTGACACGTAGGAAAATTTTGAATTATTGCTACGTTCCCCAACATCAGGTCATCCCATAGGAACACTTTGGAGCAACATCCGGGCCAGACCCACAGCAAGATCCCCTCCGTGTAGACCCCACGCGTCCGTTTCCCCCTTCCAGGTGCCGGCGGCGGCGCCGTCCATGAGGGGGGCACACCCCGGACATGCGTGTCGGGCGTTTGCAACCGCCAGAACACTTCCAGACTTGTGAGAGGCCGCCTACGCAAGATTTGGCGGCATGCTAGCCCCCGGAGGCCGCCGGCCACAGCCATAGACGCGCGAAGGGCAATCCGCATAGAGGGAATTTTTCGGATACTTCTCCATCACCAAAAATTATGAAAAAATACCATCGTTCCTATAGCACATGTGCCCACATCGTGCAAAAAAATCATGATTTTATCGCGCTCCAAGTATTTAGTAATATTGACGCCGCATCGTTACCGCAGAACGTCTACTACCGTGTCATAGCCGTCCGTGAGGGGGGGGGGCACGCCCCGGAGATGCGTCCCGCCTCTTCGGACATGCCACCACACCACCCCGCATGTATGAGGGCCCGGTGCGATGCTCCGGTGGCATTGCTACCCCCCTCCCCTCCCCCAGTGCTCCCGTCCCGCCTAACCCTGTAGCGTTTGACCACGGGATCTAGCCCTTTGACTTTGCACGGACGGGCTTTGACCAGTGGACCTCCCCACCCGATTGTGTTAGGTTAGCCCATAGGAACACTTTGGAGCAACATCCGGGCCAGACCCACAGCAAGATCCCCTCCGTGTAGACCCCACGCGTTCGTTTCCCCCTTCCAGGTGCCGACGGCGGCGCCGTCCGTGAGTGGGGGCACACCCCGGACACGCGTGCCGGGCGTTTGCAACCGCCAGAACACTTCCAGACTTGTGAGAGGCCGCCTACGCAAGATTTGGCGGCATGCTAGCCCCCGGAGGCCGCCGGCCACAGTCGTAGACGCGCGAAGGGCAATCCGCGTAGAGGGAATTTTTCGGATACTTCTCCATCACCAAAAATTGTGAAAAAATACCATCGTCCCTATAGCACATGTGCCCACATCGTGCAAAAAAACTCATGATTTTATCGCGCTCCGAGTATTTAGTAATATTGACGCCGCATCGTTACCGCACAACGTCTACTACTTTGTCATCGCCGTCCGTGAGGGGGGCCACGCCCCGGAGACGCGTCCCGCCTCTTCGGACATGCCACCACACCACCCCGCATGTATGAGGGCTCGGTGCGACGCTCCGGTGGCATTGCTACCCCCCAGTGCCCCCGTCCCGCCTAACCCTGTAGCGTTTGACCACAGGATCTGCCCCTTTGACTTTGCATAGATGGGCTTTGACCAGTGGACCTCCCCACCCGGTTGTGTTAGGTCAGCCCATAGGAACACTTTGGAGCAACATCCGGGCCAGACCCACAGCAAGATCCCCTCCATGTAGACCCCACGCGTCTGTTTCCCCCCTCCAGGTGCCGGCGGCAGCGCCGTCCGTGAGGGGGGCACACCCCGGACACGCATGCCGGGCGTTTGCAACCGCCAGAACACTTCCAGACTTGTGAGAGGCCGCCGGCGCAAGATTTGGCGGCGTGCTAGCCCCCGGAGGCCGCCGGCCACAGCCGTAGACGCGCGAAGGGCAATCCGCGTAGAGAGAATTTTTTGGATACTTCTCCATCACCAAAAATTATGAAAAAATACCATCGTTCCTATAGCACATGTGCCCACATCGTGCAAAAAAAATCATGATTTTATCGCGCTCCAAGTATTTAGTAATATTGATGCCGCATCGTTACCGCAGAACGTCTACTACCGTGTTATCGCCGTCCGTGAGGGGGGGCCACGCCCCGGAGACGCGTCCCGCCTCTTCGGACATGCCACCACACCACCCCGCGTGTATGAGGGCCCGGTGCGACGCTCCGGTGGCATTGCTATCCCCAGTGCCCCCGTCCCGCCTAACCCTGTAGCGTTTGACCACGGGATCTAGCCCTTTGACTTTGCACAGACGGGCTTTGACCAGTGGACCTCCCCACCCGGTTGTGTTAGGTCAGCCCATAGGAACACTTTGGAGCAACATCCGGGCCAGACCCACAGCAAGATCCCCTCCATGTAGACCCCACGCGTCCGTTTCCCCCCTCCAGGTGCCGGCGGCGGCACCGTCCGTGAGGGGGGGCACACCCCGGACACACGTGCCGGGCGTTTGCAACCGCCACAACACTACCAGACTTGTGAGAGGCCGCCTACGCAAGATTTGGCGGCATGCTAGCCCCTGGAGGCCGCCGGCCACAGCCGTAGACGCGCAAAGGGCAATCCGCGTAGAGGGAATTTTTCAGATACTTCTCCATCACCAAAAATTATGAAAAATACCATCGTTCCTATAGCACATGTGCCCACGTCATGCAAAAAAACTCATGATTTTATCGCGCTCCGAGTATTTAGTAATATTGACGCGGCATCATTACCGCACAACGTCTACTACCGTGTCATCGCCGTCCGTGAGGGGGGGCACGCACCGGAGACGCGTCCCGCCTCTTCGGACATGCCACCACACCACCCCGCATGTATGAGGGCTCGGTGCGACGCTCCGGTGGCATTGCTACCCCCCCCAGTGCCCCCGTCCTGCCTAACCCTGTAGCGTTTGACCACGGGATCTAGCCCTTTGACTTTGCACGGACGGGCTTTGACCAGTGGACCTCCCACCCGGTTGTGTTAGGTCAGTCCATAGGAACACTTTGGAGCAACATCCGGGCCAGATGTTGCCGTGGGCCTCTGGGCTGACCTTACACAACCGGGTGGATACGTCTACTGCTCAAAGCCCGTCCGTGCAAAGTCAAAGGGGTAGATCCCGTGGTCAAACGCTACAGGGTTAGGCGGGACGGGGGCCCTAGGGGGGTAGCAATGCCACCGGAGCGTCGCACCGGGACCTCATTCAAGCCGCATCCCAGGTGCCTACGCCTGCCACCATGCTTATATAACCATAGGAGGGCCACCGCAATACCTGGCGGCATTGCTACCCCCCAGGTACCCCGTCCCGTCTAACCCTGACACAGACGACCGTCGGGTCTATCCCTTTGACTTTCGCTGGACGTAGTTTGACCGGTGGACCTTTTCACCTTGTTGTTATAGCCCAGCCATAGCTACACCCCCCCCCCAACACAGTCCCGGCACAACCCACCCCAAGATTCCCTCTCCATCGGCCCGACGTGGCCGTTTCCCTCCTCCGGGGCACGGCGGCATCGATGCCCGTGAGGGGGGAGGGGGCACACCCCCGAGCCGCGTGCCTGCGCCTGCCACCACATTTCCACAACCGTAGGAGGGCCCACCGCAACACCTGGCAGCATTGCTACCCCCCACAGGTACCCGGCCCGTCCCGTCTAACCTCTCCGTGACACTACGAAAGAAGGCCCGTGTGGGGGGCAATCGATATATGTTTTCTGTACATTTAAGTTAATGAAATTAGTATTGAAAAAAATAAAAATAATAAGAGAAAATACAAAAAATATAAAAATATTATTAGAAATCTATGCCTATGGCAAAGCCGTCGGCATAGCTACGGCTACGGAACGGTAGATCCCTGGATCGATGACGTGGCGTAGGGCGGGGATCAATGACGTGGCAAAAACCATGGGCCAGGCCTATGCCGACGGCCTAGCCGTCGGCATAGAAATGCCACCCCACGGGACCGGCGAACGACGTGGATCGATGACGCGGCGGCGCGGCGAATCGATGACGTCGGCATAGCTATGCCGACGGCTCGGCCGTCCGCGTAGCTATGCCGACGGCCACCGTTAGCCCGTCGGCGTAGCCTGACGCTGTCAAACTGCCGTCGCCGCCCGGGTAGACGGGCCCACATGATATGCCGACGGCCTGCTCTATGCCGACGGCCCCCGTCGGTATATTCGGAAAAACGCCGACGGATTATCTATGTCGACGGCCCCCGTCGGCATAGATGGTTATACACCGACGGCCTTTCTACGCCGACGGCTTTAGTTGTGCCGTCGGGGTATGCCCATATATGCTGACGGGGGCCGTCGGCATAGATATGGCCGTCAGCAAAACAAGTTTTTCAGGTAGTGCGTTGTTTCGGACAAGCCATGGATTGATGTTTGTTGGTGGTGGGGGAGTATAAACTTTACCATTCTGTTTGGGAACCGCCTATAATATGTGTAGCATGGAAGATATCAAGATCTCTCGGTTGTTATGTTGACAATGAAAGTATGCCACTCAAAATATTATTTATCTCTATTTCAAAAATCAAGCTCTGGCACCTCTACAAATCCCTGCTTCCCTCTACGAAGGGCCTATCTATTTACTTTTATGTTGAGTCATCATCCTCTTATTAAAAAGCACCAGTTGGAGAGTACCGCTGTCATGGGCATGCATTACTATTAAAAGGAGGCCTTAATATCCCTTAGTTTCCAATAGGACCCCGCTGCCACGGGAGGGTAGGACAAAAGATGTCATGCAAGTTCTTTTCCATAAGCACGAATGACTATATTCGGAATACATGCCTACATTACATTGATGAACTGGAGCTAGTTCTGTGTCACCCTATGTTATAATTGTTGCATGAGGAATCACATCCGACATAATAATCCATCACCGATCCATTGCCTATGAGCTTTTCACATATTGATCTTTGCTTATTTACTTTTCTGTTGCCACTGTTACAATCACTACAAAAACTACTACTGTTACTTTTACTACCGTTACCGCTACTTCCATATTACTTTGCTACTAAATACTTTGCTGCAGATATTAAGTCTTTCAGGTGCGGTTGAATTGACAACTCAACTGTTAATACTTGAGAATATTCTTTGGCTCCCCTTGTGTCGAATCAATAATTTTGGGTTGAATAATCTACCCTCGAAAACTGTTGCGATCCCCTATACTTGTGGGTTATCAAGACTATTTTCTGGCGCCGTTGCCAAGGATCATAGCTCTATTCTTTGAGTCACTTGGGATTTATATCTGTTGAACACTATGAGGAACTTTAAAGATGAAAGAACCAAGATTTTTCCCTCAACTATGAGGGGGGGGGGGGTAAGGAACTGCCATCTAGCTCTGCACTTGATTCACCTTCTATTTTGAGTAAACTTGCGACACCTACTCCTGCTATTGATTCTGATATGCCCGCTCTTTGTAGCATCCTGCACTGTTTCCGTGCCAAAATCCCCATCTCTTCTTCCACTCCTCGCTGCCCTTCACCAAATTCTCGCTCTTTTCTCCCGCCCTCTCCTTCCCTCCGCCGCCAAAGCATGGAACCATCGGAGAACCTGTCAGACATGGAGCCGGTGGAGGTGCCAAAGGATCTGAGCATCACCCTCACTCGAAAGATCAGCTCGGAGAGCTCGTAGACACCGGTAAAATTGCCCTGTCAAAGCGAAGGCCGCAAAGGAGGAGAAGATGAGGAAGCGTCTGGCCATCGGTGGGCCTGGTAGTGGCGATTGGCGTGGCGGATGCTACTGCTTGAGCTTGCATTGATTTTCCCCTTGAAGAGGAAAGGGTGATGCAGCAAAGTAAAGATAAGTATTTCCCTTAGTTAAGAACCAAGGTATCAATCCAGTAGGAGGCACAAGAAAGTCCCTAACATAGGCACCTGCACAAACTAACAAACACTTGCACACAACGCGAAAAAGGGTTGTCAATCCCTTCATGGTCACAAACAAGAGTGAGATCTGATAGAGATAGGTATAAAATATAAATAAAATAGCAAACTAAAGTAAATATAAATAAATTGCAGCAAGGTATTTTTGGGTTTTTTATTTATAGATCTAAAAATATATGATGAAAAATAGACCCGAGGGCCATAGGTTTCACTAGAGGCTTCTCCCTTGAAAGAAAACATACGGTGGGTAAACAAATTATTGTTGAGCAATTGATAGAAAAGCTCATAGTTATGACGATATCTAAGGCAATGATCATGAATATAGGCATCACGTCCATGACAAGAAGACTGACTCCTACCTACATCTACTAGTATTACTCCACACATCGACCGCTATTCAGCATGCATCTAGAGTATTAAGTTCATAAGAATAGAGTAACGCTTTAATTAAGATGACATGATGTAGAGGGATAAACTCATGCAATATGATATAAACCCCATCTTTTTATCCTTGATGGCAACAATACAATACATGCCTCGCTACCCCTTTTGTCACTGGGTGATGACACCGCAAGATTGGACCCAAAACTAAGCACGTCTCCAATTGCAAGAAAAACTAATCTAGTTGGCCAAACCAAACAATAGTTCTAAGAGAAATACAAAAATATTTAATCATGCATAAAAGAGGTCAGAGAAGACTCAAATAATATTCATATATAATCTAATCATAAATCCACAATTCATCGGATCTCAACAAACACACCGCAAAAAAGTATTACATCAGATAGATCTCTAAGAACATCAAGGAGAACATTGTATTGAAGATCATAGAGAGAGAGAGAGAAGATGCCATCTAGCTACTAGCTATGGATCCTTAGGTCCATGGTAAACTACTCACGCTTCATCGAAAGGGCAGCAAGGTTGATGTAGAGACCCTCCGTGATGGAATCCCCCTCCGGCAGGGTGCCGAAAAAGGCCCCAAGAAGGGATCTCACGGGAACAGAGGCTTGCAGCGGCGAAAAAGTATTTTCATGGATGCTTCTGATGTTGGGGAATATTTGGGTATTTATAGAGCAAAGATTGGGGTTGGAAGGTCGGCGGGGGGGACAAGCCTAGGGGCGCGCCCCTGGGGCTTGTGGCCACCCGTAGGTCTTCTAGCATCCTCTCCAAGTCTCCTAGGTGTCTTCTGGTCCAAGAAAAATCATCACGAAAGTTTAATTCCGTTTGGACTCCGTTTGTTATTCCTTTTCTATAAAGGTCAAAAACAAGGGAAAAATAAAAACTGGCACTAGGCTCTAGGTTAATAGGTTAGTCCCAAAAATAATATAAAATAGCATATTAATGCATATAAAACATCCAAAACAGATAACATAATAGCATGGAACAATCAAAAATTACAGATACATTGGAGACGTATCAGCGGACGGGGCTGTCGGCGAGGCTGTGGTGGACGCCGCCAGATGAGCGCGCCCATAGTACAGACGACCCCATGGCTGGAGCCTTACAAGCCTCCATACTACTACGATGCCAAGCATCTTGCAAACCCCTCCGGTATGGTTCCTTACATCGTCGATGTTAACGCAGCGCCACTCTTCTTCGAGTATTCTTCGCCGTCGCTCATCCGGGCGAGGACGGCGGGCGGAGAGCAGAAGGGTGCCCGTGCGATGTTTGCTGCAACGCCGAGAGCAGGGGAGCCGATGTACAACGCGGATAAGGAGATGCTCGGTATCATCCACGACGGACATGAGGGAGGAGGAGGGGGCTATAAGGACGTGCAGGTGAAAGACTCGGATCCCACCCAGTGTGGAAACTACCAGCAACAACAGTCCTACATCCACACAGCCACGCAACAGTCCTACACCCAGACCGGTGATGGCACACAACAACAACAACAACAACAACAACAACAACAACAACAACAACAACAACAACAACAACAACAACAACAACAACAACAACAACATTGGGCCACCGGACAACAGCATCGGGAGAGGGGAGGAGGGGAGGAGGAGGAGGAAGACAACAAAGATGATCCTGTTGATATAGCTCGCGATCCTAGAGGAGAAAGCTTCAACCTGCGGGAGGATGAGATATTGTGCAATGCATGGTTGGCCGCTGGCCTCGATCATGTTCATGGCACAAAGCAAATGGGCACAACCTTTTGGAGGAACACTCACATATGGTTCCATAAGCACAGGCATTCCGTGCCCTACTCCGATGCGTTAATCCACAACCGTGAGTGGAAGTCCCTCGACCATCGATGGTGCACCATATCCAAGAGGTTGTCTCCAAGTATTGTGGGCACTTGAAGCATCTCATCGTGCGGCGGCCTAGTGGTGCACACATCACCGAGCAAGTAAGTTGCTCACTAGTTAGATATGTTTTAGTTTTGTTGATCACTAGCCGGATGTGCTTTAGTTTTGTTGATCACTAGCCGGACATCTATTGTTTTGTTGCTCACTAGACGAATGTGCATTGTTTCACTTTTGTATCCTACTTGTGCTTGTGTGGTGTATAAGAAGTTGGAGAAGAAGTCCTTCACCGTCATGAATTGTTGGTTGAAGTTGAATGGGTAGCCGAAGTTGAACCTTTTCATTGCCAAGACCGTTGACCAAGGCAACGATGAAGAAATCGATGACCCTACCGACCCAGCCCAAGAACCGCCGAAGAAGTTTGGAAGAAATCCGTGGGGCAAGAAGTGGGAGGAGGAGTGGGCGAAATGAGAAGGTGCGGCAGGCAAGCTGACGGAGAGGTTAAAGGAGATCTTGGTGAAGAAGGAAGAGGCATGCATGAGGCGCTCGGATATCAAGGAGGAGTGGAAGGTGGAGAGGTTCAAGCATTTGATGGAGGCGATGGAGAAGAAGATCAAGCTCGAAGAGAGGAGGACCTTGATCGAAGAGAGGAAGGCGGCGCTCGAGGAAAAGAGGGTGCAGATCACCGCCAATGCGGAGGACGCCAAGATGTTGACCTTGAATATCGACTCCTTAGATGCCGACACTAGAATGATCATGCAATCCATCCGCTACTAGATGCTGGAGCGGCAGAAAGATGAGTTGACGGCAGAAGCGGAGGTGGACGCACACGCGGAGGCTGCCTATGAGGCGGCGACGACGGCTCCTTGATCTGGAAGCGTCTTGCTGGGATGGCCGGTCCGGCAGGGCAGAAAT
The DNA here is from genome assembly GCF_002162155.2 of Triticum dicoccoides. NCBI lineage: Eukaryota > Viridiplantae > Streptophyta > Magnoliopsida > Poales > Poaceae > Triticum > Triticum dicoccoides. Next base: position 582,078,752 of record NC_041386.1, on the reverse strand, counting down.
GCATGGACTGCCGGACTGATTTTTTGGTTTCGGGCATGTAAAAACTAAGCAAATTTGTCACCTTATGGTTGTGATCGGGGATGTGATCCGGGTGTGATCCGACGTGTCATGTGGATGAACGTAGATTTGAATTTGAATTTGCTGGCGGACAAAATACAGCTATGCTTCGATGACTGTCCGCGAACGGATGCAGGAGGAAATTTGCGGGGTTGCTGTTGAAGATGCCCTTACCCGCAGGAGTCATCCTGTTGGTGCTTGTTGTGACACAATTCTCTTCTTTGTGCTCCAACCTGGGCTGGTTATATTATTTTTGTAGTAAGTACGATTGAACCAACAACACAAGCCACCTTATCGACTGTGCGAATACGATTGGAAAGTGTTTGTGCTTTCCACTTGCAGATGGAAATGCACAACACAAGCATTATCTTTTGGAGTCCAAGTGCAAGGGCACATGCATGCACAATGCTATCCATGCTTGCTTATCTCCCCCTTAGGACAACTCCAACGCACGATCCTAAACATACGTATGTTCTGTCTAGATTTCATCCGTTTGAGGGTGACAACGGGGTCGTGTCCGCCCTGATTTGTGGATGCGCCGGGCGTGCGCCCAATGCGCAGCTGCATCAGGTCCGTTGTGCATGTAAATATGAAAACTACAAAAGATGTAGCTAAAATGGCAGTGGCCATAGTTCACGCCAGCGGTTGCGGTTCACGCTAGTTCATGTCGGCCGGCAAAAAAGCTAGCGGCCTACAGCATGATCCTCCTCAAGTCTTCAAAATGGACATTTTTCACACTAGCAACAAAGCCATCGGCATGCACACGAGCTAGCCTTCAAAATGATCAAGTTTTTTGGGCCGGCAACAAAGCCAGCGGTTAGCATGCTAGCCAACCTTCAAAATGAACGGTAATAGTTCACGGCCGAGGTCTCACCTAGTTCATGTTGTCGCGGGCGAACATCTCCTTCGGCCAATTCGCGAACCAAGCCTTCCTCTTTGGTGACATGTTGTTCTTGTCGATGCTCATGATCGCGAGTGCCACCTCTTTTGCTTTGGTGTCAGCATTGGTGGCCTCGATCTCGAGCTTCTTGAGTTGTGCGGCCTCCTCGATGTCAAGCTTCCTCCTCTTTGCGGCCTCCTCCATGTCAAACTTCTTAGTTTGAAGCTCTAGGTATATCTTCATTTTCTCCTCCTTTCCTTTGCTCCTCCTCTCCTCCCTCACTTCCATTTAGCTCACCATTTTCTCCAAAGTTCCTTGCAAGGATATGGAATGTGCATTACGCTTCTCGTCGGCCTTTGAGCTTGTCTTGCCCCTCAGCCTCTTGAGCAAGTCTCCCTCATCAGCCACGACCGTCTTCCCCCTTTCTTCTTATGAGCAGCATATTGTTCTTTGAACTTGGGGCAATCTTTGATGAGCGATAAACAATGCATGAGAGTAAACGACGTGTTCTTGTAACGAGCCTTGAAGGCTTCCATAGATTGGAAGGCCTACACAATCAAAGATGTGGCCGCAATTGTAACATGGAAGGACATAAGATGCATGAAACACACAAATGGCATGCTAAGAAGAAAGGACACAAGACAAAAAATGAGAGGTTCATACCAAGTCACCAAGGCCTAGGCCACTCATGGGACGGGCTTCGACACTCTCAAGCATGGCACAATACTTGTTGCACTCTTGTTGAGTGAACCCCCATCTGTTTTGAATTGAGTTGATGCCATGAGTGCTCGCAAATTGGTTGGGGGCAAACTTCCATTGCTCATGAAATTTCTTGTGAACTCTTGTCCAAAAGATGGATCATTTTTGCTCAGCACCTTTCATGGGATCTTGGCCCATCTCCATCCAACTCTCACAAATTAAAATGTCCTCCTCTTGAGTGTATGACCCCGAGTGAATGCGTTGCCCCTTCTTTTGTGCTTCAGCCCTTTGGGTGAGGGCTCGTTGATACGTCTCCAACGTATCTATAATTTTTGATTGTTCCATGCTATTATATTATCTGATTTGGATGTTAATGGGCTTATTTATACACTTTTATATTATTTCTGGGACTAACCTACTAACCCAAGGCCTAGTGCAAATAGTTGTTTTTTGCCTATTTCAGTGTTTCGCAGAAAAGGAATATCAAACGGAATCCAAACGGAATAAAACCTTCCGGAGAGTTATTTTCAGAACAAACATGATCCAGGGGACTTGGAGTGGACATCAAGAAACCAACGAGGAGACCATGAGGCAGGGGGCGCGCCCTCCACCCTCGTGGGCCCCTCGTGGCTCCACCGACCTACTTCTTCCTCCTATATATATATACATGTACCCCGAAAACATCCAGGAACACCACGAAACCCTATTTTCACCGCCGCAACCTTCTGTACCAAAGAGATCCCATCTTGGGGCCTTTTTTGGAGCTCCGTCGAAGGGGGAATCGATCACTCAGGGCTTCGACATAAACACCATAGACTCTCCGATGACGTGTGAGTAGTTTACCTCAGACATTTGGGTCCATAGTTATTAGCTAGATGGCTTCTTCTCTCTCTTTGGATCTCAATACAATGTTCTCCTCGATCTTCTTGGAGATCTATTTGATGTAACTCTTTTTGTGGTGTGTTTGTCAAGATCCGATGAATTGTGGGTTTATGATCAAGTTTATCTATGAACAATATTTGATTCTTCTTTGAAATCCTTTATGTATTATTGGTTATCTTTGCAAGTCTCTTTGAATTATCAGTTTGGTTTGGCCTACTAGATTGATCTTTCTTGCAATGGGAGAAGTGCTTAGCTTTGGGTTCAATATTGCAGTGTCCTTTTCCAGTGACAGCAGGGGCAGCAAGGCACGTATTGTATTGTTGCCATCGAGGATAAAAAGATGGGGTTTATATCATATTGCTTGAGTTTATCCCTCTACATCATGTCATCTTGCCTAATGTGTTACTCTGTTCTTATGAACTTAATACTCTAGATGCATGCTGGATAGCGGTCGATGTGTGGAGTAATAGTAGTAGATGCAGAATCGTTTCGGTCTACTTGTCGCGGACGTGATGCCTATATACATGATCATGCCTAGATATTCTCATAATTATGCACTTTTCTATCAATTGCTCGACAGTAATTTGTTCACCCACTGTAATACTTGTGCTATCTTGAGAGAAGCCACTAGTGAAACCTTTGGCCCCCGGGTCTATTCTCCTTTATATTAATCTCGCGTCAACAAGCTATTTCTATTACCGTTTATTTTGCAATCTTTACTTTCAATCTGGATCATAAAAATACCAAAAATATTTATCTTATTATTATTATCTCTATCAGATCTCACTCTCGTAAGTGACCGTGAAGGGATTGACAACCCCTTTATCGTGTTGGTTGCGAGGTTCTTATTTGTTTGTGTAGGTACGAGGGACTTGCGTGTAGTCTCCTACTGGATTGATACCTTGGTTCTCAAAAACTGAGGGAAATACTTACGCTACTTTGATGCATCACCCTTTCCTCTTCAAGGGAAAACCAACGAAGTGCTCAAGAGGTAGCAAGAAGGATTTCTGGCGCCGTTGCCGAGGAGATCTATGCACAAGTCAAGACATGCCAAGTACCCATCACAAACTCTTATCCCTCGCATTACATTATTTGCCATTTTCCTCTCGTTTTCCTCCCCCCTCTTCACCCTTGCCGTTTTATTCGCCCTCTTTTTCCGTTCCCCTTCTCTTTTTTGTTTGCCTCTTTTTGTTTGCCTCTTGCTTGCTTGTGTGTTGGATTGTTTGTCACGATGGCTCAAGATAATACTAAATTTTGTGATTTTTCCAATACCAACAATAATGATTTTATTAGCACTCTGATTGCTCATCTTACCGATGCTGAATCTTGTCATGAAAGATCCGTTTTTCGGCCTTCCTTGTGAAGATGCCGCTACCCATCTAAACAGCTTTGTTGATTTGTGTGATATGCAAAAGAAAAAAGATGTGTATAATGATATTGTTAAATTGAAGCTATTCCCGTTTTCGCTTAGAGATCGTACTAAAACTTGGTTTTCATCTTTGCCTAAAAATAGTATCGATTCATGGAATAAGTGCAAAGATTTTATCTCTAAGTATTTTCCTCCCGCTAAGATCATCTCTCTTAGAAACGATATTATGAATTTTAAGCAACTTGATCATGAACATGTTGCACAAGCTTGGGAGAGGATGAAATTAATGATATGTAATTGCCCTACACATGGTTTGAATCTTTGCATGATGCTACCTCTCGAGCACTGCATTGGTTTTCCCTTGAAGAGGAAAGGGTGATTGTCGGTGTCAAAACCGGCGGATCTCGGGTAGGGGGTCCCGAACTGTGCGTCTAAGGCGGATGGTAACAGGAGGCAGGGAACATGATGTTTTACCCAGGTTCGGGCCCTCTTGATGGAGGTAAAACCCTACGTCCTGCTTCATTTATTCTTGATGATATGAGTATTACAAGAGTTGATCTACCACGAGATCGGAGAGGCTAAACCTAGAAGCTAGCCTATGGTATCATTGTATGATGTCCTACGGACTTAAACCCTCTGGTTTATATAGACACCAGAGGGGGCTAGGGTTACACAAGGTCGGTTACAAAGGAGGAGATATACATATCCGTATTGCCTAGCTTGCCTTCCACGCCAAGTAGAGTCCCATCCGGACACGAGAATAAGTCTTAAATCTTGTATCTTCATAGTCCAACAGTCCGGCCAAAGGATATAGTCCGGCTGTCCGGAGACCCCCTAATCCAGGACTCCCTCAGTGATGCAGCAAAGTAGCGTAAGTATTTCCCTCAGTTTTTGAGAACCAAGGTATCAATCCAGTAGGAGGCTACGCGCGAGTCCCTCGCGCCTACACAAAACAAATAAATCCTCGCAACCAACGTGATAAGGGGTTGTCAATCCCTACACGGTCACTTACGAGAGTGAGATATGATAGATATGATAAGATAATACTTTTGGTATTTTATGATAAAGATGCAAAGTAAAATAAAAGGCAATGAAAATAACTAAATGTTGGAAGATTAATATGATGGAAGATAAACCCGGGGGCCATAGGTTTCACTAGTGGCTTCTCTCAAGAGCATAAGTATTTTACGGTGGGTGAACAAATTACTGTTGAGCAATTGACAGAATTGAGCATAGTTATGAGAATATCTAGGTGATCATGTATATAGGCATCACGTCCAAGACAAGTAGATCGACTCATGCCTGCATCTAGTACTATTGCTCCACACATCGGCCGCTATCCAGCATGCATCTAGAGTATTAAGTTCATAAGAACAGAGTAACACTTTAAGCAAGATGACATGATGTAGAGGGATAAATTCAAGCAATATGATAAAAAAAACCATCTTGTTATCCTCGATGGCAACAATACAATACGTGCCTTGCTGCCCCTACTGTCACTGGGAAAGGACACCGCAAGATTGAACCCAAAGCTAAGCACTTCTCCCATTGCAAGAAGGATCAATCTAGTAGGCCAAACCAAACTGATAATTCAAAGAGACTTGCAAAGATAACCAATCATACATAAAAGAATTTAGAAGATCCAAATATTGTTCATAGATAAACTTGATCATAAACCCACAATTCATCGGTCTCAACAAACACACCGCAAAAGAATATTACATCGAATAGATCTCCACGAGAGAGGGGGAGAACATTGTATTGAGATCCAAAAAGAGAGAAGAAGCCATCTAGCTAATAACTATGGACCCGAAGGTCTGAGGTAAACTACTCACACTTCATCGGAGAGGCTATGGTGTTGATGTAGAAGCCCTCCGTGATCGATGCCCCCTCCAACGAAGCTCCGGAACAGGCCCCAATATGGTATCTCGTGGATACAGAAAGTTACGGCGGTGGAATTAGGGTTTTGACTCCGTCTCTGATTGTTTGGGGGTACGTAGGTATATATAGGAGGAAGGAGTACGTCGGTGGAGCAACAGGGGGCCCACGAGGGTGGAGGGCGCGCCTGGGGGGGTAGGCGTGCCCCCCTACCTCGTGGCTTCCCTGTTGGTTGCTTGACGTAGGGTCCAAGTCTCCTGGATCATGTTCGTTCGGAAAATCACGTTCCCGAAGGTTTCATTCTGTTTGGACTCCGTTTGATATTCTTTTTCTGCGAAACTCTGAAATAGGCAAAAAACACCAATTCTAGGTTGGGCCTCCGGTTAATAGGTTAGTCCCAAAAATAATATAAAAGTGAATAATAAAGCCCAATAATGTCCAAAACAGAAGATAATATGGCATGGAGCAATCAAAAATTATAGATACGTTGGAGACGTATCAAGCATCCCCAAGCTTAATTCCTCCTCGTCCTCGAATAGGTAAATGATAAAAACAGAATTTTTGATGTGGAATGCTACTAGGCATAATTTCAATGTAATTCTTCTTAATTGTGGTATGAATATTCAGATCCGAAAGATTCAAGACAAAAGTTTAATATTGACATAAAAATAATAATACTTCAAGCATACTAACTAAGCAATTATGTCTTCTCAAAAGAACATGGCCAAAGAAAGTTATCCCTACAAAATCATATAGTCTGGCTATGCTCTATCTTCACCACACAAAGTATTTAAATCATGCACAACCCCGATGACAAGCCAAGCAATTGTTTCATACTTTTGACATTCTCAAACTTTTTCAATCTTCACGCAATACATGAGCGTGAGCCATGGACATAGCACTATATGTGGAATAGAATGGTGGTTGTGGAGAAGACAAAAAGGGAGAAGATAGTCTCACATCAACTAGGCATATCAACAGGCTATGGAGATGCCCATCAATAGATATCAATGTGAGTGAGTAGGGATTGCCATGCAACGAATGCACTAGAGCTATAAGTATATGAAAGCTCAACAAAATAAACTAAGTGGGTGTGCATCCAACTCGCTTGCTCACAAAGACCTAGGGCATTTTGAGGAAGCACATCATTGGAATATGCAAGCCAAGTTCTATAATGAAAATTCCCACTAGTATATGAAAGTGATATCATAGGAGACTCTCTATCATGAAGATCATGGTGCTACTTTGAAGCACAAGTGTGGTAAAAGGATAGTAGCATTGTCCCTTCTCTCTTTTTCTCTCATTTTTTTATTTTTTTTAGTTTTTTATTTGGGCCTTTTCTCCTTTTTATGGCCTCTTTTTTCTTCTTTTTTTAGTCCAGAGTCCCATCCCGACTTGCGGGGGAATTATAGTCTCCATCATCCTTTCCTCACTTGGGACAATGCTCTAATAATGATGATCATCACACTTTTATTTACTTACAACTCAACAATTACAACTCAATACTTACAACAAAATATGACTCTATTTGAATGCTTCCGACGGTGTACCGGGATATGCAATGAATCAAGAGTGACATGTATGGAAGAATTATGAACGGTGGCTTTGCCACAAATACGATGTCAACTACATGATCATGCAAAGCAATATGACAATGATGGAGCGTGTCATAATAATCGGAACGGTGGTAAGTTGCATGGCAATATATCTCGGAATGGCTATGGAAATGCCATGATAGGTAGGTATGGTGGCTGTTTTGAGGAAGGTATATGGTGGGTGTATGATACCGGCGAAAAGTGTGCGGTATTAGAGAGGCTAGCAATGGTGGAAGGAAGAAAAGTGCGTATAATCCATGGACTCAACATTAGTCATAAAGAACTCATATATTTATTGCAAAAATCTACAAGTTATCAAAGCAAAGTATTACGCGCATGCTCCTAGGGCATAGATTGGTAGGAAAAGACCATCGCTCGTCCCCGACCGCCACTCATAAGGAAGACAATCAATAAATAAATTATGCTCCGACTTCATCACATAACGGTTCACCATACGTGCATGCTACGGGAATCACAAACTTTAACACAAGTATCTCTCAAATTCACAACTACTCAACTAGCATGACTCTAATATCACCATCTTTATATCTCAAAACAATCATCAAGCATCAAACTTCTCTTAGTATTCAACACACTCATAAGATTTTTTTACTAATCTTGTATACCTAGCATATTAGGATTATTTAAGCAAATTACCATGCTATTTAAGACTCTCAAAATAATCTAAGTGAAGCATGAGAGATCAATAGTTTCTATAAAACAAATCCACTACCGTGCTCTAAAAGATATAAGTGAAGTACTAGAGCAAAACTATATAACTCAAAAGATATAAGTGAAGCACATAGAGTATTCTAATAATTTCCGAATCATGTGTGTCTCTCTCAAACGGTGTGTACAGAAAAGATGATTGTGGTAAATTAAAAAGCAAAGACTCAAATCATACAAGACGCTCCAAGCAAAACACATATCATGTGGTGAATAAAAATATAGCTCCAAGTAAAGTTACCGATAGAAGTAGACGGAAGAGGGGATGCCTTCCGGGGCATACCCAAGCTTTGGCATTTTGGTGTCCTTAGATTATCTTGGGGGTGCCATGGGCATCCCCAAGCTTAGGCTCTTGCCACTCCTTGTTCCATAATCCATCAAATCCTTACCCAAAACTTGAAAACTTCACAACACAAAACTTAAAGTAGAAAATCTTGTGATATTGGTGTTAAACCTACTGTATTCCAACTTCTCTATGGTTTATAAACTATTTTACTAGCCATAGATTCATCAACATAAGCAAACAACACACGAAAAACAGAATCTGTCAAAAACAGAACAATCTGTAGTAATCTGTAGCTAGCGCAAGATCTGGTACCCCAAAAATTCTAAAATAAATTGCTGGACGTGAGGAATTTATCTATTAATAATATTCAAAAATAATTAACTAAATATCACTTTCCAAATAAAAATTTCAGCAGTTCTCGTGAGCGCTAAAGTTTCTGTTTTTTACAGCAAGATTAACAAGACTTTCCCCAAGTCTTCCCAACGGTTCTACTTGGCACGAACACTAATTAAACACAAAAAAACACAACCAAAACATAGGCTAGATAAATTATTTATTACTAAACAGGAGCAAAAAGCAAGGAATAAAAATAAAATTGGGTTGCCTCCCAACAAGCGCTATCGTTTAACGCCCCTAGCTAGGCATAAAAAGCAAGGATAGATCTATGTATTGCCATCTTTGGTAGGCAATCCATAAGTGGCTCTCATAATAGATTCATAAGGTAATTTAATTTACTTTCTAGGTAAGTGTTCCATGCCTTTCCTTAACAGAAATTGGAATCTAATATTTCCTTCCTTCATATCAATAATTGCACCAATCGTTCTAAGGAAAGGTCTACCAAGAATAATATGACATGAAGGATTGCAATCTATGTCAAGAACAATAAAATCTACGGGCACATAGTTCCTATTTGAAACAATAAGAACATCATTAATTCTTCCCATAGGTTTCTTAATAGTGGAATCCGCAAGGTGCAAGTTTAAAGAGCAATTATCGAAATCACAGAAACCTAACAAATCACACAAAGTCTTTGGAATCGTGGAAACACTAGCACCCAAATCACACAAAGCATGGCATTCATGATCTTTAATTTTAATTTTAATAGTTGGTTCCCACTCATCATAAAGTTTTTTAGGGATAGAAACTTCTAACTCAAGTTTTTCTTCATAAGATTGCATCAAAGCATCAACGATATGTTTGGTAAAAGCTTTATTTTGACTATAAGCATGGGGAGAATTTAGCACGGATTGCAACAAGGAAATACAATCTATCAAATAGCATCTATCATAATTAAATTCCTTGAAATCCAAAATAGTAGGTTCATTAACATCTAGAGTTTTGATCTCTTCAATCCCACTTTTATCAAATTTAGCATCAAGATCTAAAAACTCCGAATTTTTTGTAACGCCTTCTAGGTAAAGGTGGATCATATTCAGTCCCATCATTATCAAGATTCATATTGCAAAACAAAGATTTAATAGGGGACACATCAATAACTTTTAGATCTTCATCTTTATTATCATGGAAACTAGAAGAACACGCTCTTATAAAGGAATCTTTCTTAGCACGCATCCTAGCGGTTCTTTCTTTGCAATCATCAATGGAAATTCTCATGGCTTTGAGAGACTAATTGATATCATGCTTAGGAGGAATAGATCTAAGTTTTAAAGAATCAACATCAAGAGAAATTCTATCAACATTCCTAGCCAAATCATCAACTTTAAGCAATTTCTCTTCAAGCAAAGCATTGAAATTCTTTTGTGAATTCATAAATTCCTTAACACTAGTCTCAAATTCGGAGGCCATCTTATTAAAATTTCCATAAGAATTGTTTTAGGAATTACCATAATTATTAGAGGAATTACTAGGATAAGGCCTAGGATTAAAGTTTCCTCTATACGCGTTGTTACCAAAATTATTCCTACCAACAAAATTCACATCCATAGATTCATTATTATTCTCAATCAAAATAGATAAAGGCATATCATTAGGATCAGAAGAAACACTCTTAGTAGCAAATAATTTCATAAGTTCATCCAACTTTCCATTCAAAACATTAATTTCTTCTATCGCATGCACTTTTTTATTAGTAGATCTTTCAGTGTGCCATTGAGAATAATTAACCATAATATTACCTAGGATTTTAGTAGCTTCTCCTAAAGTGATTTCCATAAAAGTGCCTCCCGCGGCCGAATCTAAAAGATTTCTAGAAGCAAAATTCAATCTGGCATAAATTTTTTGTATAATCATCCACAAATTCAAACCATGTGTTGGGCAATTACGTATCATTAATTTCATCCTCTCCCAAGCTTGTGCAACATGTTCATGATCAAGTTGCTTAAAATTCATAATATCATTTCTAAGAGGGATGATCTTAGCAGGAGGAAAATACTTAGAGATAAAATCATCTTTGCACTTATTCCAAGAATCAATACTATTTTTAGGCAAAGACCAAAACCAAGCTTTAGCACGATCTCTAAGCGAAAAAGGAAATAGCTTCAATTTAACAATATCATTGTCCACATCTTTCTTCTTTTGCATATCACACAAATCAACGAAGCTATTTAGATGGGTAGCGGCATCTTCACTAGGAAGGCCGGAAAACGGATCTTTCATGACAAGATTCAGCAAGGCAGCATTAATTTCACAAGATTCAGCATCGGTAAGAGGAGCAATCGGAGTGCTAATAAAATCATTGTTGTTGGTATTGGTAAAGTCACACAAATTAGTGTTATCTTGAGCCATCGTGACAAGCAAGCAATCCAACACACAAGCAAACGAGGAACGGGCAAAAAAGAGGCAAATAGAGAAAGAGAGGGAGGATAGAGAGAGAGAGGGCGAATAAAACGGCAAGGGTGAAGTGGGGGAGAGGAAAACGAGAGGCAAATGGCAAATAATGTAATGCGAGAGATAAGGGTTTTTGATGGGTACTTGGTATGTTGCCTTTTGCGTAGACCTCCCCGGCAACGGCGCCAGAAATCCTTCTTGCTACCTATTGAGCATTGCGTTGGTTTTTCCTTGAAGAGGAAATGGTGATGCAGCAAAGTAGCATAAGTATTTCCCTCAGTTTTTGAGAACCAGGGTATCAATCCAGTAGGAGGCTACGCGCGAGTCCCTCGCACCTACACAAAACAAATAAATCCTCGCAACCAACGCGATAAGGGGTTGTCAATCCCTACACGGTCGCTTATGAGAGTGAGATCTGATAGATATGATAAGATAATATTTTGCTATTTTTATGATAAAGATGCAAAGTAAAATAAAATGCAATGAAAATAACTAAGTGTTGGAAGATTAATATGATGGAAGATAGACCCGGGGGCCATAGGTTTCACTAGTGGCTTCTCTCAAGAGCATAAGTATTTTACGGTGGGTGAACAAATTACTATTGAGCAATTGACAGAATTGAGCATAGTTATGAGAATATCTAGGTATGATCATGTATATAGGCATCACGTCCGAGACAAGTAGACCGACTCCTGCCTGCATCTAGTACTATTACTCCACACATCGACCGCTATCCAGCATGCATCTAGAGTATTAAGTTCATAAGAACAGAGTAACGCTTTAAGCAAGATGACATGATGTAGAGCGATAAATTCATGCAATATGATAAAAATCCCATCTTGTTATCCTCGATGGCAACAATACAATACGTGCCTTGTTGCCCCTACTGTCACTGGGAAAGGACACCACAAGATTGAACCCAAAGCTAAGCACTTCTCCCATTGCAAGAAAGATCAATCTAGTAGGCCAAACCAAACTGATAATTCGAAGAGACTTGCAAATATAACCAATCATACATAAAAGAATTCAGAAGATCCAAATATTGTTCATAGATAAACTTGATCATAAACCCACAATTCATCGGTCTCAAAGAAACACACCGCAAAAGAAGATTACATCGAATAGATCTCCATGAGAGAGGGGGAGAACATTGTATTGAGATCCAAAAAGAGAGAAGAAGGCAACTAGCTAATAACTATGGACCTGAAGGTCTGAGGTAAACTACTCACACTTCATCGAAGAGGCTATGGTGTTGATGTAGAAGCCCTCCATGATCGATGCTTCCTCCGGTGGAGCTCCGGAACAGGCCCCAAGATGGGATCTCATGGATACAGAAAGTTACGGTGGTGGAATTATGGTTTTGGCTCCGTCTCCGATCGTTTGGGGGTACGTAGGTATATATAGGAGGAAGGAGTATGTCGGTGGAGCAACAAGGGGCCCACGAGGGTGGAGGGCGCGCCTGGGGGGGTAGGCGCGTCCCTACCTCGTGGCTTCCCTGTTGGTTGCTTGACGTAGGGTCCAAGTCTCCTGGATCATGTTCGTTCCGAAAATCACGTTCCCGAAGGTTTCATTCCGTTTGGACTCCGTTTGATATTCTTTTTCTGCGAAACTCTGAAATAGGCAAAAAATAGCAATTCTGGGCTGGGCCTCCTGTTAATAGGTTAGCCCCAAAAATAATGTAAAAGTGAATAATAAAGCCCAATAATGTCCAAAACAGAAGATAATATAGCATGGATCAATCAAAAATTATAGATACGTTGAAGACATATCAGATGATTATACAAAAATTTTATGCCGGATTGAAATTTGCTTCTAGAAATCTTTTAGATTCGGCCGCAAGAGGCACTTTTATGGAAATCACCTTAGGAGAAGCTACTAAACTCCTAGATAATATTATGGTTAATTATTATCAATGGCACACTTAAAGATCTACTAGTAAAAAGGTGCAGGCTATAGAAGAAATCAATGTTTTGAGTGGAAAGATGGATGGACTTATGAAATTGTTTGCTAATAAGAGTGTTTCTTTTGATCCTAATGATATGCCTTTGTCTACTTTGATTGATAATAATAATGAATCTATGGATGTGAATTTTGTTAGTAGGAACAATTTTGGTAATAATGCGTATAGAGGTAATTTTAATCCTAGGTCGTTTCCTAGTAATTCCTCTAATAATTATGGTAATTCCTACAAAAATTCTTATGGAAATTATAATAAGATGCCCTCTGATTTTTAATCTAATATTAAAGAATTTATTAGTTCGCAAAAGAGTTTCCATGCTTTGATTGAAGAAAAACTGTCTAAGATTGATGAGTTGGCTAGGACGTGGATAGAATTTTTCTTGATGTTTATTCTTTGAAACTTAGATCTATTCCACCTAAGCATGATATCAATGAGTCTCTCAAAGCTATGAGAATTTCCATTAATGAGTGCAAATAAAGAACCGCTAGGATGCAAGCTAAAAAAGATTGCTTTATAAAAGTGTGTTATTCGAATTTTGATGATAATAAGGATGAAGATCTAAAAGTGATTGATGTGTCTCCTATTAAATCTTTGTTTTTCAATATGAATCTTGATAATGATGGGACTGGAGATGAGTCAACTTTAGTTAAAAGGCGTCCCAATGATTCGGAGTTTTTAGATCTTGATGCAAAAATTGGTAAAAGAGGGATTGATGAGGTCAAAACTTTACATAGCAATGAACCCACTATTTTGGATTTCAAGGAATTTAATTATGATATTTTTTATTTAATATATTGTATTTCCTTGTTGCAATCCGTGCTAAATTCTCCGCATGCTTATAATCAAAATAAAGCTTTTACTAAACATATCGTTGATGCTTTGATGCAATCTTATGAAGAAAAGCTTGAATTGGAAGTTTCTATCCCTAGAAAACTTTATGATGAGTGGGAACCTACTATTAAAATTAGAATTAAAGATCATGAATGATATGCTTTATGTGATTTGGGTGCTAGCGTTTCCATGATTCCAGAAACTCTGTGTGATGTGTTAGGTTTCCGTGAATTTGATGATTGTTCTTTAAATTTGCAGCTCACGGATTCCACTATTAAGAAATCTATGGGAAGAATTAATGATGTTCTTATTTTTGCAAATAGGAATTATGTTCCCGTAGATTTCATTGTAATTGATATTGATTGCAATCCTACATGTCCTATTATTCTTGGTAGGCTTTTTCTTAGAACGATTGGTGCAATTATTGATATGAAGGAAGGAAATATTAGATTCCAATTTCCATTAAGGAAAGGCATGGAACACTTTCCTAGAAAGGAAATTAAATTACCTTATGAATCTTTTCTGATAGCCACTTATGGATTGCATACCAAAGATGATAATACCTAGATCTATTCTTGCTTTTAAGCCTAGCTAGGGGCGTTAAACAATAGCGCTTGTTTGGAGGCAACCCAATTTTATTTTTGTTTCTTGTATTTTGGTTCTATTTAGTAATAAATAATTCATCTAGCCTCTGCTTAGATGTGGTTTTATGCTTTTAATTAGTGTTCGTGCCAAGTAGAATCTTTGGGAAGACTTGGGGAAAGTCTTTGCGATATTGCTGTAAAAAACAAAAACTTTAGCGCTCACGAGATTTGCTGCCATTTTTTACTGGAGAGTGAGATTAGGTTGATTCTTTTTACAGATTATTAATAGATAAATTCCTAACGTCTAGCAATTTATTTTATAATTTTTGGGGTTAGATAAGTATTCGAAACCTACAGATTACTACAGACTGTTCTCTTTTTTATAGATTCTGTTTTTCGTGTGTTGTTTGCTTTTTTGATGAATCTATGGCTAGTATCGGAGGTTATGAACCATAGAGAAGTTGGAATACAGTATGTTTAACACCAAAATAAATAAATAATGATTTCATTACAGTACCTTAAGTGGTGGTTTGTTTTCTTATACTAACGAAGCTCATGAGATTTTCTGTTTAAGTTTTGTGTTGTGAAGTTTTCAAGTTTTGGGTAAAGATTTGATGGATTATGGAATAAGGGGTGGCAAGAGCCTAAGCTTGGGGATTCCCAAGGCACCCGAAGGTAAAATTTAAGGACAACCAAAAGCCTAAGCTTGGGGATGCCCCGGAAGGCATCCCCTCTTTCGTCTTCTTCTATCGGTAACTTTACTTGAGGCTATATTTTTATTCACCACATGATATGTGTTTTGCTTGGAACGTCTTGTATAATTTGAGTCTTTGCTTTTTAGTTTACCACAATCATCTTTGCTGTACACACCCTTTGGGAGAGACACACATGAATTGAAATTTATTAGAATACTCTATGTGCTTCACTTATATCTTTTGAGCTAGATAATTTTGCTCTAGTGCTTCACTTATATCTTTTAGAGCACGGTGGTGATTTTATTTTATAGAAATTATTGATCTCTCATGCTTCACTTATATCATTTTGAGAGTCCCTTAGAACAGCATGATAATTTGCTTTGGTTATGAAACTAGTCCTAATATGATAGGCATCCAAGATGGGTATAATAAAAACTATCATAGAAAGTGCATTGAATACTATGAGAAGTTTGATACTTGATAATTGTCTTGAGATATAAATGTGGTGATATTAGAGTGTGCTAGTTGAGTAATTGTGAATTTGAGAAATACTTGCATTGAAGATTCAAGTGCCGTAGCATGCATGTATGGTAACCGTTGTGTAACAAATTTGAAACATGAGGTGTTCTTTGATTGTCTTCCTTATGAGTGGCGGTCGGTGACGAGCGATGGTCTTTTCCTACCAATCTATCCTCCTAGGAGCATGCGCGTAGTGCTTGGTTTTTGATGACTTGTAGATTTTTGCAATAAGTATGTGAGTTCTTTATGACTAATGTTGAGTCCATGGATTATACGCACTCTCACCCTTCCATCATTGCTAGCCTCTTCGATACCGTGCATTGCCCTTTCTCACCTTGAGAGTTGGTGCAAACTTCGCCGGTCCATCCAAACCCCGTGATATGATACGCTCTATCACACATAAACCTCCTTATATCTTCCTCAAAACAGCCACCATACCTACCTATTATGGCATTTCCATAGCCATTCCGAGATATATTGCCATGCAACTTTCCACCATTTCATTTATGACATGCTTCATCATTGTCATATTGCTTTGCATGATCATGTAGTTGACATCGTATTTGTGGCAAAGCCACCATGCATAATTTATCATACATGTCACTCTTCATTCATTGCCCTTCCCGGTACACTACCGGAGGCATTCATATAGAGTCATATTTTGTTCTAGTATCGAGTTGTAATCATTGAGTTGTAAATAAATAGAAGTGTGATGATCATCATTAATAGAGCATTATCTCCAAAAAAGGAGAAAGGCCAAAAAAGGAAAGGCCCAAAAAATTGAAAAATAAAAAGGGGCAATGCTACTATCCTTTTTTCCACACTTGTGCTTCAAAGTAGCACCATGATCTTTATGATAGAGAGTCTCTTGTTTTGTCACTTTCATATACTAGTGAGAATTTTTCATTATAGAACTTGGCTTGTATATTCCAACAATGGGCTTCCTCAAATACCCTAGGTCTTCGTGAGCAAGCAAGTTGGATGCACACCCACTTAGTTTCTTTTGTTGAGCTTTCACACATTTATAGCTCTAGTGCATCTGTTGCATGGCAATCCCTACTCCTTGCATTCACATCAATTGATGGGCATCTCCCTAGCCCGTTGATTAGCCTCGTCGATGTGAGACTTTCTCCTTTTTGTCTTCTCCACATAACCCCCTATCATTATTCTATTCCACCCATAGTGCTATATCCATGGCTCGCGCTCATATATTGCGTGAAAGTTGAAAAAAGTTTGAGATTACTAAAGTGTGAAACAATTGCTTGGCTTGTCATCGGGGTTGTCCAAGATGAGAGCATTCTTGTGTGACGAAAATGGAGCATGACCAAACTATATGATTTTGTAGGGATGAACTTTCTTTTGCCATGTTATTTTGAGAAGACATGATTTCTTAGTTAGTATGCTTGACGTATTATTATTTTTATGTCAATATTAAACTTTTGTCTTGAATCTGTCGGATCTGAACATTCATGCCACAATAAAGAAAACTACATTGAGAATTATGCTAGGTAGCATTCCACATCAAAAATTCTGTTTTTATCATTTACCTACTCGAGGACGAGCAGGAATTAAGCTTGGGGATGCTTGATACATCTCCAACGTATCTATAATTTTTTATTGTTCCATGCTATTATATTATCTGTTTTGGATGTTAATGGGCTTATTTATACACTTTTATATTATTTTTGGGACTAACCTACTAACCCAAGGCCCAGTGCAAATTGCTGTTTTTTGCCTACTAGATTGATCTTTCTTGCAATGGGAGAAGTGCTTAGCTTTGGGTTCAATCTTGTAGTGTCCTTTCCCAGTGACAGCAGGGGCAGCAAGGCACGTATTGTATTGTTGCCATCGAGGATAAAAAGATGGGGTTTATATCATATTGCTTGAGTTTATCCCTCTACGTCATGTCATCTTGCCTAATGTGTTACTCTGTTCTTATGAACTTAATACTCTAGATGCATACTGGATAGCGGTCGATGTGTGGAGTAATAGTAGTAGATGCAGAATCCTTTCGGTCTACTTATCACGGACGTGATGCCTATATACATGATCATGCCTATATATTCTCATAATTATGCACTTTTCTATCAATTGCTCGACAGTAATTTGTTCACCCACCGTAATACTTATGATATCTTGAGAGAAGCCACTAGCAAAACCTATGCCCCCGGGTCTATTCTCCTTTATATTAATCTCCCGTCAACAAGCTATTTCTATTACCGTTTATTTTGCAATCTTTACTTTCAATCTATATCATAAAAATACCAAAAATATTTATCTTATTATTATTATCTCTATCAGATCTCACTCTCGTACGTGGCCGTGAACGGATTGACAACCCCTTTATCGCGTTGGTTGCGAGGTTCTTATTTGTTTGTGTAGGTACGAGGGACTTGCATGTAGTCTCCTACTGGATTGATACCTTGGTTCTCAAAAACTGAGGGAAATACTTACGCTACTTTGCTGCATCACCCTTTCCTCTTCAAGGGAAAACCAACGCAGTGCTCAAGAGGTAGCACTCGTCCACATGTCCACCTCCTCTTCCTCATCTTCACAATAAGTGTCATCATCTTCATGCCATGAGTTGCCATGGTCATCCTCATCTTCATCATGGACGGCGAATTGAGTGTCACCATAGTGGCCACAGCTGTCCTGGGTTTGGGTCGTGTCGGGATCGAAAGCTTGGACTTGGCCGTCGATGCGGAAGGCCTCACCACAGCCCTCAAAGATGACGTTCTCCATGAACGCCGTGTAGTCAGGGTCATCGACCGTCAGCGTCGGTAGTGGCATTTCTTCAAACAGCCTGCGGGCATCGGCCATGTTGGCCGAAGGGATCGACTGAGGCTACTTCCTTTGCGTCCCGTCGGATGACTGGTCAATGCCATTGTACCCCGGCGTCACGTTGAGGTCAACAACGCTCACGAGCGTGGCTGGAGCAACCACGCTGCAGTCCGACGACATGGAGAACCGTGTCTACCCATGGCCATGCAGCGGTGGTGCATTATACCCTAGTGTCTCGGGTGTGACGGAGGAGCTCGGGGACCGATGCCACGGAGGACGAACGGTCGACGAGTATGTGCTGGCCTCGGTCATGGCAGCGGCCGAGAGAATGGCCGACGAGGGTGGCACAAACCTAACATGAGGAGGGCGTGTGCCTTGGTGATAATGGACTCCTTGTCATCAACGTCGACCTGGTGCTGCTTGGCATGCAGCGCGGCCGCCTCGGTAGCTTTGTCCACCGGTTCCTTCCTCTTGGCCGATTTGACGTCGAGCTTGGAGACCTCCGCCGGCGTGAGCTCCGACCGCGTCTTCTTGGTGGTCTTCTTCTTCGCCAAGGGGCGCACGACCGCGGTCGGGATTCATCGGGCCGCCAGCCATGGTGGAGAGAGGGGAGGGGGCCCGGGAGGGTTTTGGGCGAAGTGGAGCGAAAGTGGGTGGACGGGCCATGGGAGGACAAGGGTGCGCGTTTTGCCCGTACACGCGTTGTTCGTTTCGATGCAAGCGCGGCTGATATTTGGGTGAGGAATGGATCGGATGCAGAGCAAAAACTAACATTTGATCTGTTTGCTCCCATGCATTGGGACACATGTTCTATCTGTTTACCCCCAAACGGACGTGATTGGGGTCACGCATTGGAGTTGCTCTCAGTGCATTGGCCAGCTAGCCGTGGCCCCTATCACGGTCATGGCAGCGGTAGCAGAGCCCTCGCGCCACTAGCAGCGTTGCTCAGCTCTCCCCTCGGTGTTCTTGATACGTCTCCATCGTATATATAATTTTTTATTGTTCCATGCCAATATTATACAACTTTTACATACTTTTGGCAACATTTTATATGATTTATTGAACTAACCTATTGATCCAGTGCCCAGTGCCAGTTCCTGTTTTTTGCTTCCCAGAACATCCATATCAAACGAAGTCCAAAAGCAATAAAAATTTACAGATAATTATTTTGGAATATTTATGATTTTTGGGAGCTGTAATCAACACAAACAGGGCCCACAGCCCCCAAGATACACCAGGGCGCGCGCCCAGCCCCAAGCGCGCCCAGGTGTCTTGTGCCCTCCTCGAACATCGGTTAGACCTCTACTTCGGGCGCAAGGAAGCTTATATCCAAAAAAATCGTGTTAAAATCTCAGCGCAATCTGGAAAACGTGAAACAGAAGAAAGCAGAGGGGGAGATCCAATCTCGGAGGGGCTCCCGCCCCTCCGTCTCCTTGGAGGCCATGGACCAGATGGGGAACTCTCCTCCCATCTAGGGGGGAGGCCAAGGAAGAAGATAAAGGAGGGGGGCTCTCTCCCCCTCTCTTACGGTGGCGCCGGAGTGCCACCGGGGCAAGAATCGTGACGATGATCTACATCAACAATCTTGCTACCATCAAAACCAACTTTCTCCCCCTCTATGCAGCGGTGTAACACACTTTTCCCCGTTGTAATCTCTACTTAAACATGGTGCTCAACACTATATATTATTTCCCAATGATATGTGGCTACCCTATGATGTTTGAGTAGATCCGTTTTGTCCTATGGGCTAATTGATGATCGTGGTTGGTTTGAGTGTATATTTTATTATGGTGTTGTCCTATGGTGCCTTCTGTCTCGCGTAAACATGAGGGGTCCCTATTGTAGAGTGTTGCAATACGTTCATAATTTGCTTATTGTCAGTTGTCGGAGTGACAGAAGCCTGAACACGGATAAGTGGGTTATTGCGTATTGGGAGTAAAGAGGATTTGATACTTAATGTTATAGTTGGGTTTTACCTTAATGATCTTTGGTAGTTGCGGATGCTTGCTAGAGTTCCAATCATAGTGCATATGATCCAAGTAGAGAAAGTATGTTAGCTCATGCCTCTCCCTCATATAAAATTGCAAGGATGATTACCGGTCTAATTATCGATTGCCTATGGACAAATGACTTTCTTGTTGACAAATGCTATCTACTTTTATTACCTTGCAATGTGTTCATAGTTTTATTCTCGCAAAGTATTCGTAGTTTTATTTTTGCAAAATAGTTTCATACTTATTTTAGGTAAATGTCAAGTGTGTGTAGACTTGTATCGGTGGCCGATAGAACTTGAGGGAATATCTGTTCTACCTTTAGTTCCTCATTGGTTTTGACACTCTTATTTAACGAAAAAAGCTACAAACGTTCCACTATACTTGTGGGTTATCAGTTCTCCATTACTCGCCTAGTACCACACTAGCGACGCACGCAGGAGATGATGAGAGACCCCGAGAGACGAGCCAGACACGCGTATGCCAAGTCGGGGGCCATTTTTATTTGAAACGGGGGCAAAAGCTTTGACTCATCCATTAATTAAGAGAGAATAGAGTTTGTTACAAGTCACTCAATACACGGCATGAGATCACTCTCGCAAAATAATGAACCCTAACATTTTGGCACCGGCGATGACCCAAAGGTTGGTCTCGGTCTCGATGGAGGCAAGCAATATAGTTGGAGGAGCGCTCATGTGCTTGAAGACCCTTGCGTTTCGCTCATTCCAGACAGTTCGCAAAACAAGCACGGTGAGGGACACCTTGTCTCGGCGGTTTGGCGTGGCATTGTCGCAGGTATTTGCTCACCAAGTCTCAACCGAGTCGAATAGGGGCCAACTGTTGGTGTCAAGACCGTGAATGTGGTATTTGTCAATGATCAAAGACCAAAGTCTTCATGTGTAGTGGCATTTGTAGAAGAGGCGAGGCCCACATTCATGCACTCTCATACAGAGAGGGCAGAGACCACGTTTAGGTCACCCATGTATCGTCAATCGATCTGCAGTCCAAACTCTGTCTTGTAGCGCCAACCAAGTAAAGAACTTGACTTTTGAGGGAGCCCAAGCCTTCGAAACCTTTTTGTCCAAGGGTGTATGATCCTTCCATAAGAATTGCGTCTTGCATGCAGATGCCGCCGAGTAAGTCCCACTAGCCGCGTCCATGGAGTGAAGAACTGCATGATGTGCTCTGCGGCGATGTTGGCGGGGTTTGATCTCCGTTCCTCACGATACGCGGCGCAGCCTCCGAGTGGTCCACCACACATAATCCACTCGCCGGCTGGCTGCCTGACGACCCTGCGTCCGCTGTGGCGCGCGCTGGTGCCAAAATGTGCACCTCACGCGTGCACTAGGCCACAGCTGATCTGGACGGCCTCCAGCTGACATTCAAGCGAGTCACGTCGGCCAGCCTGCCCTCGGTGGCTTTCCACTTGCACAAACTGGAGTCGGAACGCGCCGCGCCGATAGATAGATGGTAGGAGAACGTACTAGTAGCAGTACAAATCAAATGAAGCCAGTGGGCTGTGGGTGGGTACCCTACATACGTACATACTTTAGATGGTACTAGAAAAAAGGCCCGTGCTTTGCAACGGGAGAAAAGAAATCTTCTCATATCGCTAGATGAGTGCGTGGCCGGTTGGCAGGTTATGAGATCGAACTCTTTCATGGGCAATTTTATTTTTTGCCAGCTCTTTGGACCTGGGCCATAGTGCGCCGACAAGTGGCTTCCTTCGTTGGGCCAAAACCGGTGGCAACTAACTAAACAAAATAGCATATGTGAAATTAATTGAAGCGGGACCAAACAAAGCGGGACGAAACCAAGAATATCACCTTCTTTTAATAGTAGGTATAGATATAGATATAGATGTATAGTATTAGGTCGGCCGGCCAAAAGAAATACCACGTGGTGGTGGCATCCGCGCTCTGCGCCGCCACCAAGCATTTTATGGAGAACCACCACGTGCCGGCTGGCCAAAAGAAATAACTGCTTATCACGGGGATATCTCCAAACATTGCATGTACAAACAAACCTACCATGGATGGTAGTTGATGATTTTAACGAATTTTTGTACTCTCATGAAAAAGAGGGGGTGCCCCCGGCCGATGCAAATGATGCGGAAAAATTGAGATGCGCTAGTGGGCTGTGAATTGGAAGATATGGGTTGAACGGGCGAATTGTTTACGTGGCGGAGAAGAAGATTAAGGGAGCGCCTGGATCGACCTGCCTGTAATGGACAATTCCTTGGCCTATGCCCACACGTGAAGGTAACAAATGCGCTGCATACTAAATCAGATCACAGACCTATCTTCGTGGATACAGAAGGTGATGTGGCAGGTGACCAACAGCGGCAATTCTAGAAGAAGTTTAAGGTGAGATGGCTTCAAGAGGAAAACATCATGCGGCTGGTCACGAACGCATGGGAGCGAACGGACCCTCTGGCACCCATTGCGATCCGAACAACGAGCATACATGCAGATATGCATGTGTGGGATCGTGAGATCCTCAAGGCGCCGCATGGGCGCCTCAAGGAGCTCAAGGCGGAGTTGGATAGGTTGCGGTCCATTTCTCTCACTGATGAGTCAGCGGGAAGGCAACGCGTGTTACTAATTTAAATAGAAACAAACTTGGAGAAGGAGGAGATCTATTGGGTGCAACGTAGTCGGGCCAACTGGCTGAAGTTTGGCGACCGTATTACAATTTTTTTTCCAGTAATTTTGCTTCAGCTAGAAAGAGAAGGAATCATATAAGAAGGTTGCTTGGTCATGATGGCATATGGAGGGAGGACAATGAATCAATGAAGAGCCTTATTAGCGAGTATTTCCAGCATCTTTTTCTCTTCAGAAGTGAATGTATCTTCTTTGAACGTTTTGAATGAATTTAAAAAGATGTGTGACTGACTATATAAATGAATCACTACTCTTACCTTATACAGAAGAGGAGGTAAAGAAAGCCCTATTTAATATAGGTGATTTAAAGTCGCCCTGCATGCATTTTTTATAAAAAATTCTAGCCCCTCCTTGGTGATGATTTGGTGAAGGAAGTTTTGACAGCCATTAATTCAGGAGTTATTCCAGAGGGGTGGAACTCTACCACCATTGTCTTGATGCCAAAAGTGGACAATCCAGAGAAGATCACCCAATTCCGACCTATCAATTTATATAATATGGTGTACAAGATGATCTCGAAGATGTTGGCTGCCAGATTAAAGGTATTACTTCCGGATATAATCAGTGAAACTCAATGTGCTTTTGTTCCTGGACGTATCATCACTGATAATGTAATTGTGGCTTATGAATGTTTACATGCCATGAAAAAAAGGAAGAAAGGAAGATTTGGAACTTGTGCAGTGAAGTTGGACATGCACAAAGCATATGACCGTGTGGAATGGGTGCTTTTGTAGGCAATATTATCCAAGCTGGGGTTTGATGCAAGTTGGGCCCAGCTGGCCATGTCTTGTGTTACTTCCATGGAGTATAAGGTACGATTTAATTTGAACGGGGCGGTGTCGTTTACTCCGACAAGGGGACTGAGACAGGGACCCTCTATCCCCGTATATGTTTCTCTTATGTGTGGAGGGTTTATCGGCCCTAGTTAATCAAGAGGTGGAAGTTGGCAATTTGAATGGTGTCCGGGTGTGTAGAGATTCCCCAACAATTTGTCATTTATTATTTGCTGACGATTCGCTTATCTTGATGAGAGAAGATGCGAAAAATGCAAACATGTTGCATGAGATTTTGGATGAATATTGCGCAGCTTCAGGCCAACTGGTGAGTACATCAAAGTGTTCAATCTTCTTCAGCCCAAACATAAAAGTGGAGGTTAAGGCCGTAGTTTGCCAAATCCTGGACATAATGACGTAGTCTCTCTCATATAAGTATCTCGGGTTGTCGTCCATGATTGGAGTTGACCGAGTAGACTGCTTCAAACATATTACTGAGAGAATCCAAGCTATGGTGAATGGATGAAAAGAGAGAACTCTCTCCTGTGGAGGGAAGGAGGCGTTGCTGAAAGCGGTGGCCCAAGCCATCCCAGCGTATGCGGTGAGTGTGTTCAAATTCCCCCAAAAAAAGTATGCAAGGGGATCACTAATGCCATGTCGCACTATTGGTGGGGTGATGGGGAAAACCAGCGAAAGATGCATTAGTCCGCCTGGTGGAAAATGTGTGTGCCAAAAGAGAGAGGAGGAATGGGCTTCTGAGATGTCCATAGCTTCAACTTGGCAATGCTAGCAAAACAGTGTGGGGGCTTATTGAGAATTATGGATCCTTGTGTGATCGCGTCCTTACAACAAGATACTACCCTACGGGAGACATTCTCAACTGTGAACTTAAAAAAGGATCCTCTTACATATGGCCAAGTATTTGGGCGGGTGTCTAGACTTTCAGAAAGGGGTGCATCCGGAGAGTGGGAGACGGTGCAAAGATAAATATAACGGATGACTACTGGATACTGTACGATGCTTCAAGGAAAATCATCACTGTCCGGGGAAACCAAGTGCTAACCCGGGTATGTGACTTAATAGACCCAATTTCTGGAGAGTGGGATGAGCAGTTGATCCGTGGGAACTTCTACCACATTGATGCCGAGCGCATCTTGCAGATCCCTTTATTTCATGCGGAGACAGAAGATTTTGTAGCATGGCAATTAACAAAGAACGGGGTTTTATTGGTTTGGTCTGCGTATTATAAACAATGGGAGGCAACTTTTGATGAGAATGATCTGGGCCTAATACATTACTCCACAGTGCAACACCCAATTTGGCGCAAGTTATGGAGTCTAAATATGCTAGCAGAGATAAAGATTTTTCTATGACGATGCTTACACAATGCTATCCCATGCTCTAGTGTTCTCACAAATTGTCATATAGGGAGTATATTTCAATGTCCAATCTGCCAAGATGGTGCGAAGGATATATCTCATGTCCTATTCCAGTGTGCACGACCGGGGGCGTTTCGGAAGCACTCGGACTCAGCGCAAAGATTCAGTTTGCTGGTGTAACAGACTGAGCTGGCGCGACTGTTGTCGGTTTATTATTGTGTGATGAAGCTTATCAGAAGGCGTACACTGGCTAGGTTGAGCTATCGGAGATGATAACCACAACATGCTGGTACCTATGGTGGCAACGGAGAGAATTCGTAAAAAGGGAAGAGGTGCAAACGCCGGAGAGGACAACACCTGCGATCTTGGCGCTTGCCCTCAACTACGCTCGTGTTGTAGGGAAAGGTCCAACAGTTGCTAAATTAAACAAGTGGCCATCTATCTTAGGAGGGCATCTAGTTCTGAATGTGGACGCATCCTATTTTGCTGGTACAAATTTAGCTGCCTGTGGGGCAGTTATCAAGGATCATAAAGGCCATTTCATCACAGCTGGAACAACAAGACTTGAACACACCAATGATGTTGTCACGGCAGAGGCAGCGGCATTGTCTGAAGGTTTAAAATTAGCCCTAAGTGTGGGGTGCGCTAAGTTGATGGTAAAGATGGATAACAGTGCCGTGGTGGGTGCAATAAAGCTAAATGAAGGCCATTCAATGGTCGCATCGCCTGTGTTAGATGATTGTCGAAATATCTTAAGTGATTTTGGGAAGATACTATTGATCATTGCTTTAGAGAGTAAATGTAGTAGCTCACGAGCCGGCAAAGTGGGGGTGTGCAAATGATCCATGTGTTTGGGCGAATGCACCTTCTAGTTTCCTTGAAATTCCTAGCAGATGATGTAACCGTCATTTGAGTTAATAAAGTATACCTTCCCGTCAAAAAAAACTTGAGCGTAAAACGTGGCAAGTGGATGGAGTCCCCATCGTCGAGGACCGTTTGATGAAACATCATGATTCGTGCATGCACAAAAGTGATTTTCTAGGAAATCTTGTTGTACAGTAATTCGTTGGGAAAAACTATTTACAGGTCGACGTTGGTGGTGGCCCCCGACAATCTCGTGTTTCACAAGAGAGTACACTGCACCTATTGCAACCGCTCTCAGATGGAGTAGTAGTGGATCTATCAGCTCATTCACTAGTGCGGCCTACTGCTCCGATTGTGGATCTCTAGCCAGCGTTGCTGGCCTGGTCGGGAAGCTACGTGGCAGGGCAGAAACGCCAAAGTACCTCGCGTTGCTGGAAACGCCAAGCATGGCTGGCGTTGGTGCCCATGCATGAAACGCCATGGGTGTTGGCGTTGCAAGTAGCTTGCTCATTTTTCCATTTACTTATGAAATGGAGCAACGCTAGCTAGTTCGGCGTTTTTAAATAGAGAAAAAACGCCAAGGTTTGTGGCGTTACTAAAAAAGTCAGATCATAAAATAGTTTTGTGTAGAGTTTATTTTATGCGAAAGTTTTTTAAAAGGGTCAAAGTAGTGAAAAAGGCCGTTGTCGAACCGCACAGTGCAAGTACCAAACCGGGCCCTATCCTATATACGCATGCAGGGAGAACTGACACGCTCACTCACTGCATCCCTCATGCGTGCAGATGCACTACAGTACTGTAGGCGATAGAGTATATGTGCCGCACATCGCATCAGATCAGAGCGATGAGGGCAGACCCTACGCAGTACGTACGCACGACCAGCCAGCCAGCGGTCAAGCTCAAGCAATGGATAGTTTGGACGTACGTACAGTGCGCGCAATGTAGATAGATTGATAGATAGGGCGACGGGCCTACCTCTACCAGTACTTGGGGATTGTACCTACCGCCTGCCCCAGGGTCAGGGGAGATCGGCCGGCGGCAGGGACGGGCGCGCGCATGTGATTATGTGACGGGGAGCTGTCACGGGGTACAGGGGGGCCGGACATTCCCGCGCTCCCGGCTGTGGGCATGGAGCGCGACGGCAGGCCGGCCCCGGTCGCGCCAAAAGCGCGCGCCCTGCCCGCGGTGACCGCGCCCTTTTCGCTGTGCGGCCGTGCGCGGGCAACAGCACCGCCTGCGTCGCCACGCCGTGAGTGGCCCGCTCGACTCGATCGGGTGAATTTTTCAAAATTATAAAGCAAGAGAGCATCTGCCGATCTGACCGCTGGGTGCCCTGTGATCGATCGATCGATCGAGTAAACAAATGTCCGACGACGAGCGCCATCTGCTCCAGTCCGGCACATGCTTCCGGTCGCCGCTGATGATCATCGAGGGAAAGTCGACGAGCGAGGGAACCCGGTTCCATTCCAGGACGGTCAAAAATAACATCACGCGAAAGAAGGAGATGCCTTGCGGAGAGCATCTCCCCCGATCCGGCGTTCCGGGCTCCACCCGCTGCAATGTGCGTGCGTATTAGCTAGCTAGCTGGTCCAGCCATACCTAATCGATCGACTCCCCACATGTACTATACTGTGCTGCTTCCAACTTCATGGAAATTTACAGCCTGACTGCTAGGAGGGCCCCGCAGAACAGACTCTGTCTACTGTGACCAAGGCCGCTATTTTCGTCGAGTTCTGCTAGTCATTCTCCCCACAGATTTAAGATCATTCCGTTTCTTGGGCCCAATTACTACTAAATTCAAAACTGTTAGCGAACCAACCTGTGGTTGAAATGGTTAGGTGGACAGTGGTATCTCCAACCCACCAGGGTTTAAATTCTGGTGCTCGCATTATTCCTGGATTTATTTCAGGATTTTCGGCGATGCGCTTTCAGTGGGAGGAGACGTTAAATCTCAAGATGATATGCCGGCTCAGTCTCTCGAAGGTGCTCATAGAGGTAGGGTGTGCGTATGTGCATTCGTAGGGTGAGTGCATGCGCGTGTATATGAGCGTTTGTGTCTGTACTGATGCTCATAAAAATTTCGAAATTGTTAATTTGATTGAACGCGGAACGCGTTGAGAACAAATGCTGGCTAAAAGAAACCAGCATCAGTTCATTCTATTTCTATATATATGTAGATCGCGTGCTTTTCTGGTGGTTCCTTTTCCCGCCTTTCCCTTTGCTTAGCAAGGTCCAGTTCCTTCTCGCAAGCCAAAGAAGACCGACGCAGGCAACTAATCAAAGCAAGTGCTTGTCTACGCACGCGGGACCATGCGCAAATATGAATATTTCGAAACCTCACGTTTCGTCATTTTTAGTTCGGAGGAATATAAACAAGACTTGACATAAGATGCAGCTTTTGTTTGTCTGCACACCTTGTTAACCTCGTGACTTCCGCTGTAAGAATCGAATCCGGGACTTGGTTTGGGGAAATATCGCTTTGGTTTGTGATTGCACGGCCTACCTGGAGGTGCAGTCAATCAACTATAATAATAAAAAGTATGAAAAAAAAGACGCACCATGAAAAAGAACGAAGGGTAATCAGCGGCACGCGGTTAGTAATAAATACACCGAACTCGCGCAGAAGCGCTCCATCTGAAAAGTTTCTCGCGGCATCGACCTTGTTTTTTCTCTTTATGTTTTGTCAGGAAATTGCTACTGGTAAGGTCATCTTCACCGCGCGATCCCAAACGGACGTCCGGTTTGGCCGGATTTTGTATCTTTGGGGTGGCGATGGGTTCGCCCGTGTCTGGTCTTGTCCGTTGGGTCATGCGTGCGCCCACCGCGCGGCCGCATCCCAAATCACGTTCGCGTTGGACATGATTTAAAAAAAATAGGAAAACGTAAATAAAATGACTAAAAAAATTAAATAAGCGCAGTTTAATAAACATAAAACTTAGTTAGGGTCGCCACGGCCACAAAACGGCTCAGTTTCGCGTCCAACTTGACATAATTAAACATAAAAAAAACGGCCGCCGCCAGCGCGCTCTTGCCCGTGCCCGTCGATGCCGTCGCCGTCGCCGTCTTCAGTGCCCGCCGGCGTCGTCGTCGTCACTGACGAGGTCCACGTAGGCCGGCGGCGTCCAGAGGTGGGCCGGCGGCGCGTGGTAGACGGGGGCGGGCTGGACGGCAGGAGGTGCCTGCACGACCTCCTCCCGTGGCGACGCCTCCCGCTCCGGTGACCGCGACCGATCCACGGGTTCCCCATTTAAGAAGGACGACGATCTTCCACTGGGCCGATGACAGGTGGGGTCAGCCATCCGTGCGCATTGATGTTGGCGGGCGGGAGGTAGATGGCCACCCCGCCACGCGACCAGACGCGGACGAGCGACATGTCTGTTCGGTGTCCGCGACGACCCAAACCCGACGCAAAGATGCGCTTGGAATGGGTCGGTCCGGACACAAAACGGATTAGATGGGTTCGAGCCATCGCGCGCTGTGCCGCCTCGTTTGTTCGTTTTATTCTAAACGGACGGGGCCAGATAGGATGGGATGGCGCGGTGAAGTTGGCCTAACATCTGGTGACAGGGGCAGCGGTGGGTGCGGGGGGCGCCCGATTGGCAGCAGCAAAAGCGGCACGATGGTGGGGTGGGAACCTTCGCCGTCTGGCACATTCGGCTTTGGCGCGCGAGACCGACGGGTGGTCTGTGGCGGGGGACGGAGACGGCTTTGCGGCAGCACGGGGTGCACGCGCCCGCCAGGTGCGGAAGGGGATCGCGGCGCCGGCTTCGCCTTTGCCCCGCGCGCGCGTGGCTTGGGCTCGAGAGGTTCCCAGCTCGGCGGAGGAATCCATGATTATCTTCCAGTGTTGTGGGCGTTCCAACAAAGCGTCGGTCAAAGTTTGTGCGCTGCATTGCATGTAGTATCGCCGGCCCCGGCAGCCGGTGGCCAATTATTGATGCTAGTTTGGTTTGCTGCTAGTGCTATACCTCTTCGTAAGGCTGGTTGTAAATTAATGCATAGTATCATATATTAGTATCATGTTGTACTCTATTTATTGTCATGCATGACATAAAATAGTATAACATTTAATATGATACGGTATCATAATATGATACTACATCCTCTCTTTCTTCATTTAATACTATGACACCTCATCAAAATTGCCTAGTTAGCATGCATAATACTAGCTATGATACTACCATTACGACCAGCCTAAAAAAGCGGGAAGGCGAACAAAATGGCCGTGTGGAGGGGAGTTTATTGAAAAAAGGACCATTTTGTTCTGGCCATGAGTCGTTTTCACTCGTGTAGGGAGTCAAGTTAGGCGCCACGTGCTGGTCCTTTCCTACAACTAGGAGTATTTCGATCTAACCATTGCAAAATTGTGCTCATCCGATTATTATTTTTCCAATTACTTTGGTTTGTGGAAAAAAATAAGGAGGTTGAAAACTAAATGTTCATAATCAAAATGGTGACCGATTCAGTTGGTAAGAAAAATATACTACTACTACATCCCGTTTTATTGGTCCTTTTCATTTCTTGTGCTAAAACTTGACCATAGATTTAACTAACAAAATGCTAAGACTAGTCATAGTAGGGAGTAACTTAGGCCCTGTTTGATTCATAAGTTCTAGGACTTTTTTTAGTCTCAACTAAAAAGTTCCTAGTCTCTAAAAAGTCTATCTCTGTTTGTTTTCAGAGACTAAAAAATCCCTAGTCTCTTCCTAGAGGTTACTAAATGACCATGTTGCCCCTAGTATATAAAATAATAACAATTAAACAACACCATGTGGTGGCGGGCCAATGGGTGCATGGAGGGGCATGGTTGGAAAAGTCTCAAAAAAGACTCTCCTTGAGAGTCTTCTTCATTTAGTCCCAAATGACTAGTTTAGTCCCTCAAAAGTCCCTCCCGTTTGATAAAAAAGTCTCTAAGAGGGACTTTTTCTAGTCCCTACACAAAAAAGTCCCTGGAAACAAACACCCCCTTAGACTAGTGTCATATGCATGACACTATATGACACTAGTCTAAGTTACTACCTTCATAATGCAAAATAACATACTAGTACGTAGTATCATAGATGGCTTCATTTATTAACTCGTAGACTTATCTTGTCTTAGAAAGCGTTATGTTACAGTAACATATTATGTTGCCATCTCTCATTAATTGCTTGTCACATAAGCAGATTTTTTTCGAAATGCGTTATGTTACTAGCTAAGTTACTCCCACTATGACCAGCCTAATGTATATCATGAAAAAATATAGCATTGAATTCCTACTTGAACATGGTTTTCATTGATACTATTTTTTGTGACATGCATTAATATTTTTTAATTAAATCCACGGACAAAATTTGGCACAAAATACTAAGAAGACCAATAAACTAGAACGGAGGTAGTGTTCGTTTAAAATTTTGAAAAATAAAGATGGGTTTGCTAATTCTTCATCTTTGATAAAGATGTTAGGTTCGGATCGACAAAGTTCTAAAAATATTGTCGTGTGTTTGGTTATGATCCATGAACTTCAAACTAGTATCAGACATGTTTAGTTTCTCGTCCCTACAAACTTGCCTGGAGGTTGTATCCTCGTTCTCAACACACAAGGGATCAAAAGGAACTCGGACAATATTGCGAATTAAGCATAGTTTAGATGGTTAAGTTCTTGTGGTGGGACCAGTCCAATCGGGTCAAGTCTTAGGCTTGGCACGAGTGATCGCATGCTTTTTAAATTTATTTTAGGTTCTCTGATGCTATTCTTTCAGCGTTATGGCATGCCTGTCAAATACAAGACGTATGTTTGACTTAGTCAATCTAGAAAATTCTTGGAAAACATTTCTAGTGCTCTTTACAGAGGCACACCACCAAACGGTAAGATACCCCTAGAAACAACATTTTTCAACACTCTCTGTTCGAATTGACATGTTCCCAGCACTTAGGTCCGGAATATACTCCCTTCGTTTCTAAATATTTGTCTTTCTATAGATTTTAACAAGTGACTATATACGAAACAAAATGAGTGAATATACACTCTAAAATATGTCTATATACATTTGTATGTGATAGTCCATTTGAAATCTCTAAAAAGACAAATATTTAGAAACAAAGGGAGTATATACGTTTTTTGTAAGTAGTTTTTTCTCAATTATTAAAAAACAGCCAAACTTCAGCAGTACCCCAAGTGTAAAAATTCCAATGCAACAACCATTCAAAGATCAATATTTCAATGCAATAATAATTCAAATATAATCAATTCAAACGTAAAGTATACAAATGAAATAGTTAAATTTAAATTTATAATTTATTCAACCAATAGAGGTTCCACTAGATCACTCGGCGGCTGTGTATAGGATCCTCGATTGCTCAACTGCTCAAGAACAATGGCCCGTGTAACCGGTAGCGATAACGGAATTAACGCTCAGATGACACATCAGGGGCAAAACAGCTCTTGTAGAGATCAACGTGGCTCCTTCACAATCTATCGGTAGAAAATCAGGGATGAAATCAATCCACATGCATGATATGAATTCCAAAGCAGCGTTTGGAGTCTACAATTTGTCGCGGTAAAAAGCAGAAAGTTAAACCCTGCATCAGCACCTGAATAGAACCTCATTATCGTCTCACCGCTAGCCAATGGGTTGCCATCCGTCGATGTCATTCCTAACCACTGTTTCCGGACTTCTCCATCCTCTAATGAGTTGCATATAAACCAAAAAAATGAAGCAGAACACATTTGGTTTTGGATAAATCAACGGACTCATCAAAAGCCAAAAGGAAAAAAAAAACACCTGACACGTGTCACCAGTCGAGTCCTCCATGGCTCCCTCGCCCCGCCCGCCCGTCGTCCCCTTTCCCGGCGAGTCGTGACAAGCGAAAAAGGAGAAAGGAAGAAGGAAGAGAAGCGCCCAAGTACGGTACCCACCCACCCTACCCAACCGCCGAGCCAGGCGGCCAGCAGTTTATTACCCCACTCCTCCCCCTCCTCCTCCTCCGGCATTTAAACCTCTTCACCCACCTCCGCCCTCCCACCCCCAATAAACTGCGCGGCGCGGCGCAGGAATTTTATAAACCACGGGGATTAATTAAACCTAGCACGCGCCCGCCTCGGCCTCCCTCCCCGCCGGCCAGCGCGGCAGGCCGCGCCCGATCCGGCCCCGCCGCCCGCCGCATGCACCCATTCTGCTGCGTGCCCCCCGTGCCCGTCTCCCCCGCCGCGGCTGCGGCGGCGGCGTCGTCCGCGCCCCCCGCGGTGGCGGGCCTCCCTCCCGCGATGCCGCCGCCGCCGCCGCCCCCGCCCCAGCCCGCCCGCTGCTGCAGCAGCAGCAGCAGCTCGGCAGCGCGGGCGCGCGTGGCGGGCGTCGGCGTTGGGGGCGGCCCCTCCTCGCCGCCTGACGGGGTGAGGCTGAACGAGATCGTTGGCGGCGGCATCTCCGGGGTCCTCTACAAGTGGGTCAACTACGGCCGCGGGTGGCGGCCCCGCTGGTTCGCGCTCAGCGACGGCGTGCTCTCCTACTACAAGATCCACGGGCCCGACCGCATCGACCTCTCCCGCGACACCGACCGCGGCGCCAAGGTCATCGGCGAGGACTCGCTCCGCCGCCTCGCGCGCCCCTCCTCCGCCTCCGCCCCCCACTCCAACGGCCACGGCCACCACCAGACGCCCCGCAAGCCCCTCGGCGAAATCCACCTCAAGGTCAGTCGCCCGCTCGATGCTTCGATTCGCTCCTCTGATCCGCAGATCCATTTCCCTCTGTCTCTGACGCTGAAACGGGTGGTTGACGTGCAGGTGTCGACCGTCAGAGAGAGCAGATCGGACGACAGGAGGTTCTCCATCTTCTCGGGGACCAAGAGGCTGCACCTGCGGGCCGAGACGAGGGAGGACAGGGCCGCGTGGCTCGAGGCGCTGCGTGCCACCAAGGAGATGTTCCCGAGGATGTCCACCAGCGAGATGGTCGGGCCGGGGGACACTGCGGCGGCCGCGGCGGTCTCCACCGAGCGCCTGAAGAAGCGCCTGCAGCAGGAAGGGGTCAGCGATGCTGCCATTGCTGACAGCGAGAGGATCGTGCGGGAGGAGTTCGAGGCGCTGCACAAGCAGCTTGTGCTTCTCAAGCAGAAGCAGGCGCTACTCCTTGACACGCTCCGCCACCTAGAGGTATTCATATCTATCTGACCCTGCTTCGAACAGAACTTGATCGTGCATGGGAGTAGGAAATTTTGGTGTCCACTGCATGGTGTGATATTGTGCCATTCTCTACATGGTTTAATTAATGAAGAAACAAGTACAGAGCTACTGACGTACATTGACGCACGGAGGAATTTTGCCGTTCTGCGTACACGATTGACATGAGTGTACATCGAAACCGATTTTGAATACTAGCTGTCACCATGGGTCGTGCTGTACTTACATTTCTTTGAGCTTTCTGCCACTGTTGTTTTATTGAGTTAGTACTTGCATTTCTTTGAAATCTTCTGCCACTGCTGTTTTATTGAGTTTGTCAGATGCTGCAGTCTGTTTAATAGATCTGTATCAGGTGGAAACCTAAATTGAGTGTTAAGTTCATGGAAGGTGGGAACTATGTGCTGAGGTTTTGGTAAATTGTGAAGAAACCTGTAGATGCTGGTGAAGGGATATTCTGCAGACAAACCATTATTCATGCATGTTTACCCATTTTTGTGTATTTCAAATGTGTCCATCCTGAGAATTTTGAAAACTAGAACATGCTTTGGCACTTTATTTCGGTTTCCACCTTATATATTCCTTTAAGGTTATGTGGTGTTGAAGCATACACAATTACACATACCATGTGCATGCACACACGGGAGTGCCCCCTAGCTCACATGTTTTTGGAGGAATCAGTGAGAAGCAAAGGTAGATGGGAATGGAGAACAGGCGGAAATAATGCTGTAGTCAGAACAGTTTTAATAGAATTGGTGCTGCATTGGTTTAGAATTCAGTGAGTAATATTTTTTCTTTTCTGTTGGGTATTATTCTCGATTCACCTTGTCAGGTATTGGTGGGAAATATATTATAATGAATAGTAAATTGCCCTTTCTGCCACCTAATTTCAATCATAACCGTGCCAATCACCAGTGTCTAGTTTTCTTTGCACCTAACATAATGTAAATGTTGCACACCTCTTAATAGACGAAAACAGTAGGTTCTGGTCTGGTTGGGTTGAGACCTGCTGCAATGTGAAATGGTATTATGTGCAAAGATACCCAAACCTTACTGTTTTTTCCAACTTGGGTTAAATTAGGTCGAGAACATGTGCAATTTTACTCAATATTAAATGTATTAAAGTTTTCTAGATGGCTTGTTGCTGTCATTAGATGTACTCTGCTACTCATATGTGCATTTCTGCATGTATTTATTTTATTGTGATTTAGCAAGATCAACTTTCATTGTGCGACTCCCTCTGGCTCCTTCCCATGTTAGACCCCAAGTACATGTTAAAAATCATATGTCAGACAATGATGAACATGAGATACCTCTCCTACAGTGGACATGAGTAGGGAGTCAGTCAGGCTGGTTAGAAAATCAAGGACGTATGCGATAAAAACAATCCATTGTTGTTGTTGTCGCTGCAGAAAGAATGGAATATAGCTAGCTCTGATTATCTATTGTCCTCCTTTGTTTGTGTTACATGTAAAACATTTTAGCCATTTGGCAGATCAGACATTCTAAGCTTTCTTCCCCTTGACACTCTTCCAGCGCATCAATTTGTAAGATTATGTATTCTGTATTTCTGATGTTTCCCTTTGTAATTTTAGATATGTCAATGAATTTCATATTATCGATGTTCTCATCATACATTGTTCCTGATTGCAATTTTATCTATTCTGATGTTTCCTAATTAATTTTAGATCTATTCAAAATTTATAGTATCGATGTTCTCATTTGGCAATGTATTCTGTTTTGTTGCCTTTCTGTAGACAGAAAAGGTCGATTTGGAGAATACCCTCGTTGATGAGAGCCAAAGACAGTCGAAAGAGTATGGATCTGCTTCCAGACCAAGGAATGAGAAGCTTAGTGGTATGACAAATTTAGTTAGTGTAAATCTTACTGCTACACATGCTATTGATATACGTGCGTTCTGAACTATCTTCTGATAATTTGTTGGTAAAATT
>NC_041386.1:582041251-582042439 GCF_002162155.2 Triticum dicoccoides | reverse complement strand
TGTAACTCTAGAATGTCAGACAAAACTGTGGTGGTTTGGTTCAATATGAGCATTGCTGATTGGTTAGCCGAAGTGTAAGCAAACTATATACATGCATGAGCGGATGGACATCATATTTACTAGGGCTGTCTTTGGTTCACGGGATAGCTTTGAGTGGCTATGGGTATCCCAAATGGTTAGAGATAGCCATCTATGCTTTTGGTTCGAGGGACGAGGGGTGGATAGGTTGACCATTCAATCAGCATGGACCGTTTGATAACTGTTTGATACGTGATAACCACTTTTTTAGTTGTAAATTAGTAACTTGTAGTTCCGTTAGCAACAGTTTTGGAGATCAGTCTAGATCTTCTCCCTCTCTCCCTTTCCATTCATGATTTCTTCATTTGCTGTTCTTAGATACCAACTTTCCGAGGTCTTGAATGCACATATTGGATTTCTCTTTTATGGAGTCCTCGGTGTTCCTTGCAAACTCTCTTTGATTATATCATGAATGTCGATTCAATATTTGATTTACTTTTGTCGACAACTTAAATTACCATTCCTCTTTTTTCAGAAGGAAGTGGTAGCGAGTCTGATGATTACAATGAACCACAAGATCCTGCTGAAGAGGAGACTGACGATGAAGAGAACATATATTTTGATACAACTGATTTCCTTTCATCTAGTTCTTTTAAAAGCAGTGGATCTGATTTCCAAAGATCTGAAGCTGGTTCAGATGATGAGGACGACTACCCGATGGATGGAATTGATCCTTCTATGAAGTCTGTTGGAATTAATTATCCGTATGTGAGAAGGCGTAAGAAGCTACCAGATCCAGTTGAGAAAGAGAAGGGTGTTAGTTTGTGGTCAATGATCAAGGACAACATAGGAAAGGATCTTACCAAAGTCTGTCTGCCTGTTTACTTCAATGAACCTCTTTCATCATTACAAAAATGTTTCGAGGATCTTGAGTATTCCTACCTTATTGATCGTGCATATGAATGGGGCAAAAGGGTATGTCTTCTTCCTCATTATTCTCAGCATGTGACGGGAAGTGCGTGACTTTCCCTTTCATACTACTCCCTCCGTTCCAAAATAGATGACCCAACTTTGTACTAAAGTTAGTACAAAGCTGAGTCATCTATTTTTGAACGGAGGGAGTAGAACTTAAGTAGTTTAACCTGAAACATAAGTAGCTTAGAGGTGGTT
>NC_041386.1:582040233-582041241 GCF_002162155.2 Triticum dicoccoides | reverse complement strand
ATATAGCTAGCTCTGATTATCTATTGTCCTCCTTTGTTTGTGTTACATGTAAAACATTTTAGCCATTTGGCAGATCAGACATTCTAAGCTTTCTTCCCCTTGACACTCTTCCAGCGCATCAATTTGTAAGATTATGTATTCTGTATTTCTGATGTTTCCCTTTGTAATTTTAGATATGTCAATGAATTTCATATTATCGATGTTCTCATCATACATTGTTCCTGATTGCAATTTTATCTATTCTGATGTTTCCTAATTAATTTTAGATCTATTCAAAATTTATAGTATCGATGTTCTCATTTGGCAATGTATTCTGTTTTGTTGCCTTTCTGTAGACAGAAAAGGTCGATTTGGAGAATACCCTCGTTGATGAGAGCCAAAGACAGTCGAAAGAGTATGGATCTGCTTCCAGACCAAGGAATGAGAAGCTTAGTGGTATGACAAATTTAGTTAGTGTAAATCTTACTGCTACACATGCTATTGATATACGTGCGTTCTGAACTATCTTCTGATAATTTGTTGGTAAAATTATCGGCCATTATGATTCATCCCTGCTTTTATGAAGGAAATTTTTGACTTATGCTGGTGAATAACTCCACACACATATACCATCTAAAATAGCTGTAACTCTAGAATGTCAGACAAAACTGTGGTGGTTTGGTTCAATATGAGCATTGCTGATTGGTTAGCCGAAGTGTAAGCAAACTATATACATGCATGAGCGGATGGACATCATATTTACTAGGGCTGTCTTTGGTTCACGGGATAGCTTTGAGTGGCTATGGGTATCCCAAATGGTTAGAGATAGCCATCTATGCTTTTGGTTCGAGGGACGAGGGGTGGATAGGTTGACCATTCAATCAGCATGGACCGTTTGATAACTGTTTGATACGTGATAACCACTTTTTTAGTTGTAAATTAGTAACTTGTAGTTCCGTTAGCAACAGTTTTGGAGATCAGTCTAGATCTTCTCCCTCTCTCCCTTTCCATTCATGATTTCTTCATTTG
>NC_041386.1:582031439-582040223 GCF_002162155.2 Triticum dicoccoides | reverse complement strand
TGAAGAGGAGACTGACGATGAAGAGAACATATATTTTGATACAACTGATTTCCTTTCATCTAGTTCTTTTAAAAGCAGTGGATCTGATTTCCAAAGATCTGAAGCTGGTTCAGATGATGAGGACGACTACCCGATGGATGGAATTGATCCTTCTATGAAGTCTGTTGGAATTAATTATCCGTATGTGAGAAGGCGTAAGAAGCTACCAGATCCAGTTGAGAAAGAGAAGGGTGTTAGTTTGTGGTCAATGATCAAGGACAACATAGGAAAGGATCTTACCAAAGTCTGTCTGCCTGTTTACTTCAATGAACCTCTTTCATCATTACAAAAATGTTTCGAGGATCTTGAGTATTCCTACCTTATTGATCGTGCATATGAATGGGGCAAAAGGGTATGTCTTCTTCCTCATTATTCTCAGCATGTGACGGGAAGTGCGTGACTTTCCCTTTCATACTACTCCCTCCGTTCCAAAATAGATGACCCAACTTTGTACTAAAGTTAGTACAAAGCTGAGTCATCTATTTTTGAACGGAGGGAGTAGAACTTAAGTAGTTTAACCTGAAACATAAGTAGCTTAGAGGTGGTTCTGTTCGATTTTGCACCGTGTCCTCTACTCCTCTTCAGGTTGTTCTTGTTATCTCCTGCTTTGCAGTTGTAGTATATATCCAATCTTAGTTTTGGTTTGTACCAAAGAGGATATCAATGTACTTATGTGATTACTCCTGTTTGTGTCCTACATATTACACCTTTATGCAATGTCTTCCGTTTTACTCTAAACTCATTCGAGTGCATTATAAATCCGCCTCTAACACTTCTTGGTGTCATTATGTTTAACCTGTTCTCTACCATTTTGTTTCTTTGCAAAGATGTCAGAACTTTTCTGTGTGCATGTTATCTGTAGTAGTGGCAATAACTAACTTGTGATTGGACATGTTTATTTGCTTATTTCTATCATGAGATGAACCACATTTATGCATCTTACATCTCTATGCTGAATACTCAGGGGGATAGTCTGATGAGGATTCTAAGCGTTGCAGCATTTGCTGTTTCTGGTTATGCCTCTACGGATGGAAGGAGTTGTAAGCCCTTCAACCCTCTTCTTGGGGAGACCTATGAAGCAGATTATCCAGATAAAGGTCTTCGTTTTTTCTCAGAAAAGGTATTTTTATGAACCTTTAGAAATCCAGTAATATGAAGAACAGGTTCTTACTGTTGGTTAGCATAGTCCACTGTTCATTCTCTTAACTTATTTCTTACATTCTGATAGTGAGTTTATGTAACGTAACACCTTAAACTTCTCCATGAACTAGTTTGAATACTGCTTTCAGAACAGCCCGCTGCAATACTGCTGCAGTGCCCCATGTAGTCGTTACTTCGGATTTTCTACTCTGTACCTGTTGAATCATCAAATAGCCTTTCTTTTGTAGACTAACAGATATTTGAGGCCACTACAGATTTTCTTGAAGTTTAGTTTATTTGCTTCTGCATGTTGGTTTATATAAAAATATTCAATACCACTTGCCAGGTTAGTCATCATCCAATGGTTGTTGCATGCCACTGTGAGGGAAATGGCTGGAGGTTTTGGGCAGATAGCAACCTAAAGAGCAAGTTCTGGGGTCGCTCCATTCAACTTGATCCTGTTGGTGTGTTAACACTGGAGTTTGATGATGGTGAAGTTTTCCAGTGGAGCAAGGTATTATTACCTAGTTATCAAGAAATGGTTAACTCTGTGAAATGATTAACTGAAAATATGCTATCACAGGTGACCACTTCCATTTACAATCTCATATTGGGTAAACTGTACTGTGATCACTATGGTACTATGCGCATTCAAGGTAATCGCGAATATTCATGTAAGTTGAAGTTCAAGGAGCAGTCAATTATTGATCGCAACCCTCATCAGGTATTTAATAAATTGCCTGTATACTAGATGTATTTTGTATGCTTGTTCTTCTGATTTCTCCTTTTATTTCCTAACTTTGCAGTTTGTTTGTCACTAAGATGATGCTTTTCCATGCATATTAGTTAAAGCAAGTGATGCATCTGTGCCTTTTGGCAAGACATATTTTTAGCAGTTTATATATATTCATTTGAAAGCATAATGGGTTCACCTTTTAACAATGTGTATCGATTTCCTTTGAAAAATAGTTGGTGTTTAATGTGATGTTTCTCAAAGTTTTGGCACCCAGGAATTTTAGAATCTAACTTGAAAATGATACAAGTCTTGAGCCTTATGCTATTATTTTGAAAAAAAAGGCAATATTGCACACAAATAAAATAAATAGTATTTTGGCTCAGAAATCAACTACTGAATTCAAAGGACCATTTTGACCCTATAGTGCTCCGAAATCAACTATTGAATTCAAAGGACCATTTTGGCCCTATAGTGCTCTGAATAGTTTGATCATATTCCAACTTCAGCCTTTTGGGCAGTGAAGCCTCATACAGAGGGTGGGCTTTTATCTAGAAATAGGCTGAAATGTTACTTGTACCACCTGAATAAAACAGTGAGAATTGAAAGCATAAAGCTCATTGACTCCCAATCCAGAAATGTTCCATCCTACCAGCCAAATGTAGACACTTCATTTCCCCTTGCCATTTCCATCCTTAATTTGACCTGCCAAACACCAACTGAAGGAAGAATACTCCCGCAGAACTGCTGTTAGCTTTGTTGAGCTGTGGAGCCTCAGAGGTGTGACTTATATCAAGGATACAGAAGCGCATTACCATCCATTGATCATTTGGTTGTTTGTTTTTCCTTGTTCGTAATTTAATCTGTCAGAATTTTTTTTCCATCTATTTAAGATGGCATCCCTGAAATAGGGGAGGTTGTGTCCATGGTTCAAGCATGAATGAACTTCTAGAAGTAACCTAAAGTCTGTCTATATTTCTCCCCCAGTACCCCCCTTCTCATGAAGCCTTCAATGTTTGATTACTTTCCTCATGTAGGTATTTGCTTTCGTTGAACTATTGTTCTGTTGCTTCAGAACAAGGTTCATCGGCTGAACAATATGTTTTCTGACTAAACAATGCACACACATCCATCAGGTGGAGAATTAATAATGTTAACATGACAAATTAATTGCTTCAGCCAAAAAAGAACTTTTATCACACGGCTTTTTAGAAGACCAGTTATAGGTCGTCTTGAATTTCTTTATTCATTCTCCAGACTATGTATATTTTCTCTCTTTATTTGTGTGAGTACCTTAACTTTCCGATAGTGCAAACATCTTAGTCTAACTTAGCATAGTTGCACTGGTGTATGTGCAGGTCCAAGGTGTTATTCAGGACCGAAGTGGTCGAACTGTTGCTACACTCTTTGGTAAATGGGATGAAAGTATGCACTACGTGATGGGTGACTGCTTTGGAAAAGGCAAAGGATCTGAGAATTTTTCAGAGGCCCATTTGTTGTGGAAAAGGAGTAAACCACCAAAGTTTCCCACTCGATACAATT
This sequence comes from Triticum dicoccoides, assembly GCF_002162155.2. Classification (NCBI taxonomy): domain Eukaryota; kingdom Viridiplantae; phylum Streptophyta; class Magnoliopsida; order Poales; family Poaceae; genus Triticum; species Triticum dicoccoides. Next base: position 582,036,769 of record NC_041386.1, on the reverse strand, counting down.
TCACTAGCTTTGCGATCACATTAAATGAACTTACCCCTGGATTGAAGGTGAGGGTGTTAGCTTCGCAGCAAGCTTCACTTTAACATCGTACTGATTTATGTGTGGACTCAAACTAATGATCGATTATTGAATAAACCCAACCTATATGCAGGAAAAACTTCCACCAACAGACTCAAGATTGCGACCGGACCAGAGGTGCCTAGAGAATGGTGAATATGAAAGAGCAAATGCTGAGAAGTTGAGGCTTGAGCAGAGACAACGGCAGGTTAGTCAACCTAACCCTTCACATCCCTTATGATCATTAACTCATGCCTTGCTTACATTTGATTTATCTCGAACAAACTTTTGGATTGGCTGCATTACATACCACCTTTGGTCGATTCACATGCTTCTAAGCACAATACAATATCTACTATAATGAACCATGGCCTTATGTGTCACATGCTTGTAACCGCAATACAATATCTATTAAAATGAACCATGGCCTGGCGTTGCGAGGTCTGAATGAGATTACCAGTATGCTGGATTCATATGGCTGTGAATATAAACTTACATACAGTTACCTAGTGGGATCGAAATAAACCTGTACGTCATGTTGTGCACAGAACTCTGGGCTGTTAGGTCCTGGTTGGGTTTTGCCCACCTGTTTCATACTCTACAATAAATTCAAAGTATTCCCTTGGCAACAGCAGGCCAGATGCTGGTTCACTTATGCTACCATGAATTGAAAAAGTTTGGTTTACTCACTCCAGTATTTTTTATTCCCTCTATCAAAATATAAGATGTTTTTTGACACTATCATAGTGTCTTATATTTTGATACGGAGGGAGTATTTAATAAGTTTGTTCTGTATTCAATAATTCTGTAGTGAACCTTTTTTTTTAGTGGAACAATTGTATTCTGATGCACCACATTGGACTCCATTCTGATGTGCCAACTATCTGTAAAATGAGCATCACAGGCTTACAGCTGTTTGTGTTGTATTCTTGGTGAAGAAAAATCAGAAGACATGAACTAAGCACAAACAACCGTAGTATAATGTGACTTGATAAGTTTGATTTATTCACTTCAATAATTTTGTTTTTAATATGCTCAGTTTGATCATTCAATAATTTGGAGTGGTATAACTCCGATACACCATACTGGACTTCTACAGATTTGAAATAACAATCACTTCGACTCATTTGGATTATTCATATGATAATAAGCTTGAAAAGTTCTTCATGAATCATGATAGAGACATGATATGGTACCCAACTGTACTGCAGGCACGAAAGATGCAGGAGAGTGGGTGGAAACCCCGGTGGTTTGCGAAGGATAAAGGTAGCGACACGTACCGCTACCTTGGTGGTTACTGGGAATCCAGAGAAAAGAGCAGCTGGGAAGGCTGCCCAGACATTTTCGGACAACTCCCAAACGATCTAATGATAACTGACTAGGCTCATGTAGGTTACAGGTCTTCTGGTTCTCTGTTTTTCTTCTTGTTTTTGGATCCGTTGGTTCCATGTTTAGTAGATTATACTAGAGCAACTAAATGCCTTTCCGCCTGTAAGCAAAGGCTGCCCTTCAGATACATTGTTTTAACGTACATAATAAGAGTGTCGTTTGTCCAAAAGGTCACTCTGAATCAAATGTTTTCTTGTGGGGATTTCACTCGCACAAGTTCAGAGTGGTGTTATATAGGCCATTTGTGTATATTTGAATATGTAACGTGCATTGAAGCGCCAAAGAATATTAAAGCATGCGTACTGATGGTGTACCATCTATCTATGGCATCGAGATGCAGTTTCATTTTGCCCCTGAAGCCTATTCCTTGACTTATCATCTTGGTTTCATTTCCCTTTTCTTTGCTGATGTATCTGTCTTGCTTAGCAGTTCATGCTCAAGAAAACAACATTCACCTTCAAAACATTCTCTTCCTTTCGGGATGGATCACAAAAGTTTGCCCCTGAAGTATGTGGCGTATTTCTTCGCTATGTTTGCCTGCCAACTTCTGCACAACTGCAATTATTACAGGGTTTTGGAAGTTGCCTTAGCCGAAACAGCCTGGCCCTCTTCTCAGACGATTGGTCGGTAGCTACTGTAAAATGAGCAGCATTACTACAAGATTTTGAACATATACCTCTTGTTTTGAGTTCTTTTTATTATAAACACTTCTTTTTTTGAGCTAATATCTTTTTGTTTTGGAGGAATTTGTACATCACCAAAAGAAAAGAAACGGGCACAGCCCAAACCAAAGATATATACCGGGTTAGTAGCGCGGGCCTATGTGTGCTCAAGGGCGTCTGCGTTGCCGCGTCAAACAACAGCTCTCGTGGACTGCTCCATCCCGCTACCCCAAAATCACGCAGGCGTCTCCTCCCTGGGGAATAAAAAGCGCGACTCGCAGCTCCACCTGCTGCCGTCAGCCGCCCGTGGCAAGCTTCTAACAATGCGTCTGCCGTGTGATAAGATCGATCCCGTTGATCCTTGCCTTCTCAGCTTCCTCAGCCACCATGGCATCGACGGCGCCTTCGAGATCCTGTCTTCCCTCGGCGATCCGAGGGCGGAGGAGATGAAGGATGCCTTCCAAAAGGTGGCTCCCAATCTCTCTTCTCCTCTAGCACGGTTTCTTCTTAATTGACTGCCTGCTTCCTCGATCGAGTATCTATCCATGTTCGTGTTATGGGACGTGGGAAATACGTTCACCGTGAGTCGGTTTAAGTTCTGCTTCACTAACATCTGTTCAGATCGTCAGTGATTTCTGTAGAACGCCTCGGGCAGTGGACGCGGACGTGGACGTGGAAGGCATGGCAGATGGAAACACAGGGAAAGTGGTAACAACTAAACATCATCTCCATCCATCCATAATTCCATATGCCGTTGGCTGGCTGAATGCAGTAATATGTTACCGCTAATTTGCTCTCCGTGCTTACATTAATCAATAGTGTAATAATATTGATGTCCATTCAGCTCCTTGGCGGTGAAAAGAAACCTAGCACCATGAAAAGAGAGCACGGGCCTGCTGAAGGTGATTGAAGCCTCATTTTTGGATGTACCACTTTATGTCATGCACAATCTTTCGACTGAATTTTCTTTATACACATATAAATTCAGTGTGATTCCCCCGCAAAAAAAAAATCAGTGTGATTGAAGCCTCTTTTTTGGATGTACCACTTCTAAATTTTGCACGTCTTCAGAGGCAACTAGCATGATCATTCGAGTAAATGCAGTCTGTACTACGATAACTCGAGTTGCACATCTCTTTCCTCATACTAAACAGGCAGTGTCATATTCTTAAATCTTCTCCATCACTATTATTAAGTGGTATTATGCAAGGAGATGAGACCCGGTACAGTGAGATGCAAATCAGCAAGACATGATCGTAGTACAGACTGCATTTACTCCACATTGACCAAGAAGCAAAAGTAGTGGTCCCACCACTTCCCGTTACATCTTAGGGTGGAGATTTTTCTTCACAGTTCTTGTTTGATCACAAGGATGTGCATAAAGCAATAGCATGGCATATGCATAACAAAAGTATAACACACCTATAGCATATTAACATGGCATATCAAACATATATCTAAATAAAGCGTAGTTACCACATATAATAAAACTCCCTTGAAAAAATATAATAAAACCGACAGATAAATCGAATGCAACATAAAGCATGGTCATCAAATATTTTAGAAAACTCGGATGCAAAGTTCAGAGGCATAGGTTAGGTGGTTGGCTTGCCTCAGGCAGAAGAGTATCGACGAATGGTGCGAGGAACACAAGGATGGGGGCTATCGATAATATTCTGCTCTGAAAAAGGCTGAAAATAAAACTGGACATGGGTGCCGAATTTATGTCATGCAAACTGAATAAAAGTGGTACCGAAAGATTGTGCTCTCCAAGAGAAACACATAGGACTGGAATCACCTCAACCGGAATTACAATTGAAAAGTTATATGGCTTTGAAGTTTCAAGGGCAAAACCAAAAAAATGACTTCTCTCTTTGAACCAGACGAACACGTACCAGACATGAATACATTTCTTTGCGGGAGAAACATAAATGAGATGAACTACGCTACTGAAAAATACAACCAGAGGGGTGTTGTGCCGTGGGCCAAAACTTGCTAATGGGCTTGCTAACCATCGGATAGGGTGACGATTAACAACTGGGCCATGGGCTGAAGCTGGGCTGGCTTGAAGGAGATGATGGGTCGACAATTAGGCCCGGCGCGAGAAAGTGGCTGGCACGCAGGCCCAGGGCCTTGGAGAGGCTGATGGTGTGCATGGGTCAACACGGTTTGCCCGGTATTTGTCGTTTCCTCCCGCGAAAATCCGGTGAGAACAGATGTATTCTCCGACGAGGGCTATCGGGACCATTCACGACGATCTTGATATCCATGAGCTCAGCCCGACGGTACACATCCCATTGTGTAGTCGTAGGTCGGCAGGGAGGTTGGGATCATCGATGACTTTGGCTTGCTCTGCTGCTTCTAGTGAACGGCATCGACTCACATATCATCCAATCGAAATTTCTGTATGAGGGGAGGAATCAAGTTGTGTTGTATTGATCGAATCGGGCAAAACAATGGCAGGGCTTTCGCGAACGAATGTGAGCAAAAAAGAGGGGTACGATGGGTAGCGTACCTTTTGTAACATCCCAAATTTTCAATTTGGATGTTATACATAGGTCATCATATGCATATCATATCTTATTTATATTTTAGTTGTGATCCTAGAAATCTTAAGCAACTCAAGGACCCAAGAAGAGAGTTGGAGGTTTCTTTTATTTTCATATTTGAATTTTCTCAAATTTGAAAAGAGGATCATTTTGATTTTAATAGTTTCTTTCTCTGAAATATTTCCAATATTAAAATAAATGAGTGAAGATAATATGACTTCTTCAAATCACAGTGGAATATTGGAGGAAAGATTTTAAATTCAAATAAATATTTTATTTGGACTTTATTTAAATTAGAAAAAACATGTAATTTTTCAAAATTGCATTTTTAGGCCAGAAAAATGTTCACTTTGTTCTAAATATTTTATTTAGACGGCGAAAATTGTTTTTGGCATTTTTAGATTTTTTTCCCTATATATTTAGGATATTTTTTCTCCAGTGGAATTTATTTAAAGAAAAAAAGAATCGCGTGCCGAACTGGGCCGGCCCAGCGCCGCGCCGCCTCGCGCCGTGCCCATGTCCGCACCGGACTCCGGATCGCCGCCGCCCCGCGCACCCCCTCGCCCAAGTCGGACCCCCCGGGGCCCCTTTATATGCAGCCGCCCCGGCCCCTCCTCCCCACATCGCCAGCCGCCTCCCCAATCCGCAGCAGCAGCAGCGCTGCTGCCGCCTG
>NC_041386.1:581947372-582031087 GCF_002162155.2 Triticum dicoccoides | reverse complement strand
TCGTGCTGCCCGCCGACACCGCCCCGCCACAGCCCCGCCGGAGCCGCCGCCCGCGAATCGCTAAGAAAACCGTCGCTGTTTTTTTCCGGTTTACAGCTAGATCGTTTTTTAGGGTTTTCTCGGTTTTCTCGGTTTTCTCGGAGCGGTTCTATTTAGCGGACGTTCGCCCGAACGCCTCTATTCGCGAACGCGTTCGTTCGTTTGTCTCTGATAACGAACGAGTCTTTTTCTTTTTATTTTATTTTTGCCAGGGACCTATCCGTGATTATTTTTATCGCAGATTAGCCCCTAATCTTCAAACCCTCGCAACTTTTTAACCGTTCATCCAAATCCAGTGAAACCAACGCCAAAATCTTCATCTCAAACCCCTCTTTCCAGTTAATCAACTTGAACATGATTTTGACAATTTAAAATTTGGTTGCAAGTAGATTTGAATTCGAATTTTCTTTTGATCGTAGTTTGAGTTTCGTAGCTCCGATTCGATTGATTCTTTTGCAAATCGAAGCACTTCAGTTGAACCTTAAGTTGGACTTTCTCATCTGAGTTTTACCATTGCATCTATGCTTGAGTGCTTATATATGCTATTGTTTGTTTGCAATAGAATTTCTGGAGTGCGAAGCGTGCTACTACGAGTCTCTATGGTTTGTAGATCGTCAGCAAGGCAAGTAACACTTTGATCATACCCCTTTATTACCCAGTTTTTATGCATTAGTTTCAACCCTCAAACATTGCATGAGTAAGATTTGATAACATGTGGGTATTGGGAAGTAGATGATGAGGTAGAACCTATTGCCCTTATTATCAAACCCTGGGAGTTACTTCTATGTTATGCTTATACTGCTATGCTATGCTAGTAGACGGGGTTTGGTTTGAGAGATCCATGACGGATGTGAGAGCATTATTAATGGTTAACTTAAGGTGGCTACTTTAATACACATCTGGGTGGATTGGTTGCGAGCACCTGGAGAATCCAGTGTTGTCCTAGGATATCCCGGAGTACCCGTGTGATCATCCTATGGAATGCCACCCAGGCTCAAAGGGATCATAAGATTGTTCATGCTAGAAACTTCCGTGTGCAGCCACAAGCCATTATGGGCTCTGGCATAGTTGAGTATGTTGTGTGATCTCTTTCAATGGTAGGCTAGCAGATGTAGGGGATGTAGGTGGTACTGTCTACCCAGAGTAAAGAGTTAATGCTTCTGAAATATTGTGTCTCGATCATCTGTTTCTCAAACACCATGTAGTGCGAGAAATCCAATGGAGGAGATCGAGTTTTGTGGGGAAAAGTGTGCAAACCTCTGCAGAGTGTACAAACTAATCATGGTTAGCTGTGTCCCCGGTTATGGGCATCTTGAGTATCTGGATCTTGAATTATTGATTTGATCTCATCACTCTAAATTAATTGGTTGGGTTCTTAATACTATTTAATTGGGATTGAGTTGGAGGAACCTTCTCAATGTTTATCAACTACCATGATAGTTAAAGAAAATATAATCTTTGTTGTAGGAAAAAATTAGCTTTTCGCAAAAACAAAATAACCATAGAGCCTCCACCAGCCACATATGCATATAGTTGTTGTTGTTACATGTTCATTGCTCTACAGTCTTATTTTGCCAGCATATTCCATGTGCTGACCCGTGTTCAGGCTGCAAGTATTATGTTGCAGACTTTTCAGACAAAGAGTAAGGTGCATTAGGTTGTTGTTTTGCACTCAACTATGCCATTGGAGTTGATGGACTCGCTTTACCTTCGAAGCCTTCCGTTGTTATCTTCATTAGATGGCCTTAAGCCATATTATTGTAATAAGATATGTTTTGAGACTATCGATGTAATAAGTGTGTGATTGCACTATGTTATAAATCCTTCAAGTATTGTGTGTGTCAGCATTACCGATCTAGGGATGACACTTATGCACAGAGATTCGACCGTTTGAGGTCGGATCGCTACAAGATGGTATCAAAGCACACGTTGATTGTAGGACGCGGCCACTAAGATAAACCATAGGTTACTCTTATCTACTCATTTCTGACTCCTCTCCATTTTCCACTCTATAGATGGCAGACCCAAGGAACAAGTTTGCTCAACCGGATGAAGACACCCTTTTTGGACGACACTTGAAGGAAGTCACTAGGTACCTAAACATTGGAATACCAAGCTTCACCGGGACCTACACTGACACTTTACCAGAAGAGGAGCGTTGGATGATTCGAGTCCATGTTCCAGGAAGGACCTTCACGCCAGTTACTGAGCCCATAGAGTTTTCCTTTGATGCACCAACCTGGAGTCTAGAAAAGAGCATGACAGCCCACATCGCCATGGGACGCATCGGCGAAGTTTATCACAAGGATCTTAAGGACACCATCTACCAGATATGTGGACGTCGATATGAGCAATGGGAGATGATCAGCACCAGGAGGGACAAGTCCATTGCAGCTTTCATCCAGGAGTTAAACCAGCACATTCGTCGTCAGGAGAACCAAATGTGCGCAAGCATGATAGATCTGAAGAAGTTGATGACTAGGAACATGGAGCTTGAAGAGGAACTCAAGTCCACACGCGACGGATATGAGGAGGAAATCACAGTACTAGTAGAAAAGAATGACGACCTGACGAGGAAGCTAGGAGTATTCATGGGAGACCCCGCGCCAGGAGGAGATGACAACCATCCTGAGGACTACATCATCATCGACGACACTGACTCCGACCCCGATAGTAGTGATGATGATTACAAAGACGAAGCTAGAGTGGATATCATGGAGTCTTCCACCGATCAAAATTTCTAGTCGACCACCATATTATCAGTAGTAATCCCCCCCCCCATGTATATAGAATAGTCTGAGTGTCTTTGTAACGGTAGTTAGATCGTTTGTATGCACTTGTTTGAAATGAGTGGTGTGATATGAATGTGTTTGTCTCATGTGCATATGGATAGTGTTTTCTCTTTAGACCTCATTCTATTCTAATCTCTCCCCTCTAAACCCATTAGATGCCTCCGAGACGTGACCCCGGATTTGTCTTCCCACCGGAGCTCACCAAGTTGATCCAACAACAGAATGCCTTGACGCAGTTGCTAGTTCAGAACCAAGGCAACAACAACAACAACCCACCGCCGCCACCTCCAGTTGACAACTTAGCTCATTTTCTGAGGTTGAATCCGCCGGTGTTTTCCAGTAGCACCAAGCCGATTGTTGCTGATGACTGGCTACACAAGATTGGAAGGAAGTTGACCACCACAGGTTGCACAGATGCGAAGAAGGTGCGCTTTGCCGCACACCAACTGGATGGACCCGCAGCCTCATGGTGGGAGAATTACACAGCCACTTTTCCCATACCAATGTCACTTGGGATCAGTTTCAGCAAGCATTCCGCACCGCACATGTCTTAACTGGAGCTATGAGCATGAAGAAGTATGAGTTTCGCAACTTACGCCAGGGAAATCGTACTGTAGGGCAGTACGTGGATGAGTTCAGTAAGTTAGCCCGCTATGCCCCTGATGATGTGGCCACAGACATCGTGAAGCAGGAGAAGTTTATGGAAGGGCTGAATGATGAGCTGAGCATGCAGTTGATGGTGGCAACATTCAATAACTACCAGGATTTGGTAGATAGGGTCTTTGAAGGAAATATGCCCTATAGGCAATAATAAAGTTATTATTTATTTCCTTATATCATGATAAATGTTTATTACTCATGCTAGAATTGTATTAACCGGAAACATGATACATGTGTGAATACATAGACAAACAGAGTGTCACTAGTATGCCTCTACTTGACTAGCTCGTTGATCAAAGATGGTTATGTTTCCTAGCCATAGACATGAGTTTTCATTTGATTAACGGGATCACATCATTAGGAGAATGATGTGATTGACTTGACCCATTCTGTTAGCTTAGCACTTGATCGTTTAGTATGTTGCTATTGCTTTCTTCATGACTTATACATGTTCCCATGACTATGAGATTATGCAACTCCCATTTACCGGAGGAACACTTTGTGTGCTACCAAACGTCACAACGAAACTGGGTGATTATAAAGGTGCTCTACAGGTGTCTCCGAAGGTACTTGTTGAGTTGGCGTATTTCAAGATTAGGATTTGTCACTCCGATTGTCGGAGAGGTATCTCTGGGCCCACTCGGTAATGCACATCACTATAAGCCTTGCAAGCATTGTAACTAATGAGTTAGTTGCGGGATGATGTATTACAGAACGAGTAAAGACACTTGCTGGTAACGAGATTGAACTAGGTATTGAGATACCGATGATCGAATCTCGGGCAAGTAACATATCGATGACAAAGGGAACAACGTATGTTGTTATGCGGTTTGATCGATAAAGATCTTCATAGAATATGTGGGAGCCAATATGAGCATCCAGGTTCCGCTATTGGTTATTCACCGGAGACGTGTCTCGGTCATGTCTACATAGTTCTCGAACCCGTAGGGTCCGCACGCTTAAAGTTCAATGACGATCAGTATTATGAGTTTTTGTGTTTTGATGTACCGAAGGTAGTTCGGAGTCTCGGATATGATCATGGACATGACGAGGAGTCTCGAAATGGTCAATATGTAAAGATCGATATATTGGATGACTATGTTCGGACACCGGAAAGATTTCGGACATATACCGGAGTACCGGGGGGTTACTGGAACCCCCTCGGGGGGCTTAATGGGCCTACACGGGCCTTAGTGGAAATAGAGGGCAGCAAGGGGAGTGTGGGGCGTGCCCCCCAAGGCCCAAACCGAATTGGTTTAGGGAAAGGGGGGCCGGCCCCCTCTTTCCTTCTCCTCCTGTCCCTTTCCTCCCCCCTCTCCTACTCCTACTAGGAAAAGGAGGAGTACTACTCCTAGTGGGAGTAGGACTCCCCCTCTTGGCGCGCCTCTCATGGCCGGCCGCCTCCTCCCCCTTGCTCCTTTATATACGGGGGTAGGGGGCACCCCATAGACACAACAATTGATCATTGATCTCTTAGCCGTGTGCGGTGCCCCTCCACCATAATCCACCTCGATCATATCGTAGCGGTGCTTAAGCGAAGCCCTGCGTCGGTAGCATCATCATCACCGTCACCATGCCGTCGTGCTGACGAAACTCTCCTGTGAAGCTTTGCTGGATCGGAACTCGCGGGACGTCATCGAGTTGAACATGTGCAGAACTCGGAGATGTTGTGCGTTCGATACTTGGATCGGTCGGATCGTGAAGACGTACGACTACATCAACCGCGTTGTGCTAACGCTTCCGCATTTGGTCTACAAGGGTACGTGGACACACTCTCCTCTCTCATTGCTATGCATCACCATGATCCTGTGTGTGCGTAGGATTTTTTTTGAAATTACTACGTTCCCCAACAGTGGTATCAGGGCCAGGTTATTGCGTAGATGTTATATGCACAAGTAGAACACAAGTGAGTTGTGGGCGATACAAGTCATACTGCTTACCAGCATGTCATACTTTGGTTCGGCGGTATTGTTGGATGAAGCGGCCCGGACCGACATTACGCGTACGCTTACGCGAGACTGGTTCTACCGACGTGCTTTGCACACAGGTGGCTAGCGGATGTCAGTTTCTCCAACTTTAGTTGAATCGAGTGTGGCTACGCCCGGTCCTTGCGAAGGTTAAAACAACACTAACTTGACGAACTATCGTTGTGGTTTTGATGCGTAGGTAAGAACGGTTCTTGCTCAGCCCGTAGCAGCCACGTAAAACTTGCAACTACAAAGTAGAGGACGTCTTACTTGTTTTTGCGGGGCATGTTGTGATGTGATATGGTCAAGACGTGATGAGATATAAATTGTTGTATGAGATGATAATGTTTTGTTAAAGTTATCGGCAACTGGCAGAAGCCTAATGGTTGTCTCTTTATTGCATAAGATGCAAGTGCCATGTATATTGCTTTACTTTATTGCTATGCGATAGCAATAGTTGCAAAAGCAATAGTTGGCAAGACGATCATGTGACGACACATTGATAGAGATCAAGATGATGGAGATCATGGTGTCATGCCAGTGACGATAGAGATCATGACGGTACTTTGGAGATGGAGATCAAAGGCGCAAGATGATCATGGCCATATCATGTCACATATTTTGATTGCATGTGATGTTTATCCCTTATGCATCTTATTCTGCTTTGATTGACGGTAGCATTATAAGATGATTTCTCACTAAAAATTTCAAGGTACAAGTGTTCTCCCTGAGTATGCACCGTTGCCAAAGTTCGTCGTGCCGAGACACCACATGATGATCGGGTGTGATAAGCTCAACCTTCATCTACAACGGGTGTAAGACAGTTTTGCACACGCAGAATACTCGGGTTAAACTTGACAAGCCTAGCATATGTAGATATGGCCTCGGAACACTGAGACCGAAAGGTCGAGCGTGAATCATATAGTAGATATGATCAACATAGAGATGTTCACCATTGAAAACTACTCCATCTCACGTGATGACCGGTTATGGTTTAGTTGATATGGATCACGTGATCACTTAGATGATTAGAGGGATATCTATCTAAGTGGGAGTTCTTAAGTAATATGATTAATTGAACTTAAATTTATCATGAACTTAGTCCTGATAGTATTTGCATATCTATGTTGTAGATCAATTGCTCGCGTATAGCTTCCCCATTTTATTTATGATATGTTCCTAGAGAAAACTATATTGAAAGATGATAGTAGCAATGATGCGGATTGGATCCGTGATCTGAGGATTATCCTCGTTGCTGCATAGAAGAATTATGTCCTTGATGCACCGCTAGGTGACGGACCTATTGCAGGAGCAGATGCAGACGTTATGAACGTTTGGCAAAGCTCGGTATGATGACTACTTGATAGTTTAGTGCACCATGCTTTATGGATTAGAACCGGGACTTCAAAAATGTTTTGAACGCCACAGAACATATAAGATGTTCTAAGAGTTAAAATTGGTATTTCATACTCATGCCCGTGTCAAGAGGTATGAGACCTCTGACAAGAACTTTGCCTACAAGATGGAGGAGAATAGCTCAGCTAGTGAGCATGTGCTCAGAATGTCTGAGTACTACAATCACTTGAATTAAGTGGGAGTTAATCTTCTAGATAAGATAGTGATTGACAGAGTTCTCTAGTCGCTATCACCAAGTTACTAGAACTTCATGATGAACTATAATATGCAAGGGATAAAAGAAACGATTCCCAAGCTCTTCGTGATGCTAAAATCGACGAAGGTAGAAATCAAGAAAAGCATCAAGTGTCCATGGTTGACAAGACCAGTAGTTTCAAGAAAAGGGCAAAGGGAAGAAGGGGAACTTCAAGAAGAACGGCAAGCAAGTTGGTGCTCAAGTGAAGAAGCCCAAGTCTAGACCTAAGCGTGAGACTAAGTGCTTCTACTGCAAAGGGACTGGTCACTGGAAGCGGAACTGCCCTAAGTATTTGTCAGATAAGAAGGATGGAAAAGTGAACAAAGGTATATTTGATATACATGTTATTGATGTGTACTTTACTAGTGTTTATAGCAACTCCTTAGTATTTGATACTAGTTCAGTTGCTAAAGATTAGTAACTCGAAACAGGAGTTGCAGAATGAACAGAGACTAGTTAAAGGGTGAAGTGACGATGTGTGTTGGATGTGGTTCCAAGATTGATATGATCATCATCACACACTCCCTATACTTTTGGGATTAGTGTTGAACCTAAATAAATGTTATTTGGTGTTTGCATTAAGCATGAATATGATTTGATCATGTTTATTGCAATACTGTTATTCATTTAAAGTCAGAGAATAATTGTTGTTCTGTTTACATGAATAAGACCTTCAATGGTCATGAAGGAAATATGGCCTAGAGGCAATAATAAAGTTATTATTTATTTCCTTATATCATGATAAATGTTTATTATTCATGCTAGAATTGTATTAACCGGAAACATAATACATGTGTGAATACATAGACAAACAGAGTGTCACTAGTATGCCTCTACTTGACTAGCTCGTTAATCAAAGATGGTTATGTTTCCTAACCATGGACAAAGAGTTGTTATTTGATTAACGGGATCACATCATTAGGTGAATGATCTGATTGACATGACCCATTCCATTAGCTTAACACCCGACCGTTTAGTATGTTGCTATTGCTTTCTTCATGACTTATACATGTTCCTATGACCATGAGATTATGCAACTCCCGTTTGCCGGAGGAACACTTTGTGTGCTACCAAACGTCATAACATAACTGGGTGATTATAAAGGTGCTCTACAGGTGTCTCCAAAGGTACATGTTGGGTTGGCGTATTTCGAGATTAGGATTTGTCACTCCGATTGTCGGAGAGGTATCTCTGGGCTCTCTCGGTAATGCACATCACATAAAGCCTTGCAAGCATTGCAACTAATGAGTTAGTTGTGAGATGATGTATTACGGAACGAGTAAAGAGACTTGCCGGTAACGAGATTGAACTAGGTATTGAGATACCGACGATCGAATCTCGGGCAAGTAACATACCGATGACAAAGGGAACAACGTATGTTGTTATGCGGTCTGACCGATAAAGATCTTCGTAGAATATGTAGGAGCCAATATGAGCATCCAGGTTCCGCTATTGGTTATTGACCGGAGACATGTCTCGGTCATGTCTACATTGTTCTCGAACCGTAGGGTCCGCACGCTTAAGGTTTCGATGACAGTTATATTATGAGTTTATGAGTTTTGATGTACCGAAGGAGTTCGGAGTCCCGGATGAGATCGGGGACATGACGAGGAGTCTCGAAATGGTCGAGACGTAAAGATCGATATATTAGACGACTATATTCGGACACCGGAAAGGTTCCGAGTGATTCGGGTATTTTTCGGAGTACCGGAGAGTTACGGGAATTCGTCGGGGAGTATATGGGCCTTATTGGGCCATACGGGAATAGAGGAGAGAGGCCAAAAGGAAGGAGGCCTGCGCCCCCCCCCCCTCTGGTCCGAATTGGACAAGAGGCGCAGCCCCCTTTTCCTTTTTCCTCTCCCCCTCTTTCCCCTTCTACTCCAACAAGGAAGGAAGGAGTCCTACTCCCAGTGGGAGTAGGACTCCCCTTGGCGCGCCCCCTTCTAGGCCGGCCGCCCCCTCCCCCTTGCTCCTTTATATACGGGGGCAGGGGGGCACCTCTAGACACACAAGTTGATCTTCGTGATCGTTCCTTAGCCGTGTGCGGTGCCCCCCTCCACCATATTCCACCTCGGTCATATTGTAGCGGTGCTTAGGCGAAGCCCTGCGACGGTAGAACATCAAAATCGTCACCACGCCATCGTGCTGACGGAACTCCTCCCCAACGCTTTGCTGGATCGGAGCCCGGGGATCGTCATCGAGTTGAACGTGTGCCAAGAACTCGGAGGTGCCGGAGTAACGGTGCTTGGATCGGTCGGATCGTGAAGACGTACGACTACATCAACCGCGTTGTCACAACGCTTCCGCTGTCGGTCTACAAGGGTACGTAGATCACACTCTCCCCTCTCGTTGCTATGCATCACCATGATCTTGCGTGTGCGTAGGATTTTTTTTGAAATTACTACGTTCCCCAACAGTGGCATCCGAGCCTAGGTTTTATGTGTTGATGTTATATGCACGAGTAGAACACAAGTGAGTTGTGGGCGATATAAGTCATACTGCTTACCAGCATGTCATACTTTGGTTTGGCAGTATTGTTGGACGAAGCGGCCCGGACCGACATTACGCGTACGCTTACGCGAGACCGGTTCTCCCGACGCGCTTTGCACAAAGGTGGCTAGCGGGTGACAGTTTCTCCAACTTTAGTTGAACCGAGTGTGGCTACGCCCGGTCCTTGCGAAGGTTAAAACAACACCAACTTGACAAACTATTGTTGTGGTTTTGATGCGTAGGTAAGATTGGTTCTTGCTTAAGCCCGTAGCAGCCACGTAAAACTTGCAACAACAAAGTAGAGGACGTCTAACTTGTTTTTGCAGGGCATGTTGTGATGTGATATGGTCAAGACATGATGCTAAATTTTATTGTATGAGATGATCATGTTTTGTAACCGAGTTATCGGCAACTGGCAGGAGCCATATGGTTGTCGCTTTATTGTATGCAATGCAATCGTGCTGTAATGCTTTACTTTATCACTAAGCGGTAGCGATAATCGTGGAAGCATAAGATTGGCGAGACGACAATGATGCTACGATGGAGATCAAGGTGTCGCGCCGATGATGATGGTGATCACGACGGTGCTTCGAAGATGGAGATCACAAGAACAAGATGATGATGGCCATATCATATCACTTATATTGATTGCATGTGATGTTTATCTTTTATGCATCTTATCTTGCTTAGATTGACGGTAGCATTATAAGATGATCTCTCACTAATTATCAAGAAGTGTTCTCCCTGAGTATGCACCGTTGCGAAAGTTCTTCGTGCTGAGACACCACGTGATGATCGGGTGTGATAGGCTCTATGTTCAAATACAACGGGTGCAAAACAGTTGCACACGCGGAATACTCAGGTTATACTTGTCGAGCCAAGCATATACAGATATGGCCTGGAACACGGAGACCGAAAGGTCGAGCGTGAATCATATAGTAGATATGATCAACATAGTGATGTTCACCAATGAAACTACTCCATCTCACGTGATGATCGGACATGGTTTAGTTGATTTGGATCACGTAATCACTTAGAGGATTAGAGGGATGTCTATCTAAGTGGGAGTTCTTAAGTAATATGATTAATTGAACTTAAATTTATCATGAACTTAGTCCTGGTAGCATTTTGCAAATTATGTTGTAGATCAATAGCTCGCATTGTTGCTTCCCTGTGTTTATTTTGATATGTTCCTAGAGAAAATTGTGTTGAAAGATGTTAGTAGCAATGATGCGGATTGGATCCGTGATCTGAGGTTTATCCTCATTGCTGCACAGAAGAATTATGTCCTTGATGCACCGCTAGGTGATGGACCTATTGCAGGAGCAGATGCAGACGTTATGAACGTTTGGCTAGCTCAATATGATGACTACTTGATAGTTTAGTGCACCATGCTTAATGGCTTAGAATCGGGACTTCAAAGACGTTTTGAACGTCATGGAGCATATGAGATGTTCCAGGAGTTGAAGTTAATATTTCAAGCAAATACCCGAGTTGAGAGATATGAAGTCTCCAACAAGTTCTATAGCTAAAAGATGGAGGAGAATCGCTCAACTAGTGAGCATGTGCCCAGATTGTCTGAGTACTACAATCGCTTGAATCAAGTGGGAGTTAATCTTCCAGATAAGATAGTGATTGACAGAATTCTCTAGTCACCATCACCAAGTTAGTAGAACTTCGTGATGAACTATGATATGCAAGGGATAACGGAAACGATTTCCAAGCTCTTCGTAATGCGGAAATTGACGAAGGTAGAAATCGAGAAAAACATCAAGTGTTGATGGTAGACAAGACCACTAGTTTCAAGAAAAGGGCAGAGGGAAGAAGGGGAACTTCAAGAAGAACAGCAAGCAAGTTGCTGCTCAAGTGAAGAAGCCCAAGTCTGGTCCTAAGCCTGAGACTACGTGTTTCTACTGCAAAGGGACTGGTCACTGGAAGCGGAACTACCCCAAGTGATTGGCAGATAAGAAGGATGGCAAAGTGAACATAAGTATATTTGATATACATGTTATTGATGTGTACTTTACTAGTGTTTATAGCAACCCCTCAGTATTTGATACTAGTTCAGTTGCTAAGATTAGTAACTCGAAACGGGAGTTGCAGAATAAACAGAGACTAGTTAAGGGTGAAGTGACGATGTGTGTTGGAAGTGGTTCCAAGATTGATATGATCATCATCGCACACTCCCTATACTTTCGGGATTAGTGTTGAACCTGAATAAGTGTTATTTGGTGTTTGCGTTAAGCATGAATATGATTTGATCATGTTTATTGTAATACGGTTATTCATTTAAGTAAGAGAATAAATTGTTGTTCTGTTTACATGAATAAAACCTTATATGGTTACACACCCAATGAAAATAGTTCGTTGGATCTCGATCGTAGTGATACACATAATCATAATATTGAAACCAAAAGATGCAAAGTTAATAATGATAGTGCAACTTATTTGTAGCACTGCCGTTTAGGTCATATTGGTGTAAAGCGCATGAAGAAACTCCATGCTGATGGGATTTTGGAATCACTTGATTATGAATCACTCGATGCTTGCGAACCATGCCTCATGGGCAAGATGACTAAGACTCCGTTCTCTGGAGCGAGCAACTGACTTATTGGAAATAATACATACTGATGTATGCGGTCCGATGAGTGTTAAGGCTCACGGCAAGTATCGTTATTTTCTGAACTTCACAGATGATTTGAGCAGATATGGGTATATCTACTTGATGAAACATAAGTCTGAAACATTTGAAAAGTTCAAAGAATTTCAGAGTGAAGTGGAAATCATCGTGACAAGAAAATAAAGTTTCTACGATCTGATCGCGGAGACAAATATTTTAGTTACGAGTTTGGTCTTCAATTAAAACAATGTGGAATAGTTTCACAAACTCATGCCACATGGAACACCACAACATAATGGTGTGTCCGAACGTCATAACCGTACTTTATTGGATATAGTGCAATCTATGATGTCTCTTACCGATCTACCACTATCGTTTTGGGGTTATGCATTAGAGACAGCTGCATTCACGTTAAAAGGGCACCATCTAAATCTGTTGAGACGACACTGTATGAACTGTGGTTTGGCAAGAAACCAAAGTTGTCGTTTCTTAAAGTTTGGGGTTGCAATGCTTATGTGAAAAAGTTTCATCCTGATAAGCTCAAACCCAAATCGGAAAAGTGTGTCTTCATAGGATACCCGAAAAGTTACTGTTAGGTACACCTTCTATCACAGATCCAAAGGCAAGACATTCGTTGCTAAGAATGGATTCTTTCTAGAGAAGGAGGTTCTCTCGAAAGAAGTGAGTGGGAGGAAAGTAGAACTTGATAAGGTAATTGTACCTTCTCCCTTATTGGAAAGTAGTTCGTCACAGAAATCTGTTCCTGTGACTACTACACCAATTAGTGAGGAAGCTAATGATGATGATCATGTAACTTCAGATCAAGTTACTACCGAATCTCTTAGGTAAACCAGAGTGAGATCAACACCAGAGTGGTATGGTAATCCTGTTCTAGAGGTCATGCTACTTGACCATGACGAACCTACGAACTATGAAGAAGCGGTGGTGAGCCCAGATTCCGCAAAATGGCTTGAGGCCATGAAATCTGAGATGGGATCCATGTATGAGAACAAAGTATGGACTTTGGTTGACTTGCTCGATGATCGGCAAGCAATTGAAAATAAATGGATCTTCAAGAGGAAGACGGACGCTGATAGTAGTGTTACTATCTACAAAGCTAGAATTGTCGCAAAAGGTTTTCGACAAGTTCAAGGTGTTGACTACGATGAGAGTTTCTCACTCGTATCTATGCTTAAGTCTGTCCGAATCATGTTAGCAATTGCCGCATTTTATGAAATCTGGCTAATGGATAAACAAAACTGCATTCCTTAATAGATTTATTAAAGAAGAGTTGTATATGATACAACCAGAAGGTTTTGTCAATCCTAAAGGTGCTAACAAAATATGCAAGCTCCAGCGATCCATCTATGGACTGGTGCAAGCATCTCGGAGTTGGAATATATGCTTTGATAAGTTGATCAAAGCATATAGTTTTATACAGACTTGCGATGAAGCCTGTATTTACAAGAAAGTGAGTGGGAGCATTACAACATTTCTGATAAGTATATGTGAATGACATATTGTTGATCGGAAATAATGTAGAATTATTCTGCAAAGCATAAAGGAGTGTTTGAAAGGAATTTTCCAAAGAAAGACCTCGGTGAAGCTGCTGACATATTGAACATCAAGATCTATAGAGATAGATCAAGACGCTTGATAAGTTTTTTTCAATGAGTACATACCTTGACAAGATTTTGAAGTAGTTCAAAATAGAACAATCAAAGAAAGAGTTGTTATCTGTGTTACAAGGTGTGAAATTGAGTAAGACTCAAAACCCGACCACGACAGAAGATAGAAAGAGAATGAAAGTCATTCCCTATTCCTCATCCATAGGTTCTATAAAGTATGCCATGCTATGTACCAGATCTATTGTATACCCTGCATTGATTTTGGCAAGGTAGTACAATAGTGATCTAGGAGTAGATCACTGGACAGCGGTCAAAATTATCCTTAGTGCAATAAGGATATGTTTCTCGATTATGGAGGTGACAAAAAGGTTCGTCGTAAAGGGTTATGTCGATGCAAGTTTTGACACTAATCCAGATGACTCTAAGTCTCAATCTGGATACATATTGAAAGTGGGAGCAATTAGCTAGAGTAGCTCTGTGCAGAGCATTGTTGACATAGAAATTTGCAAAATACATACGGATCTGAATGTGGCAGACCCGTTGACTAAACTTCTCTCACAAGCAAAACATGATCACACTTTAGTACTCTTTGGGTGTTAATCGCATAGCGATGTGAACTAGATTACTGAATCTAGTAAACCCTTTGGGTGTTGGTCACATGAAGATGTGAACTAATCACATAAAGATGTGAACTATTAGTGTTAAATCACATGGTGATGTGAACTAGATTATTGACTCTAGTGCAAGTGGGAGACTGAAGGAAATATGCCCTAGAGGCAATAATAAAGTTATTATTTATTTCCTTATATCATGATAAATGTTTATTATTCATGCTACAATTGTATTAACCGGAAACATAATACATGTGTGAATACATAGACAAACATAGTGTCACTAGTATGCCTCTACTTGACTAGCTCGTTAATCAAAGATGGTTATGTTTCCTAACCATGGACAAAGAGTTGTTATTTGATTAACGGGATCACATCATTAGGTGAATGATCTGATTGACATGACCCATTCCATTAGCTTAACACCCGATCGTTTAGTATGTTGCTATTGCTTTCTTCATGACTTATACATGTTCCTATGACTATGAGATTATGCAACTCCCGTTTGCCGGAGGAACACTTTGTGTGCTACCAAACGTCACAATGTAACTGGGTGATTATAAAGGTGCTCTACAGGTGTCTCCAAAGGTACATGTTGGGTTGGCGTATTTCGAGATTAGGATTTGTCACTCCGATTGTCGGAGAGGTATCTCTGGGCCCTCTCGGTAATGCACATCACATAAAGCCTTGCAAGCATTGCAACTAATGAGTTAGTTGTGAGATGATGTATTACGGAACGAGTAAAGAGACTTGCCGGTAATGAGATTGAACTAGGTATTGAGATACCGACGATCGAACCTCGGGCAAGTAACATACCGATGACAAAGGGAACAACGTATGTTGTTATGCGGTCTGACCGATAAAGATCTTCGTAGAATATGTAGGAGCCAATATGAGCATCCAGGTTCCGCTATTGGTTATTGACCGGAGACATGTCTCGGTCATGTATACATTGTTCTCGAACCATAGGGTCCGCACGCTTAAGGTTTCGATGACAGTTATATTATGAGTTTATGAGTTTTGATGTACCGAAGGAGTTCGGAGTCCCGGATGAGACCGGGGACATGACGAGGAGTCTCGAAATGGTCGAGACGTAAATATTGATATATTGGACGACTATATTCGGACATCGGAAAGGTTCCGAGTGATTCGGGTATTTTTCGGAGTACCGGAGAGTTACGGGAATTCGCCGGGGAGTATATGAGCCTTATTGGGCCATACGGGAATAGAGGAGAGAGGCCAAAAGGAAGGAGGCCTGCGCCCCCCCTCTGGTCCGAATTGGACAAGGGGCGCAGCCCCCTTTTCCTTTTTTTTCTCCCCCTCTTTCCCCTTCTCCTACTCCAACAAGGAAGGAAGGAGTCCTACTCCCAGCGGGAGTAGGACTCCCCTTGGCGCGCCCCTTCTAGGCCGGCCGCCCCCTCCCCCTTGCTCCTTTATATTCGGGGACAGGGGGGCACCTCTAGACACACAAGTTGATCTTCGTGATCGTTCCTTAGCCGTGTGCGGTGCCCCCCTCCACCATATTCCACCTCGGTCATATTGTAGCGGTGCTTAGGCGAAGCCCTGCGACGGTAGAACATCAAAATCGTCACCGCGCCGTCGTGCTGACGGAACTTCTCCCCGACGCTTTGCTGGATCGGAGCCCGGGGATCGTCATCGAGCTGAACGTGTGTCAAGAACTCGGAGGTGCCGGAGTAACGGTGCTTGGATCGGTCGGATCATGAAGATGTACGACTACATCAACCGCGTTGTCACCACGCTTCCGCTGTCGGTCTACAAGGGTACGTAGATCACACTCTCCCCTCTCGTTGCTATGCATCACCATGATCTTGCGTGTGCGTAGGATTTTTTTTGAAATTACTACGTTCCCCAACAGGTCATACACCCAAGGTGAATGATTTATTGAATCTTGATCATAGTGATACACATATTCATAATATTGAAGCCAAAAGATGCAAAGTTAATAATAATAGTGCAACTTATTTGTGGCACTGCCTTTTAGGTCATATTGGTGTAAAGCGCATGAAGAAAATCCATACTTATGGGCTTTTGGAATCACTTGATTATGAATTAGTTGATGCTTGCGAACCATGCCTCATGGGCAAGATGACTAAGACTCAGTTCTCCGGAACAATGGAGTGAGCAACAGACTTGTTGGAAATAATACATACTCATGTATGCAGTCCGATGAGTGTTGAGGCTCGCGGCAGGTATCGTTATTTTTTGACCTTCACAGATGATTTGAGTAAGATATGGGTATATCTTCTTGATGAAACATAAATCTGAAACATTTGAAAAGTTCAAATAATTTCAGAGTGAAGTGGAAAATCATCGTAACAAGAAAATCAAGTTTCTACGATCTGATCATGGAGGAGAATATTTGAGTTACGAGTTTGGTCTTCATTTGAAACAATGCGGAATAGTTTCGCAACTCACGCCACCTAGAACACCACAACAGAATGGTGTGTCTGAACATCGTAACCGTACTATATTAGATATGGTGCAATCTATGATGTCTCTTACCAATTTGCCACTATCGTTTTGGGGTCATGCATTAGAGACAGCTGCATTCACATTAAATAGGCCACCATATAAATCCATTGAGACGACGCCATATGAACTGTGGTTTGGCAAGAAACCAAAGTTGTCATTTCTTAAAGTTTGGGGTTGCGATGCTTATGTGAAAAAAGTTTCATCTTGATAAGCTCAAACCCAGACGGAGAAATGTGTCTTCATAGGATACCCAAAGGAGACAGTTGGGTACACCTTCTATCACAGATCGGAAGGTAAGACATTCGTTGCTAAGAATGGATCCTTTCTAGAGAAGGAGTTTCTCTCGAAAGAAGTGAGTGGGAGGATAGTAGAACTTGATGAGGTAACTGTACCTGCTCCCTTATTGGAAAGTAGTTCATCACAGAAATCTGTTCCTGTGACTCCTACACCAATTAGTGAGGAAGCTAATGATGATGATCATGTAACTTCAGATGAAGTTACTACCAAACCTCGTAGGTAAACCAGAGTGAGATCCGCACCAGAGTGGTATGGTAATCCTATTCTGGATGTCATGGTACTTGACCATGACGAACCTACGAACTATGAGGAAGCGATGATGAGCCCAGATTCCGTGAAATGGTTTGAGACCATAAAATCTGAGATGGGATCCATGTATGAGAACAAAGTATGGACTTTGGTTGACTTGCCCGATGATCGGCAAGCCATCGAGAATAAATGGATCTTCAAGAGGAAGACAAACGCTGATAGTAGTGTTACTACCTACAAAGCTCGAATTGTCGCAAAATGTTTTCGACAAGTTCAAGGTGTTGACTACGATGAGATTTTCTCACTCGTATCGATGCTTAAAATTCTGTCTGAATCATGTTAGCAGTTGCCGCATTTCATGAAATCTTGCAAATGGATGTCAAAACTATATTCCTTAATGGATTTCTTAAAGAAGAGTTGTATATGATGCAACCAGAAGGTTTTGTCGATCCTAAAGGTGCTAACAAAGTGAGAAAGCTCCAGCGATCCATCTATGGACTGGTGCAAGCATCTCGGAGTTGGAATATATGCTTTGATAAAGTGATCAAAGCATATGGTTTTATACATACTTGAGGTGAAGCCTGTATTTACAAGAAAGTGAGTGGGAGCACTACATCATTTCTGATAAGTATATGTGAATGACATATTGTTGATCGGAAATAATGTAGAATTTTCTGGAAAGCATAAAGAGTTTTTGAAAAGAGTTTTTCAAAGAAAGACCTCGATGAAGCTGCTTACACATTGAGCATCAAGATCTATAGAGATAGATCAAGACGCTTGATAAGTTTTTTCAATGAGTACATACCCTGACAAGATTTTGACAAAATGAAACAGTCAAAGAAGGAGTTCTTGCCTGTGTTGCAAGGTGTGAAGTTGAGTAAAGACTCAAAACCCGACCACAGCAAAAAATAGAAAGAGAACAAAAAGTCATTCCCTATGCCTCAGTCATATGTTCTATAAAGTATGCTATGCTGTTTACCAGTCCTATTGTATACCTTAGCATGATTTTGGCAAGGGAGTACAATAGTGATCTAGGAGTAGATCACTAGACAACAGTCAAAATTATCCTTAGAGGACTAAGGAAATATTTCTCGGTTAAGGAGGTGATAAAAGAGTTCGTCGTAAAGAGGTACGTCGCTACAAGCTTTTTACATCGATCTAGATGATTCTAAGTCTCAATCTGGATACATATTGAAAGTGGGAGCAATTAGCTAGAGTAGCTCCGTGCAGAGCATTGTAGACATAGAAATTTGTGAAATACATACGGATTTGAACGTTGCAGACCCGTAGACTAAACTTCTCTCACAAGCAAAACATGATCACTCTTTGGGTGTTAATCAAATAGCGATGTGAACTAGATTATTGATTCTAGTAAACCCTTTGGGTATTAGTCACATGGAGATATGAACTAATCACATAAAGATGTGAACTAGATTATTGACTCTAGTGCAAGTGGGAGACTAAAGGAAATATGCCCTAGAGGCAATAATAAAGTTATTATTTATTTCCTTATATTATGATAAATGTTTATTATTCATGGTAGAATTGTATTAACCGGAAACACAATACATGTGTGAATACATAGACAAACAGAGTGTCACTAGTATGCCTCTACTTGACTAGCTCGTTGATCAAAGATGGTTATGTTTCCTAGCCATAGAAATGAGTTGTCATTTGATTAACGGGATCACATCATTAGGAGAATGATGTGATTTTGACCCATTCCGTTAGCTTAGCACTTGATCGTTTAGTATGTTGCTATTGCTTTCTTCATGACTTATACATGTTCCCGTGACTATGAGATTATGCAACTCCCGTTTACCAGAGGAACACTTTGTGTGCTACCAAACATCACAACGTAACTGGGTGATTATAAAGGTGCTCTACAGGTGTCTCCGAAGGTACTTGTTGAGTTAGCGTATTTTGAGATTAGGATTTGTCACTCCGATTGTCGGAGAGGTATCTCTGGGCCCACTCAGTAATGCACATCACTATAAGCCTTGCAAGCATTGTAACTAATGAGTTAGTTGCTGGATGATGTATTACGGAACGAGTAAAGATACTTGCCGGTAACGAGATTGAACTAGGTATTGAGATATCGACGATCGAATCTCGGGCAAGTAACATACCGATGATAAAGGGAACAACGTATGTTGTTATGCGGTTTGACTGATAAAGATCTTCGTAGAATATGTGGGAGCCAATATGAGCATCCAGGTTTCACTATTGGTTATTGACCGGAGACGTGTCTCGGTCATGTCTACATAGTTCTCGAACCCGTAGGGTCCGCACGCTTAAAGTTCGGTGACGATCGGTATTATGAGTTTTTGTGTTTTGATGTACCGAAGGTAGTTCGGAGTCCCGGATATGATCACGGACATGACGAGGTGTCTTGAAATGGTCGAGACGTGAAGATCGATATATTGGACGACTATGTTCGAACACCGGAAAGGTTTCAGACATATACTGGAGTACCGGGGGGTTACCGAAACCCCTCGGGGGGGCTTAATGGGCCTACATGGGCCTTAGTGGGAATAGAGGGCAGCAAGGGGAGTGTGGGGCGTGCCCCCAAGGCCCAAACCGAATTGGTTTAGGGCAAGGGGGCCGCCCCCCTCTTTCCTTCTCCTCCTCTCCCTTTCCTTCCCCCTCTCCTACTCCTACTAGGAAAAGGAGGAGTCCTACTCCTAGTGGGAGTAGGACTCCCCCTCTTGGCGCGCCTCTCCCTGGTCGGCCGCCTCCTCCCCCTTGCTCCTTTATATATGGGGGTAGGGGGCACCCCATATACACAACAATTGATCATTGATCTTTTAACCGTGTGCGGTGCCCCCCTCCACCATAATCCACCTCGATCATATCATAGCGGTGCTTGGGCGAAGCCCTGTGTCGGTAGCATCATCATCACCATCACCACACCATCGTGCTGACGAAACTCTCCTGCGAAGCTTTGCTGGATCGGAGCTTGCAGGACGTCATCGAGTTGAACGTGTGTAGAACTCGAAGGTGTCGTGCGCTTGGTACTTGGATCGATCGGATCGTGAAGACGTACGACTACATCAACCGCGTTGTGCTAACACTTCCGCATTCGGTCTACGAGGGTACGTGGACACACTCTCCCCTCTCGTTGCTATGCATCACCATGATCCTGTGTGTGCGTAGGAATTTTTTTGAAATTACTACGTTCCCCAACACTCTTATGATTGAAGGGAAGCAGAAGCAGATAGAGAGCCACAAAAGGAAGTATGGACAAGGGAAGTACAATTCTGGAGCCTCGCAGAAGCCTCGTTTTACCCCAAACTCGGGAGGATATACCCATAACCACGGAGGCCACACCCACAATGGAGGAAGTTCACATAACCACAGTGGCCCCAAGAATGGGAATGGGAATGGAGGAAGCAACAACCAGAACCGTTCCAACCCAACAACACCCGCTAAGAAGGATTTAAGTCACATTACTTGTTTCAAGTGCGGGAAGACTGAACACTACGCCACCGAGTGTTCTAAAGCCAAGAATGGAAATGGCAATGGAAGTTCAGGTAAGAAGCCCAATCCCTTCACCAGAGGACAGGTGAACCACATCAACGTGGAGGAGGTTGAAGATCAGCCTGACGCAGTGATTGGTAAGTTTTTGGTTAAGTCATTTACCACTCTCGTTCTTTTTGATACTGGTGCATCGCATTCATACATATCAAGGGGATTTGTGGACAAGTTTAAATTGCCAACACTAGTGATCGGCTACCCTTAACCATTGGTAGCCATGTTTTCCCCTCAGACCTAATAATTTTGGAGTTCCAAGGATTGGATATAATATTAGGCATGGATTGGTTATCAAAGTATGGAGGAAACATCGAATGTGCTAGTAAGTCCATTTTACTCACCACCCCAGAGGGAAAAAGGATCAAGTATGTATCTAGACATGTGTCAAGGAGGACCCAAGTGAATTCTCTCTCGGGGGTTGTTCAGGAAGAAGTGCCTGTTTTGAAGGATTGCCCGGATGTATTTCCAAAGGAATTACCAGGCGTGCCGCCGGATCGAGACATTGAGTTTTTGATAGAGCTGTTGCCAGGCACCGGACCGATATCAAAGAGACCATACCGGATGCCCGCAAATGATCTAGAGGAGATTAAGAAGCCGATTAAGGAGTTATTGGAGGAAGGTTACATTCGACGAAGTTCATCACCATGTGGAGCCCCAGTGCTCTTGGTTGAGAAGAAGGATGGATCTTTGAGAATGGTTGTTGATTATCGTGCCTTGAATGAAGTGACGATCAAGAACAAGTACCCACTACCGATGATCAATGATTTGTTTGACCAGCTGCAAGGAGCTAAGTATTTTCCAACATCGATCTACGATCAGGATACCACCAGCTGAAGATCCGAGAACAAGATATACCTAAGACAACTTTCACCACAAGGTATGGGCTATATGAGTATATAGTCATGTCATTTGGATTGACAAATGCCCCTACCTACTTCATGAGTATGATGAATAAGGTGTTCATGGAGTTTTTGGATAAGTTTTTAGTGGTGTTCATTGATGATATTCTGGTATACTCGAGGAATGATGAGGAACACAAGGAACACTTGCGCCTAGTTCTCGAGAAGCTCAGGGAACATCAGTTGTATGCCAAGTTTAGCAAGTGTGAGTTTTGGTTGAAGGAAGTTGGATTTCTTGGACATGTTATATCATGAGAAGGTATAGCAGTAGACCCCACCAAGGTTCAGTCTGTAACTGAGTGGTTGGCACCCACCTCAGTTGGGGAGATCCGTAGTTTTCTAGGACTCGCAGGATATTACCGGAGATTCATTGAGAATTTTTCCAAGATTGCGAAACCTATGACGAAGTTGTTGAAGAAGGACACTAAGTTCAAATGGACCAAGAAATGTGAAGCCAGTTTTCAGGAGTTGAAGAAACATTTGGTTACAGCCCCAGTGCTAATTCTTTCGGATATAGGCAAGGATTTCCAAGTGTATTGCAACGCTTCTCGCTTACGACTTGGAGGAGTACTTATGCAGGATGAAAGAGTTGTTTCATATGCCTCACGACAACTTCGACCGCACGAGTTGAATTATGCCACGCATGAATTGGAGTTAGCCACTGTAGTGCATGCGCTCAAGACCTGGAGACATTTTCTTATTGGAAACCGATGTGATGTGTACACAGATCACAAGAGTTTGAAGTACATTTTCACGCAGAAGGAGCTGAATCTCAGGCAAAGGAGATGGTTGGAGCTCATAATGGATTATGATATGAAGTTGCATTATCACCCAGGAAAGGCCAATGTCGTAATAGACGCTTTGAGCCGAAAGAGTTATGCCAATACCCTTGTAAGCAAAGGATTAACGCATGAGTTAGTTGACGATCTTAAGGAACTTCGTTTGGAGATAGTTCCAAGAGGTTTTGTGGCTACAATGGAGGTTTAGTCTACATTATTGGGGAAGATTCGAGAAGCTCAAAAGGATGATAATGAAATCACGGAGATAAAGGATAAAATGAGCAAAGGAAAAGCCAAGGGTTTTTGTGAGGATGAGCATGAGACCTTATGGTTTGAGGATCGTATTTATGTACCAAATAATGTAGAGATAAGGAAGTTAATACTTCAGGAGGCCCATGACTTGCCATACTCGATACACCCCGGAAACACCAAGATGTATTTTGATTTGAAGGAGCATTTCCGGTGGACTGGAATGAAGAAGGATATTGCAGAGTATGTAGCAGTATGTGATGTATGTTGATACGTCCATTTTGCATCATGCTTTTATATTGATATTTATTGCATTATGGGCTGTTATTACACATTATGTCACAATACTTATGCCTATTCTCTCTTATTTTACAAGGTTTCCATAAAGAGGGAGAATGCCGGCAGCTGGGATTCTGGGCTGGAAAAGGAGCAAATATTAGAGACCTATTCTGCACAGCTCCAAAAGTCCTGAAACTTCACGGAAGACGTTTTCAGAATATATAAAAAATACTCAGCGGAAGAAGTTCACCAGGGGGGCCACACCCTGCCCACGAGGGTGGGGGGTGCGCCCCCCTACCTCGTGGGCCCCCTGGTGGCCCTCCGGTGGCCATCTTCTGCTATATGAAGTCTTTCGATGGGAAAAAAATTAGAAGCCATCTTCTCGGATGAAACTCCGCCGCCACGAGGCGGAACCTTGGTGGAACCAATCTAGGGCTCTGGCGGAGCTGTTCTGCCGGGGAAACTTCCCTCCGGGAGGGGGAAATCATCACCATTGTCATCACCAATGCTCCTCTCATCAGGAGAGGGCAATCTCCATCAACATCTTCATCAGCACCATCTCCTCTCAAAACCCTAGTTCATCTCTTGTATCCAATTCTTGTCTCAAAGTCCGGGATTGGTGCTAGTAGGTTGCTAGTAGTGTTAATTACTCCTTGTAGTTGATGCTAGTTAGTTTATTTGGTGGAAGATCATATGTTCATATCCGATATGCATATTAATACCCCTCTGATTATGAACATGTTTATGCTTTGTGAGTAGTTATGTTTGTTCCTGAGGACATGGGAGAAGTCTTGCTATTAGTAGTCATGTGAATTTGGTATTCGTTCGATATTTTGATGAGATGTATGTTGTCTCTCCTCTAGTGGTGTTATGTGAACGTCGACTACATGACACTTCACCATTATTTGGGCCTAGAGGAAGGTATTGGGAAGTAATAAGTAGATGATGGGTTGCTAGAGTGATAGAAGCTTAAACCCTAGTTTATGCGTTGCTTCGTAAGGGGCTGATTTGGATCCATATGTTTCATGCTATGGTTAGGTTTACCTTAATACTTTTGTTGTAGTTGTGGATGCTTGCAATAGAGGTTAATCATAAGTGGGATGCTTGTCCAAGTAAGGACAGTACCCAAGCACCGGTCCACCCACATACCAAATTATCAAAGTACCGAACGCGAATCATATGAGCGTGATGAAAACTAGCTTGACGATATTCCCATGTGTCCTCGGGAGCGCTTTTCTCTATATAAGAGTTTGTCTAGGCTTGTCCTTTGCTACAAAAAGTATTGGGCCACCTTGCTGCACTTTATTTACTTTTGTTACTTGTTGCTCGTTACAAATTATCCTATCACAAAACTATTTGTTACCACTTATTTCAGTACTTGTAGAGAATACCTTGTTGGAAACCGCTTATCATTTCCTTTTGCTCCTCGTTGAGTTCGACACTC
The DNA here is from genome assembly GCF_002162155.2 of Triticum dicoccoides. Lineage (NCBI taxonomy): Eukaryota > Viridiplantae > Streptophyta > Magnoliopsida > Poales > Poaceae > Triticum > Triticum dicoccoides. The sequence continues at coordinate 582,006,406 of NC_041386.1, read as the reverse complement.
TTACTTATCGAAAGGACTACGATAGATCCCCTATACTTGTGGGTCATCATATGTCAGAGAGTAAGGGCAGGACATCAGAAGCCAGCAGGATTACTGCAGCCTATGCCGATACCCTAATGGAAGTGGGACAAACTTGGCATGGACTTTATCATCGGATTACCCAGGACCCGAATGGGATATGATTCTATCTGGGTAGTAGTCGATCGCTTGACCAAAGTGGCTCACTTTATCCCAGTGAAAACCACCTATACAAGCACAAAGTTGGCCAAGATATATATGACCAGGATCGTATGTCTGCATGGAGTTCCGAGGACCATCGTATCTGATAGAGGGACACATTTTACCTCAAAGTTTTGGAATCAGTTGCACCAGACTTTGGGTACCAGGCTAGAATTCAGTACAACTTTTCATCTGCAGAAAGATGGATAGACCGAGAGAGTCAATCAGATTCTGGAGGACATGTTGAGAGCTTGTGCATTAGGTTATGGATCCAGTTGGGATGGTAATTTGCCTTACGCAGAGTTCTCATACAACAACAGTTATCAAGCTAGTCTGAAGATGGATCCTTTCGAAGGTTTGTATGGAAGAAGGTGCATGACACTGTTAATGTGGGATGAAGTTGGAGACCGCAAGTTGTTTGGACCAGATTTGATCAAAGAGTCTGAAGAGAATGTTAAGTTGATTCGCGACAGACTAAAGGTAGCTCAGTCCAGGCAGAAGAGTTATGCCGATACAAAGCGCAAGGAGGTAGTCTATGAAATCGGAGACACATCATATCTTTGTCTGTCACCACTGCGAGGAGTTAAACAATTTGGAGTTAAGGGAAAGTTAGCCTCGAGATTTGTAGGACCATACCGAGTTTTGAAACGTATGGGAGAAGTAGCCTACAAGTTGGAGTTACCCGAAGGACTGTCAGGAGTTCATGATGTGTTTCACGATTCCTAGTAGAAAAAGTGCCATGCTGAGATGACCGATATTCCTCTGAGAGATGCAGTGCCCCTAGAAGCAATATAGTTGGATAGTGATCTGACGTACGAGGAGAAACCCGTCAAGATTCTCGAGTTTGCCAGTCGAGTTACACGCAGTAAGGTTATCAAGTTTTGCAAAGTTCAGTGGAGCCACCATACCGAGGATGAAGCCACCTAGGAACGAGAGGAAGACCTACGGAAAGACCACCCACACTTATTTTCTAGCCAACCCGAATCTCGAGGGCGGGATTCATCTTAAGGGGGGTAGATTTGTAACATCCCAAATCTTCGATTTGGATGTTATACATAGGTCATCATATGCATATCATATCTTATTTATATTTTGGTTGTGATCCTAGAAATCTTAAGCAACTCAAGGACCCAAGGAGAGAGTTGGAGGTTTCTTTTATTGTCATATTTGAATTTTCTCAAATTTGAAAAGAGGATCATTTTGATTTTAATAATTTCTCTCTCGAAATATTTCCAATATTAAAATAAATGAGTGGAGATAATATGACTACTCAAAATCAGAGGGGAATATTGGAGGGAATATTTTAAAGTCAAATAAATATTTTATTTGGATTTTATTCGAGATTTTATTTGAATTAGAAAAGAATATGCATTTTTTCCAGGTTGCATTTTTAGGCCAGAAAAATGTTCACTTTGTTCAAAATAATTTATTTAGACGGTGAATTTTTTTTTTGGCATTTTTAGAATTTTTTTATATTTACTTAGGATTCTTTTTTTCCGGCGGAATTTATTTAAAAAAAGAATTGCGCGCCGAACTGGGCCGGCCCAGCTAGGAGCCAGGCCTTGGCCCAACGCCCCGCCGCCTCGCGCCGCGCCCGTGTCCGTGCCAGACCCCGGCGAGGAGTCCGGATCGCCGCCGCCTTGCGCGCCCCCTTGCCCCGGGGCCCCTTTATATGCAGCCGCCCTGGCCCCTCCTCCCCACATCGCCAGCCGCCGCCGCCCCCAAGCCGCCGCAGCAGCAGCGCTGCCGCCCGCTCCGCCGCCGCACCGCTGCTTCGCCGCCGCCCCGCGCCGATGCCGCCACCTTGCACCGCCCGCCAACACCGCCCGCCCCGCCATAGCCCCGCCGGAGCCGCCGCCCGCTGCCCGCGAATCGGTAAAAAAACTGCCGCCAGTTTTTTTCGGTTTAGAGCTAGATCGTTTTTTAGGGTTTTCTCGGTTTTCCTGGTTTTTTCCGAGCGGTTCTATTTAGCAGACGTTCGCCCGAACACCTCTGTTCGTGAACGCGTTCATTCGTTTGTCTCTGATAACGAACGTTCGTTCGTTAGTCTTTCCTTTTTATTTTACTTTCGGCCAGGGACCTATCCACGATTATTTTTATCGCAGATTAGCCCGTGATTCTCAAACCCTCGCAACTTTTTAACCGTTCATCCAAATCCAGTGAAACCAACGCCAAAATCTTTGTCTCGAACCCCTCTTTCCAGTTAATCAACTTGACAATTTAAAATTTGGTTGCAAGCAGATTTGAATTCGAATTTTCTTTTGATTGTAGTTTGAGTTTCGTAGCTCCGATTCGATTGATTCTTTTTGCAAATCGAAGCACTTCAGTTGAACCCTCAGTTGGACTTTCTCATCTGAGTTTTACCCTTGCATCTATGCTTGAGTGCTTATGTATGCTATTGTTTGTTTGCGATAGAATTTCCGGAGTGCGAAGCGTGCTACTACGAGTCTCTAGGGTTTGCAGATCATCAACAAGGCAATTAACACTTTGATCATACCCCTTTATTACCCAGTTTTTATGCATTAGTTTCAACCCTCAAACATTGCATGAGTAATATTTGATAACATGTGGGTATTGGAAAGTAGATGATGAGGTGGAACCTATTGCCCTTATTATCAATCTCTGGGAGTTACTTCTATGTTATGCTCATACTGCTATGCTATGCTAGTAGACGTGGTTTGGTTTGAGAGATCCATGACATATGTGAGAGTATTATTAATGGTTAACTTAAGGTGGCTACTTTAATACACATCTGGGTGGATTGGTTGCGGGCACCTGGAAAATCCAGTGTTGTCCTAGGATATCCCGGAGTACCCGTGTGATCATCCTATGGAATGCCACCCATGCTCAAAGGGATCATAAGATTATTCATGCTAGAAACTTCCGTGTGCAGCCACAAGCCATTATGGGCTCTAGCATAGTTGAGTATGTTGTATGACCTCTTTCAGTGGTAGGCTAGCAGATGTAGGGGATGCAGGTGGTACTGTCTACCTAGAGTAAAGAGTTAATGCTTCTGAAAGACTGTGTCTCGCTCATCTGTTTCTCAAACACCATGTAGTGTGAGAAATCCAACGGAGGAGATCGAGTCTTGTGGGGAAAAGTGCGCAAACCTGTGCAGAGTGTACAAACTAATCATGGTGAGCCGTGTCCCCGGTTATGGGCATCTTGAGTATCTGGATCTTGAATTATTGATTTGATCTCATCACTCTAAATTAATTGGTTGGGTTCTTAATATATTTAATTGGGATTGAGTTGGAGGAACCTTCTCAATGTTTATCAACTACCATGATTGTTAAACAAAATATATTCCTTTGTTGTAGGAAAAAATTAGCTTTTCGCAAAAACAAAATAACCATAGAGCCTCCACCAGCCACATATGCATATAGTTGTTGCTGTTACATGTTCATTGCTCTACAGTATTATTTTGCCAGCATATTCCATGTGCTGACCCGTGTTCAGGCTGCAACGTATTATGTTGCAGACTTTTCAGACAAAGAGTAAGGTGCGCTAGGTCATTGTTTTGCACTCGGCTATGCCGTTGGAGTTGATGGACTCGCTTTACCTTCGAAGCCTTCCGCTGTTATCTTCATTAGATGGCCTTAAGCTATAATATTGTAATAAGATCTCTTTTGAGACTATCGATGTAATAAGTGTGTGATTGCACTCTATTATAAATCCTTCAAGTATTGTGTGTGTCAGCATTACCGATCCAGGGATGACACTTATGCACAAAGATTCGACCGTTTGAGATAGGATCACTACACCTTTGGAGGGAGTTGTCTGATGAATAGAGAGAGAGAGCTCCGAGTGCAAAGGGAGGCTAATGAGGGCTTAAATATGTTGGGCGAGGAGCTCTACATTAATTGCATACACGAACCTACGGTGACTTCGTGTGGAGTGATTGGGAGCTAAGGGGGAGGTGATCAGGCTCTAGAGGTTTCATGCGTCGCTGGCAACTGGGGACTGGGTTGGGGTTGCTGAGAAATGGGTGGACACCAGTGCAGTCGGTCGTGGCAATCTAACGGAGTTGGGCTGTAGTCATGGCGGAATCTAGAGATGGGGGGTGTTAACTGCCTCAGGGGGCTAGCTAGGCTAGGCATGCGTGTGCGACAAGTCGTCGGGAACGAAGGAATGGGGCTCAGTGCCCTATCACCATGCAATATGGGCGCTCTGGACTACTAATGGTTTTCAAACATTGTATGGGAGATGGCTCACTACAGGTTAAGAAATATGAAGTGAGTAGAGCCCCAAGCTTTCATGTCAACATAACAAATATTTTCAAAATTCAAATCCACAACAAAGTGTTTGCTGCCTAACATTTGGTCAAGATTGTTAAGAATGGATCCAGTATTCTTCCTAGCTGGATAATTTGGGATGGTGATCATTGTGTAAAAATATCATACATAATGGATCAGAGTAAAATACAGTTCCTTCACAAAGTGTCTTTTATGATTGAAAGGGATTTTGGATGCTCTGCCCAAAATTTGAGCAAGGTTCGTTCATTACTTTGTGTCACTAGGCATCATCAGAGTGTATATGAATTACCTAATAATTTTCGAAGCAATAGAAAAGGTAGCTGCTTTGAAAGGGTTGTCAAATAGGCATTTCCTAAAATAGCAAAATAATATTTTTACTAACTCAAATGGAGTCAAGAATTTTACTAGATGACAAAGTGGGCACAAACGTGAAGGAAATATGCCCTAGAGGCAATAATAAAGTTGTTATTTATATTACATTATATCATGATAAATGTTTATTATTCATGCTAAAATTGTATTAACCTGAAACTTAGTACATGTGTGAATACATAGACAAACAGAGTGTCCCTAGTATGCCTCTACTAGACTAGCTCATTAATCAAAGATGGTTAAGTTTCCTAACCATAGACATGTGTTGTCATTTGATGAACAGGATCACATCATTAGAGAATGATGTGATGGACAAGATCCATCCGTTAGCTTAGCATAATGATCGTTTAGTTTTATTGCTATTGCTTTCTTCATGACTTATACATGTTCCTCTGACTATGAGATTGTGCAACTCCCGAATACCGGAGGAACACCTTGTGTGCTATCAAATGTCACAACATAACTGGGTGATTATAAAGATGCTCTGCAAGTGTCTCCGATGGTGTTTGTTGAGTTGGCATAGATCGAGATTAGGATTTGTCACTCCGTGTATCGGAGAGGTATCTCTGGACCCTCTCGGTAATGCACATCACTATGAGCCTTTGAAAGGATCGAGAAGAGGTGTCTAGAGGGGGGGTGATTAGACACTAAGTAGCAAAAGTTGCAGTTTTTAATTTCTTTAAGTTGAAGTGGAGTTTTGGCACAAGTTTAACAAACACAATACATTTCAAGCAAGCATGCAAAGAGTATATGAGCAGCGGAAAGTAAAGCATGCAACTTGCAAGAATGTAAAGGGAATGGTTTAGAGAATTCAAACGCAATTGGAGACACGGATGTTTTTGTCGTGGTTCCGATAGGTGGTGCTATCGTACATCCATGTTGATGGAGACTTCAACCCATGAAGGGTAACAGTTGCGCGGGTCCACGGAGGGCTCCACCCATGAAGGGTCCACGAAGAAGCAACCTTGTGTATCCCATCATGGCCATCGCTCACGAAGGACTTGCCTCACTAGCAGTAGATCTTCACGAAGTAGGCGATCTCCTTGCCCTTACAAACTCCTTGGTTCAACTCCACAATCTTGTCGGAGGCTCCCAAGTGACACCTAGCCAATCTAGGAGACACCACTCTCCAAGAAGTAACAAATGGTGTGTTGATGATGAACTCCTTGCTCTTGTGCTTCAAATGATAGTCTCCCCAACACTCAACTCTCTCTCACAGGATTTGGATTTGGTGGAAAGAAGATTTGAGTGGAAAGCAACTTGGGGAAGGCTAGAGATCAAGATTCATATGGTGGGAATGGAATATCTTGGCCTCAACACATGAGTAGGTGGTTCTCTCTCAGAAAATGTGTATTGGAAGTGTAGGTATGTTCTGATGGCTCTCTCCACGAATGAAGAGTGGGTGGAGGGGTATATATAGCCTCCACACAAAATCTAACCGTTACACACAATTTACCAATCTCGGTGAGACCGAATTGAGAAACTCGGTCGGATCAATTTAGCAAACCTAGTGACCGTTAGGATTTTCGGTGGGACTGAGATGCAACTCGGTAGGACCGATATGGTTAGGGTTAGGGCATAACGTAATCTCGGTGAGACCGATTACACAAACTCGGTGGGACTGATTTTGGTAATAAGCTAACCAGAGAGTTGGTCAGGCAAACTTGGCGAGACCGATTACACAAACTCGGTGGGACCGATTTTGGTAATAAGCTAACTAGAAAGTTTGCATTGTAATCTCGGTAGTACCGATTGCTCAATCTCGGTGGGACGGATTTTGGTAATGGACATACATAGAGAGATTACAATCCCATCTTGGTGAGACTGAGATCCCTATCGGTGAAACCTATTTGCCTAGGGTTTGTGGCAGTGGCTATGACATCTGAACTCAGTGACGCCGGATAGAAAGAATTGGTGGGGCTGAGTTTGACTTTTGGTTTAGGTCATATGTGGATGTGGGAAGGTAGTTGAGGGTTTTGGAGCATATCACTAAGCACTATGAAGCAAGAACCTCATCAAGCAACACCTCATCCCCTCTTGATAGTATTGGCTTTTCCTATAGACTCAATGTGATATTGGATCACTAAAATAGAAAATGTAGAGTCTTGATCTTGAAGCTTGAGCTAATCCTTTGTCCTTAGCATCTTGAAGGGGTTCCACATCTTAGTCCATGCCACTTAATTTGTTGAACTTGTCTGAAACATACTAGGTAAAAGTATTAGTCCAACAAGAGATATGTTGTCATTAATTATCAAAATCACCCAGGGAGCACTTGTGCTTTCAATCTCCCCCTTTTTGGTAATTGATGGCAACATACATAAAAGCTTTAGATAAAGATATAGAGAATAGCAAGTAAAGCTTTGGAAAGACATGTAACAAGCATAGGCTCCCCCTACATGTATGCAATCATGTGAATATGGAATATAGAAGCATGTGAGAGCATAACCATGACAGAGTAGCAATGTGTTACATGTATCTTGGCTATATGCATCAGGACAAAAGACATGAATACGGGAAATGTACCTTCATGCCCATGAGTCCTCCTTGCAAACAGTATGCACATCAGCAAGAATTTCTCATACACATGACTATGATGCATATACTTACCTTGTGGTCTTGAGTTGGCTAGGATGGGATGAGCCTGCGTAAACAAGGTTAGATAACACAGATGCACCCACTAGCTAGAGCAAACAAAAGAAACCACAAGAGTACCAAGACTGGGATGACATGTAGAGTGAGTACAGAGTACCACGATAGATATTGACATGTCCCCAAAGAGAAAGATATGCAATGAATTTAATAAATTTCTTTCCCTTGGATGTCTTGCTCCCCCTGAATCTAGCATGGGATACTAGGAGAAGATAGGGAACAGAAAAACAGAGCTCAAAGAAACAAATAAACAGCGCTAATGCAAATAAGCACATATGAACATGTCTTTCCCCCAAGAAGACATATGGCATCCCTCCTCTTGAACATCAAGCATCTGGGATCCTTGAAGATTACTCTTTCCTAGAGTATTCCCTCTCCCTAGAGATCTCTCCCCCTAGAGATATGATTAAGCTTTGATGTGATCTCTCTCTCCCCCTTTGACATCAATTTCGAAGAAGGGTATTCTGGAATTTGTTGTGGATGGGTTCGGTCCTTGAATCACAGTACAAAGCATTAAGGTAAATGTGATGCTTGCAGAGGACAAGATTCATTGAGTGGAGATGGATCAAGAATAAAGCAGGAATAAATGGCAAAATGTTTTTCCTGTAGTGAAATCGGTGTCACCGAGTTGTATGCTTCGGTTGCTCCGAAAATCTTCGGCTAGACCGGAGACATGAAACCGGTGGAACCGAGTTCATCATAGAGAAAAACACTTGTCACCTCAGCTCACTGGAAAAATAAGATCTCACAAAGATTTGCAATGAATTGGATGCAGAAAATGCAGAACAAAAAGCAAAGAAAAGAAAATAAAAGATCTAGATGAAGTTTTTTTGAAAGGGGAAACAAATATGCATGAGACAAATGCAAGAACATGGAAAATAACACAAGAGAACTTCATCTAGAGTTGGGCGGTGACAAAGTCACCTATGTTAGAGTATATTGACTTAGGAGTCAAGTGAGATCACTTGATCATAGGTCTTACTCATTGTTTAAGCTCAAAATGGGGTTACCATTTTTCGTTTAAGTATCTTGATGTATTCACATCTTGTCGAGTTGCTTTGACTCATGACTTGGAGTAAAGCTACTCTAAGATGGAATAACATACCCTGGGTGGCGGTCTTGATCTTGATCATGTAGTTGAACTTGTGTGGGTTGCTCAAGGTTGATGTAGCCCATCAAGAGTTGGGAGCACCCTTTGGATTTTGAGTTCATCTACCTACATGGGTTATTTTTCGCAAGGAAGAGCACTTGTGTATCCAACATGACAATCATGAAGCTCAACATAGAATTTGTCAAAGGATATGTTTGAAAGGTTTCGTGCTTCCTTGTCATCAACCACCATTGTGTAGAGACCCACCATTGTGTAGAGACTTGGTGATGTAGAGATTGCTCAAGATGTGAGTGAGTTGCAATCTCATAGAATCAGATTCATCCAAGTACCTACAAGGGTTAGATAACATGCAAGATGCAAATTTTCAAGACATAAGATAATCATCATAGGAGAAATATCAAGTGATTAGTCGTAAGCTCAAGTATTGCATGTATGCAATGGAGTTCCTACTCCAAGTTTGAAGCATCAATGATGTTCAATTCACCTCTTAACCTGCAAAACACTTTCTCATCAAGTGGTTTAGTGAATATATCCGCTAATTGCTTATCGGTGCGAACATGCTTAAGGTTTATGTCACCCTTAGCAACGTGATCTCGAATGAAATGATGACGAACTTCAATATGCTTAGTTCGAGAGTGTTGCACGGGATTGTGAGCAATCTTGATAGCACTTTCATTGTCACAAAGTAATGGAACATGTTTCACATATATCCCATAATCTTTAAGAGTTTGGGTCATCCAAAGTAATTGAGCACAACATGAACCAGCGGCAATGTATTCCGCTTCGGCGGTGGATAAGGATACCGAGTTTTGTTTCTTAGAAGACCAAGACACAAGAGATCTACCAAGGAATTGACAAGTACCCGAAGTGGACTTTCTGTCAACCTTGTCACCGGCATAGTCCGAGTCGGAGTAGCCAACAAGATCAAAGGAAGCCCCCTTTGGATACCAAATGCCAAAATTTGGTGTATGTATTAAGTATCTCACTATACTCTTCACGGCCTTAAGATGACATTCCTTAGGAGCAGCTTGATATCATGCACACATGCACACACTTAGCATGATATCGGGACGTGAAGCACATAGATATAACAATGAACCAATCATAGAGCGGTAAACTTTTTGATCAACCGGTTCACCATCTTTGGTCAAATCAAGATGTCCACTAGTAGGCATGGGTGTAGTCATACCTTTGCATTCTTGCATATTGAACTTCTTGAATAAGTCCTTGGTGTACTTTGTTTGTGAGACAAAGGTGCCTTCCTTAGTTTGCTTGATTTGCAAACCAAGAAAGAATTTGAGTTCACTCATCATAGACATCTCAAACTTCTCCGACATTAGCTTCCCAAACTTTTCACTAAAATGAGGGTTAGTTGATCCAAATATAATATCATCGACGTAAATTTGGCATACAAATAGTTCTCCATTAACCTTTTTAGTAAAAAGAGTAGAATCCATTTTTCCAATTTCAAAGCCTTTTTCAGTAAGGAACTTGGTCAAGCATTTATACCATGCTCTAGGAGCTTGTTTAAGACCATAAAGGGCTTTCTGAAGTTTGTAGACATGATTAGGTTTCTTAGGATTGACAAAGCCGGGAGGTTTCTTAACATAAACTTCCTCCTCAACTTCACCATTTAGAAAAGCACTTTTAATGTCCATTTGGTACAAAGTGATATCATGGTGATTATCATAAGCAAGTAAGATGCGAATGGATTCAAGTATAGCAACGAGAGCATATGTCTCACCATAGTCCATACCTTCGACTTGTGTGTAGCCTTGGGCGACGAAACGTGCTTTGTTGCGAACCACTTGTCCATCTTCATCTTGCTTGTTGCGAAACACCCATTTGGTACCGATGATGTTGTGGTCGTTGTCGGGCTTCTCAACCAATGTCCACACTTGATTTCTCTCAAAGTTGTGTAGCTCTTCATGCTTAGCGTTTATCCAGTCCGGATCCTCCAATGCTTGTTCAACCTTCATAGGTTCAATGCTAGAGATGAATGAGTAATGTTCACAAAAGTTAGCCAGACGAGTTTTAGAGCGAGTGATTCTCCCGGTTTGGATATCATTGTAGATTTGCTCCACGGGATGATCTTTAGCAATTCTTGCTCGAACTCATGAAAGCTTTTGCTTGGGTCTTGGTTGAACATCTTCTTCATCTTGTTCTTCTTCTTGGCCTTCTTCATTGTTAGCATTGTTGTTCTCTTGTCGTGGTGGAGAAGGAGGTTGTTGACGTTTTTCTTGGTGCACTTCCTCGTTTTCTTCATCTTGGTGTGTCCCACTCGTGAATGCTTCCGTATCAACTCTTGGTTCACCTTGTCGTGAGGTAGAAGCTTCCACTTGGACGGACGAGGTACTCTCCTTTATCTCCGTTGGACGAATCTTACCAATAGACAAGTCTTGGATTGCTTCCGAGGGATCTTTGTCTCCTACGTCAATTGGCAATTGCTCTACTTGCGAGCCGTTAGATTCATCAAACTTCACATCTACCGTTTCTTCAACCTTTTGGGTGAAATTGTTGTAGACACGGTATGTGTGAGAGTTTGAGCCATAACCAAGTAGGAAACCTTCATGAGACTTAGGAGCAAATTTAGAACGACGATGCTTATCAAGAATGTAGCACTTTGAGCCGAATACTCGAAAGTATCCAACTTGGGGTTTGTTACCGGTGAGGAGCTCGTATGCCGTCTTACCGAGTAGCTTGTGAAGATACAAGCGATTTGTTGCATGACAAGCTGTCTCAACCACTTCCGCCCAAAAGTGTTTTGGTGTCTTGTACTCATCAAGCATCGTTCTTGCCATCTCGATAAGAGTCCGGTTCTTCCTCTCAACGACTCCATTCTGTTGAGGTGTGTACGTAGCCGAGAACTCATGTGTAATCCCTTCTTCGTCAAGAAAGGTGTCCACATTTGCATTCTTGAACTCCGTTCCGTTGTCGCTCCGAACCTTCTTGATCTTCACGTCAAATTGATTTTGGGCCTTCCTAGCAAAGTTTTTGAAGATCTTTTGGACCTGCGATTTGTCATCAAGAAAGAATACCCACGTAAATCTTGAAAAATCATCAACTATGACTAGACCAAATGAGTTACCACCGAGACTCTTGTAGGCATTTGGACCAAAGAGATCCATGTGAAGTAGCTCGAGTGGTCTTCTTGTGGTCATAATGTTCTTAGCGCGATGACTTCCTCCAACTTGTTTCCCTGCTTGACAAGCACTACAAAGTTTATCCTTGTCAAATATGACATCGTTAACGCCAAGGATATGATTTCCTTTAATGAGTTTGTCAAGGTTTCGCATGCCCACATGGCCTAGCCTTCTATGCCACAACCAGCCTTTAGAAGATTTAGCAATTAAGAAAGTTCTAGGTTGAGCCTTTTTAGTGAAATCAACAATGTAAAGATCTCCTCTACGTATACCGGTAAATACCATTTTATGATTATCTCTACGAAACACTTGGCAGTCTACTTCAGTAAATAGGACATTGAAACCGAAATCAGCAAGTCTAGATACTGAAAGTAAGTTGTAGCCAAGAGATTCAACGAGCATGACATTTTGTATGGAGCTATCATGTGAGATGGCCACCTTACCAAGGCCAACCACCTTACCCTTTGAATTATCACCAAAAGTGACATACTTTCGAGGGCCGTCGTTTCCAGCAAGCTCACAAAACATGTCTTTATCTCCGGTCATATGATCAGTACATCCACTATCAAGGACCCATTCCTTTCCTCCGGCCATGTAGCCGCGAAGATTTTCCATAAGACCAAAGTGTCTCATCGCATCATCGAGATCATAGTCACGATCATCATCATCCTCATCGGAGTATCCATGTTCAACATCATCTTGTGATTGATCAATTCATAGAGAGGGTAATTCATTAGATAAATGATCATTTCTATAGTTACCTTTATGAATTCTAATAGCTCTGGAAATGATATTGCTAATGATTCCAACATCTCCTTTGGCACTCGTAAGATTAGTGAGCTCAAATATGGTGTAGGCACACTTAAGAGTAGGCAAACATCCAATCAAGTTTCTAGGCAAGCCTCTAGTGATAAGATTAACAGTTCTAAGATTGCGAATCATGTCAATAGACTCATCAAGGGTAGGATGCAAAGGATCAACATGAGGTGCACAAGGGCTAGCAATGTACTTGTTCAAGTGATATTCATTGAAAATCTCAAGCATTTCATTTTTCCACTCATGAAAATATTCTCCATCAAGAATAGGCACTCTATGTCTAAGACTCCCCAAAGTAGACACATCCATCTTCCTCCAAAGGTGTTTAAACCAAGGCAATGGAGACCAAAGCTCTGATACCGATTGAAAGGATCGAGAAGAGGTGTCTAGAGGGGGGGGGGTTGATTAGACACTAAGTAGCAAAAGTTGTAGTTTTTATTTCTTTAAGTTGAAGTGGAGTTTTGGCACAAGTTTAACAAACACAATACATTTCAAGCAAGCATGCAAAGAGTATATGAGCAGCGAAAAATAAAGCATGCAACTTGCAAGAATGTAAAGGGAAGGGTTTGGAGAATTCAAACGCAATTGGAGACACGGATGTTTTTGTCGTGGTTCCGATAGGTGGTGCTATCGTACATCCACGTTGATGGAGACTTCAACCCACGAAGGGTAACGGTTGCATGAGTCCACGGAGGGCTCCACCCATGAAGGGTCCACGAAGAAGCAACCTTGTCTATCCCATCATGGCCATCGCCCACGAAGGACTTGCCTCACTAGCGGTAGATCTTCACGAAGTAGGCGATCTCCTTGCCCTTACAAACTCCTTGGTTCAACTCCACAATCTTGTCGGAGGCTCCCAAGTGACACCTAGCCAATCTAGGAGACACCACTCTCCAAGAAGTAACAAATGGTGTGTTGATGATGAACTCCTTGCTCTTGTGCTTCAAATGATAGTCTCCCCAACACTCAACTCTCTCTCACAGGATTTGGATTTGGTGGAAAGAAGATTTGAGTGGAAAGCAACATGGGGAAGGCTAGAGATCAAGATTCATATGGTGGGAATGGAATATCTTGGCCTCAACACATGAGTAGGTGGTTCTCTCTCAGAAAATGTGTATTGCAAGTGTAGGTATGTTCTGATGGCTCTCTCCACGAATGAAGAGTGGGTGGAGGGGTATATATAGCATCCACACAAAATCTAACCGTTACACACAATTTACCAATCTCGGTGAGACCGAATTGAGAAACTCGGTCGGACCGATTTAGCAAACCTAGCGACTATTAGGATTTTCGGTGGGACTGAGATGCAACTCGGTAGGACCGATATGGTTAGGGTTAGGGCATAACGTAATCTCAGTGAGACCGATTACACAAACTCGGTGGGACCAATTTTGGTAATAAGCTAACCAGAGAGTTGGTCAGGCAAACTTGGTGAGACCGATTACACAAACTCGGTGGGACCGATTTTGGTAATAAGCTAACCAGAAAGTTTGCATTGTAATCTCGGTAGTACCGATTGCTCAATCTCGGTGGGACCGATTTTGGTAATGGACATACATAGAGAGATTACAATCCCATCTCGGTGAGACTGAGATCCCTATTGGTGAAACCAATTTGCCTAGGGTTTGTGACAGTGGCTATGACATCCGAACTCGGTGACGCCGGATAGAAAGAATCGGTGGGGCCGAGTTTGACTTTTGGTTTAGGTCATATGTGGATGTGGGAAGGTAGTTGAGGGTTTTGGAGCATATCACTAAGCACTATGAAGCAAGAACCTCATCAAGCAACATCTCAGCCCCTCTTGATAGTATTGGCTTTTCCTGTAGACTCAATGTGATCTTGGATCACTAAAATAGAAAATGTAGAGTCTTGATCTTGAAGCTTGAGCTAATCCTTTGTCCTTAGCATCTTGAAGGGGTTCCACATCCTTTAGTCCATGCCACTTAATTTGTTGAACTTGTCTGAAACATACTAGGTAAAAGTATTAGTCCAACAAGAGATATGTTGTCATTAATTATCAAAATCACCCAGGGAGCACTTGTGCTTTCAGCCTTGCAAGCAATGTGACTAATGAGTTAGTTATGAGATGATGCATTACGGAATGAGTAAAGAGACTTGCTAGTAACGAGATTGAACTATGTATGATGATACCGACGATCGAATCTCGGGCAAGTAATATACTGACGACAAAGGGAATAACGTATTATTGTGTGGTTTGACCGATAAAGATCTTCGTAGAATATGTAGGAGCCAATATGAGCATCCAGTTTCCGCTATGGGTTATTGACCGGAGATGTGTCTCGGTCATGTCTACCTAGTTCTCGAACCCGTAGGGTCCGCACGCTTAACGTTCGATGACGATTTGTATTATGAGCTATGTGATTTGATGACCGAAGTTTGTTCGGAGTCCTGGATGAGATCGCGGACATGACGAGGAGTCTCGAAATGGTCGAGAGGTAAAGATTCATGTATTGGAAGGTTACATTCGGACACCCGAATGGTTTCAGGAAGTTTCGGATAAGTTTCGTAGTACCGGGGGTTACCGGAAACCACCCCCCAGAAGTTAATGGGCCAACATCGGCCTTAGTGGAGAAGAGAGAGGGCCGGCCAGGAGGTGCCCCCCCTTGCCAATCCGAATTGGACAAGGGGTGGGGCGCCCCCCCTTTCCCACTCCTACTCCTTCTCTCTTCCCCCTTTGCTACTCCGAAAAAGGAAAAAAGAGGAGAGGGGAATCCTACTAGGACTAGGGAGTCCTAGTAGGACTCCCCACACTTGGCACGCCCCTAGGGGGCGGCCTCCTCCTCCCCCCCCTTTTATATATGGAGGCGGCGGGGGGGGGGACCCCAAAGGCACAACATAAATTTCTTAGCCGTGTGCAGTGCCCCCTCCCCAGTTTACCACCTCGGTCATATCATCGTAGTGCTTAGGCGAAGCCCTGCGCCGGTAGCTTCATCATCATCATCGCCACGCCGTCATGCTGACAAAACTCTCCCTCGTTCTCAACTGGATCAAGAGATCGAGGGACGTCATCGTGCTGAACGTGTGCTGAACACGGAGGTGCCGTACGTTCGGTACTAGGATCGGTTGGATCGTGAAGACGTTCGACTACATCAACCGCGTTACTAAACGCTTCCGCTTTTGGTCTACGAGGGTACGTAGATACACTCTCCCCTCTTGTTGCTATGCATCTCCTAGATAGATCTTGCGTGATCGTTGGAATTTTTTTTGAAATACTACGTTCCCCAACAGTGGCATCCGATCCAGTTCTATGCGTAGATGTTATATGCACGAGTAGAATGCAAAGAGTTGTGGGCGATAATAGTCATACTGCTTACCACCAACGTCTTACTTTGATTCGGCGGTATTGTTGGATGAAGCGGCCCGGACCGATATTACATGACTCATACGTCTCCAACGTATCTATAATTTATGAAGTCTTCATGCTGATATTTTATCATTCTTGGGTGTTTTACAATCATTTTATAGTAACTTTATATCATTTTTTGGGACTAACGTATTGACCCAGTGCCCAGTGCCAGTTGTTGTTTTTTGCTTGTTTTTTACATCGCAGAAAATCAATATCAAACGGAGTCCAAACACCGCGAAACTTTACGGAGATTTTTTTGGACCAGAAGGAACCCAATGGGCCAGAGCTGCACCTGGGGGTTCCCCGAGGGGGGCACAACCCACCAGGGCGCGCCTGGGCCCCCTAGCGCGCCCAGGTGAGTAATACCCACCTCGGTGGACTCCCGCACCCCCTCTTTGCAGTATAAATTCCCAAATATTCTGAAACCCTTCGGGGTTAATCTAGATCAGAAGTTCCGCCGCTGCAGGGCTCCGTAGCCACCGAAAACCAATCTAGACCCGTTATGGCACCCTGCCGGAGGGGGAATCATCTCCGGTGTCCATCTTCATCATCCCGGTGGCCACCACAATGAGGAGGGAGTAGTCCACCCTCGGGGCTGAGGGTTTGTACCAGTAGCTATGTGTTTAATCTCTCTCTCTCTCTCTCTCTCTCTGGTGTTCTTGAGATGTCACGATCTTGATGTATCGTGGGCTTTGTTAATATAGTCGGATCATATGGTGTTTTCCCCTCTCTATCTTATGATGAATTGAGTTTTTCCCTTTGAGATTTCGTGGTTATCAGATTGAATGCTTTTATGGATTTTAGAACACTTGATACATGTCTTGCAATTGAATACTCGTGGTGAAAATGGGGTATCATATTGATTCACTTGATATATGTTTTGGCACTCAACTTGCGGATTCCCGCGGTGACATTGGGGTAATCTATGCATAGGGGTTGATGCACGTTCTTGTCCTTGTTTCTCCAGTAGAAATCTTGGGGCACTGTCGTGGAATTGTCACGGCAGATGTCCTTAGTGTCAGGACTTAGTCGCGAGGCCAACGCATCTATGTGGTAGCTTGAGAGGGGTTGAGTGGGACGAGAGACGTGATGTTTTACCCAGGTTCGGCCCCTCACGGTGGAGGTAAAAGCCTACATCCTGCTTCATTGATATTGATGATGATGACCATGGTTACAAGAGTGCTCTATCTCGAGAGCTATTGTCTAAACCTAACTTGTCCAACTTGTGGAACTTGTGAATCTTCTCTCTTTTGGGGAGCCCTGCCCCTCCTTATATATGTTGAAGGGACGGTTTACATGTGGAGTCCTATTAGGATTAGGACTAGTCTATCTCTAATACAAACCGGATACAAGTCCAGGTCTTAGCTCCTTGTAAGATAATGTTCCTCATGCCTTTCCTCTTAAACCGGCCCACCGTTAAACGTGAACCGGCCTTCTGGGCTTTGGGACTTGTCATCCGTCGATCCCGCACGCCGGATCACCAGTGAGTCATAATGACCAGGTGGGTTGCTTGTAAACCGCCAGGTCAGGGCGGGTCGCCAGTAACTCACCAAGTGTCAGCGGGGTCTTCAGATAAACCGCCAAGTCCGGCCGGGTTAACTTTCGGCCGGTTTACACCGCGGGGTATATCCCCGACATTAGCCCCCAAGTTTAGCTTGGATTTATTCATGGTAAACTTATGCTTCAAAATAAACACAAGAACAAATTTGACAGGTTATGCTCCGGGTTAAGAATTTTTGTAAACCGGTACCTGATCATCCTTAACTCCTTGTTATTTCCTCCTTTTGGGAAATCCGAGTCAACAAACTAGCTTCATTATCAATTTGCTGACATTGGCTTGTCACCAAGAAATATTGTGAAGAATAACTCCTTTGATTCAGCTTCGCCGGTTTAAGAAATATGGGTCTGAAAATACTTATCTGATATTCAGCCGGTTTGAAGATGTAAAACTTGCCGGTTTAATATTACCAAAATGGCCGGTTTATAAATATTGATGGCACGGGGTCATAATTGTTGTCAACACCGGGTTATGTAATTGATCTTCCTGATTTGCTCAAAACTGATAAAATGAAGATATTCCTCCTTTATATGCATAATACCTGTAGCCCCCAAGTCTTAAGAGGAGAACATAGTGATAACTTAAGACTTGCTCCAATAAGTGTTTCAACCTTGAAGAAATCCGGTTTGTTCATCTCAAAACTGAATACTCCATATATGTAGCCCCAAGTGCCGGGTTGTCATGCTTGCAGCAACTAGGACTTGTAATTACTTGATGCTCATAAAAATTTCAACCAGTGTAGCCCCCAAGGGCCGGGTCATTATGCAATAATGAGCAGGGACTTTGTAAGTATAATCTTGTAAACTTTGAACAGCAACGTGTAGCCCCCAAGGGCCGGCTTAGTAAGATAATACTGAACTGGGACTTGATATATATACTTTAATGAAAATAACATATTATAATGTAGCTTCCATCGTAGGGCTTGAACCCACGTCCACAAGGTTAAGAGCTTTGTGCTTTACCAACTGAGCAATGGATTCTTCAATATTATGGACGAAAACTTGTGTACCTTGAATTGTTGACAGGAGCAATTGGTAGCCCCAAAGGGCCGGCTCATTATAATATGATGAGTCGGGTCTTCAATAAGACTAGTAAAAATGACTTTGCATTAGCCCCCAAGTGTCATGGTGCATGCTTGCAGTGACATGAGACTTGCATGTAATCTCAATTTGAATAATGTAGCCCCCAAGTGCCGGGTTGTAAGCCTGCAGCGACTCGGGACTATTCCTTCCATTGTAGAATAAATCATATCCTTTGATAAAAGAGTAGACATTGCGCTATAGCGACTTTGAAAACCTTAATAATAAAAATCCAACCATGTTGGCTATTCAAGATAATATAATCTGGTATGAAAACCTTATTCATTCAACATCATAATGAAATTTCAGCCAAGTTTGGCTATTTGAATAATATAACCCAATGATTTATAAGCGCATGATTCCAATGGCGCAATCCAAATATATACTGGCGACTTGTTGTCCAAAACCAGGCCGGTTTAACAAACCTGTTTCTGCATACAACAAGTTTAAAGTGTCCTGGCGGTTTACCGCCGGACGGGTCATAATACCCAACATATAACCCGGGTTTATAACCAAGGCTGCACTTAAGAATAATCAAATATGAAATATATCATACCTATGACATTGAATCACATCGTTGGTTTTACCAACTTTTTGTAGTAAGGGTGATAACCCAAATCTTGAGTACTGATAACTCCTTCCATATTGTGCCGGTTTATAATAAAACCGTGTCGGGTTGTGATAAACACCGTGTTACTCCATAAGAGGATGTTAACAACAAGGATCAAACCGGGCAAATAGTCTCCGGATTGACGTGAACTGTGTTCCGTCAATTGATTGGTTAAAAAACTTTGTCGGTTTAAAAAATGCAATAAAAAGCAAAAAAAAAACCTTCAAAGAAAAGTGTAAATCAAGTGCAATGACAAAATGTTGCAAAAAAAGGTTTATTTGAGTTGATCAGATGGTGTTACCATGGCCGAACACGACCAAGCTCCCGTTAGGTGTAACTATGGTTCTAGTCAGCCAGGTCCCCAAATGAAACCGTGGCATTTATGCCGATCAAGTGGCATGGTCATGGTTCGGGTTCGACCAAGCCCCCAAGTGATTTTGTGGCCTTAGGCCGATCAAGAGGCATGAGTGGTTCAGATGTGACCAAGTCCCCAAGTGATCTGGTGGCTCTTGCCTATCAAGAGGTATGGTATTGGTTCAGACACGACCAATCCTCCAAGTGATATAACACAATGCTTTTAAAAAGCAAACTCAAGGGGTAAACCGGAGGCCGCTTTAGAACAACTCCATGTAACCACACATGATGTAAAAGACCAGAAACCCCGCTTTATGAAGCAGAAGCCCCCATGTGATCAATAATATGTCAGGCCAGTAAGGCGGGATACCCATGTTTGAACCGCGCATCATGGCAGCAGGTCCTCTTTGGCAATTTTTAACTTTTTGCAAGAGATAAATTCTTCTTGAACCGGATGTTAAACCGGATCTTGAGAGCTTCAAAGCTTTGTGATTTAATTTGTCCTACATTGAAGAACTTGCAAGACAAAGTAATGGCTCCTCTTTTTTTAAAAGAAAGCAATATATAATATAAAAATATACCGGATGGATTTCACCTGATGCGTCAGGTCAGAGATTATCACCGCGGAGTTGACGATCACCGGGTGAAGCTGAAACTACCTGCTGGTGAGTCGGCCGCGGGAGCTAAGCAGATGAGCCGGCCCGGTGTTGTAAACCGGCGCGGACGAGCAAATTGTCCTCCACGTAGTAGACCGGCGCGGACGCGTGAACCGGCCGCGAGGGTGGACGGGCGAGTTGTCCGTGTCGTCGTGAACCGGTGCGGCCGCGAGAGACGGCCACGGCGTTGTAAACCGGCGCAGGAGTTCATTGAGTAACGACGACCACCCGTGCCAAAAGATGTTGGCGTGCCTCCACCTCCGAGGTATATTATCATTTTTTGTCATAAATAATTGCCCTGCATAAACAATATTGCACACCAAGGCAAAGATAAACTTGTTCTTTGACCAAAACAACATGTGCTAATAAATCAAATTTGGATGGATATCACCTGATTTGTTTGGGCGACGGATGATCCGTTTATCGCGACAGATGTGGCTCAGGCAGACCAGCGGCTCAATATAGCTCCGGCGGCTCAGGCAGACCGGCGACTTAATATAACCCCGGCGGCTCAAAACGGCAAGGGCGGCTCAACGCGGCTCCGGCGGGTTGATATAGATTAAGCTGCACAGGCGACGACTTGCGCACACTTGTTCCATCAGTAAGCGGGCGTAGACGCAGGTGCATGATGGTGCTGACGTACACTTCATAGGCACAACACGGTACCACCTTTGCTGCACATTAAAATATTATACATATCAAAGTAATTGTTCTTTGATGAAAACAATATGTTTAATAAAATAGGCTTAGATGGATATCACCTGATATGTTCCGAGAAAATTTTCTTTGAACTAGCAAGCTCCATAAGCCAGTCATATTCCCGCGAAGAGCATGGACAGATCCAAGTGTTGACTTTTGCTACTTGCTATAGCATCTGATTTCCCATTGCTTGACTGCATCTGAACTTTGTTTTGGCAAACAACACCATCAATTGTGTTTCCACAAGCAGGCTACTTGTACGACGCCCCTTTTTCTTGCATCTCTTTTGAAAATCAGCTCATTTTACTTTATTGCGACACCCGCCAGAGCTAGTGCTTCTGCTGCTTTCCCTTATGCACCTATGCAAAATTCGTGTGTTCAACAGTTGATTGTGCTCATAACAGGCGAGGCGCTCCTAGAAGAAAATCGGAGAGCAGAGCCATGGCCATGCAGTATCCAGCGGAGGTGCAGCAGAAAACGGGCGGCGACTTAGTAGAGGCTCCGGTAGGACAAGGCGGCCCGCATCGCGCCAGGCAGAACTGGCTGGGCGGCCAAGGCGGGGCACGGTGACCCGGCGGAGGGACCCGGCGGTTTGTGGTAGAAGCGAGGTGATGAGACACGGCAAAGTCCAGCGACTTAGCGTGGGGCGGCTCAGAGGCACAGGAGCGGAGGCGACCATGGCAGTCAGCAGAGGCGAATTAAGCGACGGCGGCTTGACGCGGAGCCCCGACCACAGCAGCAGAGGTGAAAGCTCAAGGTACAGCGGAAGAAACGATCGGCAGCTCGTCGGCGGCGGCTTGACATCTTAACACTGAGGGGCCCCAAGGCGGGCGGGTCATGGCAGTGGAACAAGGCGGCTCAGGCGAGGCCGTAGACATGACGGTGGTGATCTGATGCGGCGGTCGCAGTAGAAGTGATAGATTGAGGCGATGACTAGCTGTGGTGTCGGCGGCGCGCTGGCCGCGGTTGCTTGCGGCAGTTCGGAGGCAAGGCAAGGTGATGGCGAGATGGGACATGGCTACAGAAGGTCGAGTCCGTGACCTCCTCTCCCTCGTTGACTCTTTTTTTTTGCAAATCTGGCCTCATGCCGACTGGCTTCACGTGCATGTACTATGTAGCAATACTAGTTGATCTCCTCGTAATTCTCCAAGACTGGCCGCACAAGAATCAATCTCTACCGCTGTGTACGAGTTGAGTCGGCAGCAAGAACTTGTCGGTCTCGGCGACTTATACAGGACTCCTGTCGGTCTCGGCCTCTTGCAGGCGGTACTCCAAACATCGATCAGACTTCGGATCGCTGTAACGTTGAAGGAAATAGCACCAGCAGCTACGAGTTGATGCTCTGTAACTTGTACTGTGCTCAATCAGACTCCAAGGGAAGTTGACGGTCTCATCGACGTGGTGATTTGACAGCTTGATGGATTGCTAGATGTTGCGCACAGCCCGCTGAGAAAAATTGACCGCATCCACCCGATTGCACAATGACATGAAGATTAAAATTCTGTCGCCGTTTGTCTCGGCAGATTGCCCGACAGCAGTGACGGACCAGTTGTAACCCTAAATTTCTTGAACCTTCAATCTTTACCGGTCTTAAATCTGGACTGATGAACTTGAAGTTGATACAAATCCCTCCAAACCGGCTCATCCGGAAAAAATGCAAAATTTCTTGATCCCTGGGAGAGATCCCTCCAAGAACTCAACACCACCATGCGCAAGCCCCACGGTGGGCACCAACTCTCGTGGAATTGTCACGGCAGATGTCCTTAGTGTCAGGACTTAGTCGCGAGGCCAACGCATCTATATGGTAGCTTGAGAGGGGTTGAGTGGGATGAGAGACGCGATGTTTTACCCAGGTTCGGCCCCTCACGGTGGAGGTAAAAGCCTACATCCTGCTTCATTGATATTGATGATGATAACCGTGGTTACAAGAGTGCTCTATCTCGAGAGCTATTGTCTAAACCTAACTTGTCCAACTTTTGGAACTTGTGAATCTTCTCTCTTTTGGGGAGCCCTGCCCCTCCTTATATATGTTGAAAGGACGGTTTACATGTGGAGTCCTATTAGGATTAGGACTAGTCTATCTCTAATACAAACCGGATACAAGTCCAGGTCTTAGCTCCTTGTAAGATAATGTTCCTCATGCCTTTCCTCTTAAACCGGCTCATCGTTAAACGTGAACCGGCCTTCTGGGCTTTGGGCCTTGTCATCCATCGATCCCACACGCCGGATCACCAGTGAGTCATAATGACCAGGTGGGTTGCTTGTAAACCGCCAGGTCAGGGCGGGTCGCCAGTAACTCGCCAAGTGTCGGCGGGATCTTCAGATAAACCGCCAAGTCCGGCCAGGTTAACTTCCGGCCGGTTTACACCGCGGGGTATATCCCCGACAGGCACTCTTGTAGTTCTTTGTGTGGATTGAGTATTATGAATATGAATATGCTTTGGTGTTATTCTAGTACAAACTCTAGGATAGATCGAACGGAAAAAATAGCTTTGCGTTATTTTAGTACGAACTCTTGAATAGATCGAATGGAAAGAATAGCTTTGAGGTGGTTTAGCACCCTACAAACAATTCCTATCTTTTGTTCTCCTCTAATAGGAACTCAGGAGTGATTCTTCGTTACACTTTGAGGGATAATCATATGATCCAACTATGTTAGCATTGTTGAGAGATTGCACTAGCGAAAGTACGGACCCTAGGCCTTGTTTTTAAGCATTGCAATACCGTTTTTGTGCCCGTTTACTATTTGTTACCTTGCTGTTTTTATTTATTCAGATTATAAAAATACATTTCTACCATCCATATTAAACTTTTATCACCATCTCTTCGCCGAACTAGTGCACCTATACAATTTGCCATTGTATTGGGTGTGTTGGGGACACAAGAGATTTCTTGTATTTGGTTGCAGGGTCGTTTGAGAGAGACCATATTCATACTACACATCTCACGGATTGATAAACCTTAGGTCATCCACTTGAGGGAAAATTGCTATTGTCCTACAAAACTCTGCGCTTGGAGGCCCAACACGTGTCTACAAGAATAAAGTTGCGTAGTAGGCATCAAGCTCTTTTCTGGCGCTGTTGCCGGGGAGGTGAGTGCTTGAAGGTATGTCTTTAGATCTTGCAATTGAATCTTTTAGTTTCTTGTTTTATCACTAGTTTGGTTTATAAAACAAAACTACATAAAAAATGGAATTGAGGTCGCATCATATTATTGATCATCTTTATAATGTCATTCGTGAAAATGATTGAAAGGAAAATTATGCTCAATTGATGGAAGAATAATTCAATAGAATGTTTGGTATAAATGATGAGCATGATTGAAATGTTGTTAGTATGAATTCTTTGAATATCCATGATGCTAATGATATGCAAAGCCATAAGCTTGGGGATGCTATGTTTGATGAAGATGATATTTTTAGTCCCCCAAGATTTGATGTGAAAATTTGTTATAATGATGCATGCCTCCTATTTATGATGGTTATATTGATGAAAGTGGATTCAGAGAGATCATGACTTTATTTAGTGATACATCCACTATTTTGGAAGAGGTTTCAATTGACTGTGACAATAAGGTTGCTAGCTATGATGATTATTATGATGACATGTATGCCATAAAGAGTAATAATTTTTCTATGCTTGTGCATCATGAAAATAGTGTTGTATGTGATAGTTATATTGCTGAATCCATTCATGGTGCCTCTGAAAATTATTATGAGAAAGGAACTTATGCCCTTACATATCTCAATAATGTCAAGTTTCTTTTCTATGTGTTGATTGTTTTGAAGTTACACTTGTTTTGCCTTCCTATGCTAGTTGATTCTTGTTCCCATAAGTTGTTTGATCAAAAAATCCCTATGCATAGGAAGTGGTTTATACCTAAATGTGCTAGTCATATGCTTCATGATGCTCTCTTTACATTTCAATTCTTATCTTTTATGCGAGCATCATTGAAATCATCATGCCTAGCTTAAAAGGCATTAAAGAAAAGTGCTTGTTGGGAGACAACCGACACTTTTACCTACTGTTTTTGTGTGTTAACATGATTATGCTACTGTATTGATCATGTTTTATAGCTTTTGTTTCAATAAAGTGCCAAGTAAAGCCTTTAGGATCTTGTTGGGTGATAGTTGCTTTGATCTTGCTGAAAAACAGAAACTTGTGCGCTCATGAAAATAATTCTCATTTTTAACAGACGCGTGATAAAATGCTGATTATTTTTGCAGATTATTAATAGACAATTTTCTCAGGTTTTCCTATTTTTTAGAATTTTTTGGAGTATTAGAAGTATGGTTTGAGTACATATTACTACAGACGGTTCTGTTTTTGACAGATTCTGTTTTCAATGCATAGTTTGCTTGTTTTCTAATTTCCATGGCTTATATTGCTCAATATAAATTGTGGAAATGATATGTTACAGTAGGCATTGTGTGATAACAATTATTAATCTTGTCTTTGACAGTACCAAAAGTGGAATGGTTTCCTCTTTATCATACTAACCCATCTCACAAAGTTCCGTTAAGTTTTGTGTGATTGAAGTTTTCAAGTTTTGGGTGAGATATCGATATGAGGAGAATAAGGAGTGACAAGAACCTAAGCTTGGGGATGCCCAAGGCACCCCAAGGAAATATTCAAGGAATATCCAAGCAACTAAGCTTGGGGGATGCCCCAGAAGGCATCCCCTCTTTCGTCTCCAACATTATCGGTAACCTCACTTGGAGCTATGTTTTCATTCGTCACATGATATGTGTTTTGCTTGGAGCATCAATTTATTTTGTTAGGATTTGCTTGCTATTATTTAGAATAATATTTTGCATCTTTTATTTCAATAAAAGTGGCAATGATAGCCTTTGCCATGCTTATTTTGCAAGTTTACATGTTGCTGTTTGAAAACAGAAAGTTTACCGCTGTTGCAAACATTCCCTAGAAAAGTCAGAATGTGATAAAATATTGAAACTTTACATGTTCGTTGCCACTTTATTGTATGAAATGCAATCACCACGTAATTGCTTTACTTTATCACTAAGCGGTAGCGATAGTCGTGGAAGCAATAGTTGGCGAGACAACAACGATGCTACGATGGAGATCAAGGTGTCAAGCCGGTGACGATGGAGATCATGAAGGAAATATGCCCTAGAGGCAATAATAAAGTTATTTTTTTTCCTTATATCATGATAAATGATTATTATTCATGCTAGAATTGTATTAACCGGAAACATAATACATGTGTGAATACATAGACAAACAGTATGTCGCTAGTATGCCTCTACTTGACTAGCTCGTTGATCAAAGATGGTTATGTTTCCTAACCATAGACATGAGTTGTCATTTTATTAAGGGAACACATCATTAGGAGAATGATGTGATTGACTTGACCCATTCCGTTAGCTTAGCACACGATCATTTAGTTTGTTGCTATTGCTTTCTTCATGACTTATACATGTTCCTATGACTATGAGATTATGCAACTCCCGTTTACCGGAGGAACACTTTGTGTGTCACCAAACGTCACAACGTAACTGGGTGATTATAAAGGTGCTCTACAGGTGTCTCCAAAGGTACTTGTTGGGTTGGCGTATTTCGAGATTAGGATTTGTCACTCCGATTGTCGGAGAGGTATCTCTGGGCCCACTCGGTAATGCACATCACTACAAGCCTTGCAAGCATTGCAACTAATGAGTTAGTTGCGGGATGATGTATTATGGAACGAGTAAAGAGACTTGCCGGTAATGAGATTGAACTAGGTATTGAGATACCGACGATTGAATCTCGGGTAAGTAACATACCGATGACAAAGGGAACAACGTATGTTGTTATGCGGTCTGACCGATAAAGATCTTCATAGAATATGTAGGAGCCAATATGGGCATCCAGGTCCCGCTATTGGTTATTGACCAGAGAGGTGTCTCGGTCATGTCTACATAGTTCTCGAACCCGTAGGGTCCGCACGCTTAACGTTCGTTGATGATATAGTACTATATGAGTTATGTATGTTGATGACCGAATGTTGTTTGGAGTCCGGGATGAGATCACGGACATGATGAGGAACTCTGGAATGGTCCGGAGATAAAGTTTGATATATGGGATAGTAGTGTTTGATCTCCGGAAGGGTTTTGGAATTCACCGGAAGGGGTTCCGGATGTTTCCCGAAATGTTTGGGCACGAGAACACTTTATCTGGGCCAAAGGGGAAAGCCCACGAGGCTTTTGGAAAGTGCAAAAGGAAGTTTTGCGGAGACCAGAGGCTAGACGCCAGGAACCCTGGCGTCTAGCCCTGGAGTCCGAGAAGGACTTTTGCCTTTCGGGTGAAACCGACTTTGAGGAGGCTTTTACTCCAAGTTTCGACCCCAAGGCTCAACATATAAATAGAGGGGTAGGGCTAGCACCAAAGACACATCAAGAAACACCAAGCCGTGTGCCGGCAACTCCGTCCCCTCTAGTTTATCCTCCGTCATAGTTTTTGTAGTGCTTAGGCGAAGCCCTGCGGAGATTGTTCTTCACCAACACCGTCACCACGCCGTCGTGCTGCCGGAAATCATCTACTACTTCGCCCCTCTTGCTGGATCGAGAAGGCGAGGACGTCACCGAGCCGAACGTGTGCAGAACTCGGAGGTGCTGTGCTTTCGGTACTTGGATCGGTCGGACGTGAAGACGTGCGACTACATCAACCACGTTGATATAATGCTTCCGTGAATGGTCTACGAGGGTACGTAGACAACACTCTCCCCTCTTGTTGCTATGCATCACCATGATCTTGCGTGTGCGTAGGAAATTTTTGAAATTACTACGTTCCCCAACTGTGGCATCAGAGCCTAGGTTTTATGCGCTGATGTTGTGCACGAGTAGAACACAAGTGAGTTGTGGGCGATATAAGTCATACTGCTTACCAGCATGTCATACTTTGGTTCGGCGGTATTGTTGGATGAAGCGGCCCGGACCGACATTACGCGTACGCTTACGCGAGACTGGTTCTACCGACGTGCTTTGCACACAGGTGGCTGGCGGGTGTCGGTTTCTCCAACTTTAGTTGAACCAAGTGTGGCTACACCCGGTCCTTGCGAAGGTTAAAACAGCACCAACTTGACAAACTATCGTTGTGGTTTTGATGCGTAGGTAAGAACGGTTCTTGCTTAAGCCCGTAGCAGCCACGTAAAACTTGCAACAACAAAGTAGAGGACGTCTAACTTGTTTTTGCAGGGCATGTTGTGATGTGATATGGTCAAGACATGATGCTAAATTTTATTGTATGAGATGATCATGTTTTGTAACCGAGTTATCGGCAACTGGCAGGAGCCATATGGTTGTCGCTTTATTGTATGCAATGCAATTACACTGTAATGCTTTACTTTATCACTAAGCGGTAGCGATAGTCGTGGAAGCATAAGATTGGCGATACAACAACTGCTACGATGGAGATCAATGTGTCGCGCCGGTGACGATGGTGATCATGATGGTGCTTCGGAGATGGAGATCACAAGCACAAGATGATAATGGCCATATCATATCACTTATATTGATTGCATGTGATGTTTATCTTTTATGCATCTTATCTTGCTTTGATTGACGGTAGCATTATAAGATGACCTCTCACTAAATTTCAAGATAAAGAGTGTTCTCCCTGAGTATGCACCATTGCCAAAGTTCATCATGCCCAGACACCATGTGATGATCGGGTGTGATAAGCTCTACGTCCATCTACAACGGGTGCAAGCCAGTTTTGCACACGCAGAATACTCAGGTTAAACTTGACGAGCCTAGCATATGCAGATATGGCCTCGGAACATTGAGACCGAAAGGTCGAGCGTGAATCATATAGTAGATATGATCAACATAGTGATGTTCACCATTGAAAACTACTCCATTTCACGTGATGATCAGTTATGGTTTAGTTGATTTGGATCACGAGATCACTTAGAAGATTAGAGGGATGTCTTTCTAAGTGGGAGTTCCTAAGTAATATGATTAATTGAACTTTAATTTATCATGAACTTAGTCCTGGTAGTATTAGCATATCTATGTTGTAGATCAATAGCTCGCGATGTTGCTCCCCGTTTAATTTTTATATGTTCCTAGAGAAAACTAAGTTGAAAAATGTTAGTAGCAATGATGCGGATTGGATCCGTGATCTCAGGTTTATCCTCATTGCTGCACAGAAGAATTATGTCCTTGATGCACCGCTAGGTGACTGACCTATTGCAGGAGCAGATGCAGACGTTATGGATGTTTGGCTAGCTCAATATGATGACTACTTGATAGTTTAGTGCACCATGCTTAACAACTTAGAATCGGGACTTCAAAGACGTTTTGAACGTCATGGATCATATACGATGTTCCAGGAGTTGAATTTAATATTTCAAGCAAATACCCGAGTTGAGAGATATGAAGTCTCCAACAAGTTCTATAGCTAAAAGATGGAGGAGAATAGCTCAAGCAGTGAGCATGTGCTCAGATTGTCTGGGTACTACAATCGCTTGAATCAAGTGGGAGTTAATCTTCCAGATAAAATAGTGATTGACAGAATTCTCTAGTCACCATCACCAAGTTAGTAGAACTTCGTGATGAACTATAGTATGCAAGGGATGACGTAAATGATTCCCGAGCTTTTCATGATGATGAAATCGATGAAGGTAGAAATCAAGAAAGAGCATCAAGTGTTGATGATTAACAAGACCACTAGTTTCAAGAAAAGGGCCAAGGGAAAGAAAGGGAACTTCAAAAAGAATGGCAAGCAAGTTGCTGCTCAAGTGAAGAAGCCCGAGTCTGGACCTAAGCCTGAGACTAAGTGCTTCTACTGCAAAGGGACTGGTCATTGGAAGCGGAAATGCCCTGAATGTCTAGTGGATAAGAAAGATGGCAAAGTGAACAAGGGTATATTTGATATACATGTTATTGATGTGTACTTTACTAGTGTTTATAGAAACCCCTCGGTATTTGATACTGTTTCAGTTGCTAAGAGTAGTAACTCGAAACGGGAGTTGCAGAATGAACAGAGACTAGTTAAGGGTGAAGTGGCGATGTGTATTGGAAATGGTTCCAAGATTGATATGATCATCATCGCACACTCCCTACACTTTCAGGATTAGTGTCAAACCTAAAATAAATGTTATTTAGTGTTTGCGTTGAGCATGAATATGATTGGATCATGTTTATTGCAATACGGTTATACATGAATAAAACCTTATATGGTTACACACCAAATGAAAATGGTTCGTTGGATCTCGATCGTAGTGATACACATATTCATAATATTGAAGCCAAAAGATGCAAAGTTAATAATGATAGTGCAACCTATTTGTGGCACTGCCGTTTAGGTCATATTGGTGTAAAGCGCATGAAGAAACTCCATGCTGATGGGCTTTTGGAATCACTTGATTATGAATTAGTTGATGCTTGCGAACCATGCCTCATGGGCAAGATGACTAAGACTCCGTTCTCTGGAACAATGGAGCAAGCAACAGATTTGTTGGAAATCATACATAATGATGTATGTGGTCCGATGAATATTGAGGCTCGCGGCAGGTATCATTATTTTCTGATCTTCACAGATGATTTGAGCAGATATGAGTATATCTACTTGATGAAACACAAGTCTGAAACATTTGAAAAGTTCAAAGAATTTCAGAGTGAAGTGGAGAATCATCGTAACAAAAATAAAAGTTTCTACGATATGATCGCAGAAGTAAAATATTTGAGTTACGAGTTTGGCCTTCAGTTAAAACAATATGAAATAGTTTCACTACTCACGCCACCTGGAACACCACAGTATAATGGTGTGTCCGAACGTCATAACCGTACTTTATTAGATATAGTGCGATCTATGATGTCTCTTACCGATCTACCACTATCGTTTTGGGGTTATGCATTAGAGACGGCTACATTCATATTAAATAGGGCACCATCTAAATCCGTGAAGATGACACCGTATGAACTGTGGTTTGGCGAGAAACCTCAGATGTCGTTTCTTAAAATTTGGGATTGCGATGCTTATGTGAAAAAGTTTCAATATGATAAGCTCTAACCCAAATCGGAGAAGTAAATCTTCATAGGATACCCAAAAGAAACTGTTGGGTACACCTTCTATCACAGATCCGAAGGCAAGATATTCGTTGCTGAGAATGGATCCCTTCTAGAGAAGGAGTTTCTCTCGAAAGAAGTGAGTGGGAGGAAAATGGAACTTGATAAGGAAATTGTACCTTCTCCCGAATTGGAAAATAGTTCATCACAGAAATCAGTTCCAGTGATGTCTACACCAACAAGAGAGGAAGTTAATGATGATGATCATGAAACTTCAGATCAAGTTACTATAGAACTTCGTAGATCAACCAGAGTGAGATCCGCACCAGAGTGGTACGGTAATCCTGTTTTGGAGGTCATGTTACTTGACCATGAAAAACCTACGAACTATGAGGAAGCGATGATGAGCCCAGATTCCGCGAAATGGCTTGAGGCCATGAAATCTGAGATGGGATCCATGTATGAGAACAAAGTGTGGACTTTGGTTGACTTGCCCATTGATTGGCAAGCAATTGAGATTAAATGAATCTTCAAGAGGAAGACGGACGTTGATAGTAGTGTTACTATCTATAAAGCTAGAATTGTCGCAAAAGGTTTTCGACAAGTTCAAGGTGTTGACTACGATGAGAGTTTCTCACTCGTATCTATGCTTAAGTCTATCCGAATCATATTAGCAATTGCCACATTTTATGAAATATGGCAAATGGATAAACAAAACTACATTCCTTAATGGATTTATTAAAGAAGAGTTGTATATGATGCAACAAGAAAGTTTTGTCAATCCTAAAGGTGCTAACAAAATATGCAAGCTCCAGCGATCCATCTATGGACTGGTGCAAGCATCTCGGAGTTGGAATATACTCTTTGATAAGTTGATCAAAGCATATAGTTTTATACAGACTTGTGGTGAAGCCTGTATTTACAAGAAAGTGAGTGGGAGCACTACAACATTTCTGATAAGTATATGTGAATGACATATTGTTGATCAAAGATAATGTAGAATTATTCTACAAAGCATAAAGGAGTGTTTGAAAGGAGTTTTTCAAAGAAAGACCTCAGTGAAGCTGCTTACATATTGAGCATCAAGATCTATAGAGATAGATCAAGACACTTGATAAGTTTTTCAATGAGTACATATCTTGACAAGATTTTGAAGTAGTTCAAAATGGAACAGTCAAAGAAAGAGTTCTTGCCTGTGTTACAAGGTGTGAAACTGAGTAAGACTCAAAGCCCGACCACGGCAGAAGATAGAAAGAGAATGAAAGTCATTCCCTATGCCTTGGCCATAGGTTCTATAAAAATATGCCATGCTGTGTACCAGATCTATTGTATACCCTACACTGTTTTTGGCAAGGGGTACAATAGTGATCTAGGAGTAGATCACTGGACAGCGGTCAAAATTATCCTTAGTGGAATAAGGATATGTTTCTCGATTATGGAGGTGACAAAAAGGTTCATCGTAAAGGGTTACGTCGATGCAAATTTTGACACTGATCCAGATGACTCTAAATCTCAATCTGGATACATATTGAAAGTGGGAGCAATTAGCTAGAGTAGCTCCGTGCAGAGCATTGTTGACATAGAAATTTGCAAAATACTTACGGATCTGAATGCGGCAGACCCGTTGACTAAACTTCTCTCACAAGCAAAACATGATCACACCTTAGTACCCTTTGGGTGTTAATCACATAGCGATGTGAACTAGATTATTGACTCTAGTAAACCCTTTGGGTGTTGATCAGATGTCGATGTGAACTATGGGTGTTAATCACATGGTGATGTGAACTATTGGTATTAAATTACATGCCGATGTGAACTAGATTATTGACTCTAGTGCAAGTGGGAGACTGAAGGAAATATGCCCTAGAGGCAATAATAAAGTTATTATTTATTTCCTTATATCATGATAAATTTTTATTATTCATGCTAGAATTGTATTAACCGGAAACATAATACATGTGTGAATACATAGACAAATAGTATGTCACTAGTATGCCTCTACTTGACTAGCTCGTTGATCAAAGATGGTTATGTTTCCTAATCATAGACATGAGTTGTCATTTTATTAACGGGATCACATCATTAGGAGAATGATGTGATTGACTTGACCCATTCCGTTAGCTTAGCACACGATCGTTTAGTTTGTTGCTATTGCTTTCTTCATGACTTATACATGTTCCTATGACTATGAGATTATGCAACTCCCGTTTAGCGGAGGAACACTTTGTGTGTTACCAAACGTCGCAACATAACTGGGTGATTATAAAGGTGCTCTATAGGTGTCTCCAAAGGTACTTGTTGGGTTGGCGTATTTCGAGATTAGGATTTGTCACTCCGATTGTCGGAGAGGTATCTCTGGGCCCACTCGGTAATGCACATCACTATAAGACTTGCAAGCATTGCAACTAATGAGTTAGTTGCAGGATGATGTATTACGGAACGAGTAAAGAGACTTGCCGGTAATGAGATTGAACTAGGTATTGAGATACCGACGATCGAATCTCGGGCAAGTAACATACCGATGACAAAGGGAACAACGTATGTTGTTATGCGGTCTGACCGATAAAGATCTTCGTAGAATATGTAGGAGCCAATATGGGCATCCAGGTCCCGCTATTGGTTATTGACCAGAGAGGTGTCTCGGCCATGTCTACATAGTTCTCGAACCCACAGGGTCCGCACGCTTAACGTTCGTTGACGATAGTACTATATGAGTTATGTATGTTGATGACCGAATACTGTTTGGAGTCCGGGATGAGATCACGGACATGACGAGGAACTCCGGAATGGTCCGGAGATAAAGTTTGATATATGGGATAGTAGTGCTTGATCTCCGGAAGGGTTCCCGAATTCATCGGAAGGGGTTCCGGATGTTTCCCGAAATGTTTGGGCACGAGAACACTCTATCTGGGCCAAAGGGGAAAGCCCACGAGGCTTTTGGAAAGTGCAAAAGGAAGTTTTGCGGAGACCAGAGGCTAGACGCCAGGAACCCTAGCGTCTAGGGGGTAGACGCCGGGAACCCTGGCGTCTAGCCCTGGAGTCCGAGAAGGACTTTTGCCTTTCGGGTGAAACCGACTTTGAGGAGGCTTTTACTCCAAGTTTCGACCCCAGGGCTCAACATATAAATAGAGGGGTAGGGCTAGCACCAAAGACACATCAAGAAACACCAAGTTGTGTGCCGGCAACTCCGTCCCCTCTAGTTTATCCTCCGTCATAGTTTTCGTAGTGCTTAGGCGAAGCCCTGCGGAGATTGTTCTTCACCAACACCGTCACCATGCCGTCGTGCTGCCGGAACTCATCTACTACTTCGCCCCTCTTGCTGGATCGAGAAGGCGAGGACGTCACCGAGCCAAACGTGTGCAGAACTCGGAGGTGCCGTGCTTTCGGTACTTGGATCGGTCGGACGTGAAGACGTACGACTACAACAACCGCGTTGATATAACGCTTCCGTGAACGGTCTACGAGGGTACGTAGACAACACTCTCCCCTCTTGTTGCTATGCATCACCATGATCTTGCGTGTGCGTAGGAAATTTTTGAAATTACTACGTTCCCCAACAGATCATGATTGTGCTTTGGAGATGGAGATCAAAGGCACAAGATGATGATGGCCATATCATGTCACATATTTTGATTGCATGTGATGTTTATCCTTTATGCATCTTATTTTGCTTAGTACGGCGGTAGCATTATAAGATGATCCCTCACTAAATTTCAAGGTACAAGTGTTCTCCCTGAGTATGCACCGTTGCTACAATTTGTCGTGCCGAGACACCACGTGATGATCGGGTGTGATAAGCTCTACGTTCACATACAACGGGCGCAAGCAAGTTTGGAACATGCAGAATACTTGGGTTAAACTTGACGAGCCTAGCATATGCAGATATGGCCTCGGAACACTGAGACCGAAAGGTCGAACGTGAATCATATAGTAGATATGATCAACATAGTGATGTTCACCATTCAAAACTACTCCATCTCACGTGATGATCGGACATGGTTTAGTTGATATGGATCACGTGATCATTTAGATGACTAGAGGGATGTTGATCTAAGTGGGAGTTCTTAAGTAATATGATTAATTGAACTTTAATTTATCATGAACTTAGTACCTGATAGTATTTTGCATATCTATGTTGTTGTAGATCAATGGCCCGTGCTACCATTCCATTGAATTTTAATACGTTCCTAGAGAAAGCTAAGTTGAAAGATGATGGTAGCAACTACACGGACTGGGTCCGTAACTTGAGGATTATCCTCATTGTTGCACAGAAGAATTACGTCCTGAAAGCACCGCTAGGTGCAAGACTCGCTGCAGGAGCAACTCCAGATGTTATGAACGTCTGGCAGAGCAAAGCTGATGA
The DNA here is from genome assembly GCF_002162155.2 of Triticum dicoccoides. Classification (NCBI taxonomy): domain Eukaryota; kingdom Viridiplantae; phylum Streptophyta; class Magnoliopsida; order Poales; family Poaceae; genus Triticum; species Triticum dicoccoides. Next base: position 581,971,142 of record NC_041386.1, on the reverse strand, counting down.
GTACTCGACAGTTCAGTGTGCCATGCTTTACGGCTTAGAATCGGGACTTCAAAGACGTTTTGAACGTCATGGAGCATATGAGATGTTCTAGGAGTTGAAGTTAATATTTCAAGAAAATGCCCGAATTGAGAGATATGAAGTCTCAAATAAGTTCTATAGCTACAAGATGGAGGAGAATAGTTCTGTCAGTGAACATATGCTCAGAATGTCTGAGTACCACAACCACTTGATTCAATTGGGAGTTAATCTTCCTGATGATAGTGTCATTGACAGAGTTCTCCAACCACTGCCACCAAGCTATAAAAGCTTCGTGATGAACTATAATATGCAAGGGATGGATAACACAATTCTCAAGCTCTTCGCGATGCTAAAGGCTGCGGAGGTAGAAATCAAGAAGGAGCATCAAGTGTTGATGGTTAACAAGACCACTAGTTTCAAGAAAAAGGGCAAAGGGAAGAAGGGGAACTTCAAGAAGAATGGCAAGCAAGTTGCTGCTCAAGTAAAGAGGCCCAAGTCTGGACCTAAGCCTGAGACTGAGTGCTTCTACTGCAAAGGGACTGGTCACTGGAAGAGGAACTGCCCCAAGTATTTGGCGGATAAGAAGAATAGCAAAGTGAAAGGTATATTTGATATACATGTTATTGATGTGTACCTTACTAATGCTCGTGGTAGCGCCTAGGTATTTGATACTGGTTCTGTTGCTCATATTTGCAACTCGAAACAGGGGCTACGGATTAAATGAAGATTGGCTAAGGGCGAGGTGACGATGCACGTGGGAAATGGTTCCAAAGTCGATGTGATAGTCGTCGGCACGCTACCTCTACATTTACCGCCGGGGTTAGTTTTAGACCTAAATAATTGTTATTTGGTGCCAGCGTTGAGCATGAACATTATATCTGGATCTTGTTTGATGCGAGACGGTTATTCATTTAAATCAGAGAATAATGGTTGTTCTATTTATATGAGTAATATCTTTTATGCTCATGCACCCTTGATGAGTGGTCTATTTTTGTTGAATCTCGATTATAGTGATACACATATTCATAATATTGAAGCCAAAAGATGCAAGGTTAATAATGATGGTGCAACTTATTTGTGGCACTACCGTTTAGGTCATATTGGTAAAAAACGCATGAAGAAACTCCATCTTGATGGGCTTCTGGAATCACTTGATGCTTGCGAAACATGCCTCATGGGTAAGAACTAAGACTCCGTTCTCCGGAACAATGGAGCGAGCAACTGACTTATTGGAAATAATACATATTGATGTATTCGGTCCGATGAGTGTTGAGGCTCGCGGCGGGTATCGTTATTTTCTGAACTTCACAGATGATTTGAGTAGATATGGGTATATCTACTTGATGAAACATAAGTCTGAAACATTTGAAAAGTTCAAAGAATTTCAGACTGAATTGGAAAATCATCGTAACAAAAAAATAAAGTTTCTATGATATGATCATGGAGGTGAATATTTGAGTTATGAGTTTGGTCTTCATTTGAAACAATGTGGAATAGTTTCGCAACTCACGCCACCTGGAACACCACAGCGTAATGGTGTGTCCGAACGTCGTAACCGTACTTTATTAGATATGGTGCGATCTATGATGTCTCTTACTGATTTACCGCTATCGTTTTGGGGTTATGCTTTAGAGACGACACCATTCACGTTAAATAGGGCACCACCTAAATCCGTTGAGATGACACCATATGAATTGTGATTTGGCAAGAAACCTAAGTTGTCGTTTCTTAAAGTTTGGGGCTGCGATGCTTATGTGAAAAAGCTTCAACCTGATAAGCTCGAACCCAAATCGGAGAAATGTGTCTTCATAGGATACCCAAAGGAAACTGTTGGGTACACCTTCTATCACAGATCCGAAGGCAAGATATTCGTTGCTAAGAATGGATCCTTTCTAGAGAAGGAGTTTCTCTTGAAAGAAGTGAGTGGGAGGAAAGTAGAACTTGATGAGGTAATTGTACCTTCTCCCTTACTGGAAAGTAGTACATCACAACAATCAGTTCCAGTGATTCCTACACCAATCAGTGAGGAAGTTAATGATGATGATCATGAAACTTCTGATCAAGTACTACCGAACCTCGTAGGTCAACCAGAGTACGATCCACACCAGAGTGGTACGGTAATCCTGTTCTGGAGGTCATGTTACTTGACCATGACAAACCTACGAATTATAAAGAAGCGATGATGAGCCTAGATTCTGCGAAATGGCTTGAGGCCATGAAATTTGAGATGGGATCCATGTATGAGAACAAAGTGTGGACTTTGATTGACTTGCCCGGTGATCGGCAAGCCATAGAGAATAAATGGATCTTCAAAAAGAAGACTGACGCTGACGGTAATGTTATTGTCTACAAAGCTCGACTTGTTGCGATAGTTTTTCAACAAGTTCAAGGAGTTGACTATGATGAGATCTTCTCACCCGTAGCGATGCTTAAGTCTGTCCGAATCATGTTAGCAATTGCCGCATTTTATGATTATGAAATTGGGCAAATGGATGTCAAAACTGCATTCCTTAATGGATATTTAAAATAAGAGTTGTATATGATGTAACCAGAAGGTTTTGTCGATCCTAAAGGTGCTAACAAAGTGTGCAAGCTCCAGTGATCCATTTATGGACTGGTGCAAGCCTCTCGGAGTTGGAATATACGCTTTGATAGCATGATCAAAGCATATGATTTGATACAGACTTTTGGAGAAGCCTGTATTTACAAGAAAGTGAGTGGGAGCTCTATAGCATTACTAATATTATATGTGGATGACATATTGTTGATTGGAAATAATACAGAATTTCTGGATAGCATAAAAGGACACTTGAATAAGAATTTTTCAATGAAAGACCTCGGTGAAGCTGCTTATATATTGGGCATCAAGATCTATAGAGATAGATTAAGACGCTTAATTGGACTTTCACAAAGCACATACCTTGATAAAGTTTTGAAGAAGTTCAAAATTGACCAGTCAAAGAAAGGGTTCTTGCCTATGTTACAAGGTGTGAAGTTGAGTCAGACTCAATGCCCGACCACAGCAGAAGATAGAGAGAAAATGAAAGTCATCCCCTATGCCTCAACCATAGGTTCTATCATGTATGCAATGTTGTGTACCAGGCCTGATGTGTGCCTTGCTATAAGTTTAGCAAGGAGGTACCAAAGTAATCCAGGAGTAGATCACTAGACAACGGTCAAGAACATCCTGAAATACCTGAAAAGGACTAAGGATATGTTTCTCGTTTATGGAGGTGACAAAGAACTCGTCGTGAATGGTTACGTCAATGCAAGCTTTGACATTGATCCGGATGACTCTAAGTCACAAACCGAATACGTATGTATATTGAATAGTGGAGCTGTAAGTTGGTGCAGTTCCAAGCAGGGCGTCGTGGCGGGATCTACGTGTGAAGCGGAGTACAAAGCTGCTTCGGAAGCATCAAATGAAGGAGTCTGGATGAAGGAGTTCATATTCGATCTAGGTGTAATACCTAGTGCATTGGGTCCAATGAAAATCTTTTGTGATAATACTGGAGCAATTGCCTTGGCGAAGGAATCCAGATTCCACAAGAGAACCAAACACATCAAGAGATGCTTCAATTCCATCCGCGATCAAGTCAAGGAGGGAGACATAGAGATTTGCAAAATACATACGGATCTGAATGTTGCGGACCCGTTGACTAAGCCTCTCTCACGAGCAAAACATGATCAACACCAAGACTCCATGGGTGTTAGAATCACTACTATATAATCTAGATTATTGACTCTATTATAAAGATGCTCTAGAGGTGTCTCTGATGATGTTTGTTGAGTTGGCAAAGATCGAGATTGGGATTTGTCACTCCGTGTACCGTAGAGGTATCTCTGGGCCCTCTCGGTAATACACATCACCATGAGCCTTGCAAGCAATGTGACTAATGAGTTAGTTACGGGATGATGCATTACGGAACGAGTAAAGAGACTTGCCGGTAATGAGATTGAACTAGGTATGATGATACCGACGATCGAATCTCGGGCAAGTAACATACCGATGGCAAAGGGAATAACGTATGTTGTTGTGCGGTTTGACTGATAAAGATCTTCATAGAACATGTAGGAGCCAATATGAGCATCCAGGTTCTGCTATTGGTTATTGACCGAAGATGTGTCTCGGTCATGTCTACATAGTTATCGAACACGTAGGGTCGGCACGCTTAACGTTCGATGCAATTTGTATTATGAGTTATGTGATTTGATGACCGAAGTTTGTTCGAAGTCCCGTATGAGATCACAGACATGACGAAGAGTCTCGAAATGGCCGAAAGGTAAAGATTCATATATTGGAAGGTTACATTCGGACACCGGAATGGTTTCGGAAAGTTTCAGATAAGTTTCGGAGTACCGGGGGTTACCGGACCCCCCCCCCCCTGGGGAAGTTAATGGGCCAACATGGGCCTTAGTGGAGAAGAGAGAGGGCCGGCCAGGAGGTGGCGTGCGCCCCCCTTGCCAATCCGAATTGGACAAGGGGTGGGGGCGGCGCCCCCTCCTTTCCCTCTCCTACTCCTCTCTTTCCCCCTTTGCTACTCCGGAAAAGGAAAAGAAGAGGAGAGGGGAATCCTATTAGGACTAGGGAGTCCTAGTTGGACTCCCCACACTTGGCGCGCCCCTAGGGGGCCGGCCTCCTCCTCCCCCCTTTTATATACGGAGGCGGGGGGTCACCCCAAAGGCACAACAGAAATCTCTTAGCCGTGTGCGATGCCCCCCTCCACAGTTTACCATCTCGCTCATATCATCGTAGTGCTTAGGCGAAACCCTGCGCCGGTAGCTTCATCATCATTGTCGCCACGCCGTCGTGCTGACGGAACTCTCCCTCGTCCTCAACTGGATCAAGAGACCGAGGGACGTCATCGTGCTGAACGTGTGCTGAACACGGAGGTGCCGTACGTTCCGTACTAGGATCGGTTGGATCGTGAAAACGTTCGGCTTCATCAACCGCGTTACTAAACGCTTCCGCTTTCGGTCTACGAGGGTACGTAGACACAGTCTCCCCTCTTGTTGCTATGCATCTCCTAGATAGATCTTGCGTGATCGTAGATTTTTTTGGAAATAATGCGTTCCCCAACAAAACATCCACCTAGTTTCATAATTTTTGGAGGCAGTGAAAATATACTTTGAATTTTATGAGCCAATAATTGACACAAAAGGTATATTGAATAAACAGAAATATTGCATAATGACATAACGATAGTTTTTTTAGAAATGGGCTTTATATACATCATAGAAGCTATGGTAAAAATTGAAGAATCATAGGTGCAAAGAAAGAAATAAGTTTCCTACAATGGACAAAAAATGAATGAAACATTTTAATATTTTGGACCACAAGTGTCATAAGGAAGGTTCAAGGTTCCAGGCGATAGAGTTTGCCAAGTTACCAAGTTCATTCATCAAATATCCAAATAAATCCAAGAAAGTGAACGCACTCAAAAAGATAAAAACAGGGAGGAAGATTCACACGTGAAATTTCACTAAATGATGTTTGGTTCGTGACACTGGGCATGCCTACCCGAGCGATATAGCGCCTATTCGCCGCTTAGAGCGATGACTAGGGGCTCCCCGACATTGTTCAAGGTGGAAAACAAAGTATAGGAACGGTAGTGTTGTTTACAGTGTTGTTCTTTGGGAGCTCCTATCTAGTTCTTCAGGTGTCGCAAAGATCTAGGTGGCTCGCATGAAATGCACGTGGGCTGTGTCCATTAGTTTTGGGTCCCGACGACAGCTTCTCTCGCTCACACGGTCGACCTTTCTATCGCACGATCACTAACTAGTAAAATCCAGTAGCTACTGCCTAAAGATAACATGCTTTTTTAGAGGAATTTGAAAAAATGTTCATGAATCTAAAAAATTGTTCAGTAATACAAATAATGTTTTTGCTAAAAAAATGTTTGCAAATTTGAAAATTTCTTTGCGAATTCATAATTTTCCACGAATATAAAAAGTTCAATTTTTCAAAAAATGTTCAAAATTTTCAAAGTAATTCGGAATTTGAAAATATAAATATTCATAAATTTAGTTTTAAAGTTTTTCTTTAAATTTTCACTTTCTAAATGTTTGTTTTTAAAATAACAAAAATTAAAAGGAGAAAAAGGGAATATATGAACGATGGAACTTTCAAGAATGTTCCTTAAACCAGGATAACCGCTGTGCGTTCTTTTCTCTATATGAGCCGGCCTGTTAAAAGAAATAGCAGGGAACTGGGTATGCGTAGGTACGGGTAAGGAACTATTTGGGCGCGGCTATATGCCGCCTACTGCGAGGATAGAAAAATGTTTCACGAATTTACTTTTGTTAACTTATTAAAAATGTTTCACGATGCTAGAAAAATCTACGCCACACTTGATGAAAATATTTCCGCGTTTCAAAAAAATATTAAACGTTATATACAAATGTTAAAAACTGCTTGCATAGCTTGGAATAATTTTTGTTTTGGTTTTGACTAAAACATGTATGGTGACATTGTAAAGGAATATTTCCGTATTTCCAAAAAATGTCCATGAAAACTTAAAAAATGTTTATACAATGCAAAAAAAAAATTGATCATGTAATTTGAAAGAAATTTGTTTGGCATTCAATAAATTACAACTTGTATATGAAAAAAGTTACAATGTGTTAAAAAATCAACACTTTTTTTAATATACATCACGTAATTGAAAATGTATAAATTGTGTCACCAAAATGCTTCACGTTAGCTCTAGAAATTCACATTTTGAACTCACAAAAATAGATTTGTGATTAAAAAAAGAAAACCAAAAAAAACAGACAAAGAAACAAAAGAAAGTAGAAAACCAAGAATTAAACAAAAAGAACCGAAAGTATAACAAAGAATGAAAAATCCAACGAAAGCTAGTGAAAAACAAAGGAAAAGAAAGTATAACGAAAGGAAAACGGGAGAAAACCGGTTAAAAACCATAGAAAAACCAAAGGAACATATAACCGGAAAGAAAGAAAACCGGAGCAAGCGAGCAAATCTACAGGACGCACAAGCGGTAGCAAGCGATTGCACTGATGGGCTAGCCCGATTCGCTCCCCTGTAGTTTAAAAGACATAACTTAGTTTAAGAATTTCTTTTTTTAGGGGATTTGTTAACTTAGTTTAAGAATTTCGAAACATGAATTTGAACAAAAAGTTATAATCGTATATAAACATTATTAGTGCAGTTTATAAAAAGTTTTGATAAGTATAAAGAACAAAATATTTGTGACACTGAAAAAATGTTCCAGTATTTTGGAAAAATGTATGCAATTTGAAAAAAAATGCGTATACAATGTAATTATCTTTTAATAAAGTTAAATAAATGTTTCACGATGTTAAAAAAATGCACATCACATTTGATGGAAATATACCCTCGTTTGCATATGTGATATCTTAAAATGTAAAAACAAATGCTTGTATCCATTAAAAAAATTAATGGTGACATTTTTAAGAAATATTCACGTGTTTCCAAAAAATATCCATGAAAAAATTATAAAATGTTTGTACGATGCAAAAAAATGATCACTTAGTATAAAATAAATGTTTATTGCCATTTAATAATTTGGAACTTGTATTTGAAAAAATGGTACCACGTATTCAAAAAAATAAATAACACATAGAGATATTTTTAAGTACATTATGTATTTGAAAATTACTAAAGTGTATCCGAAAAAGGTTTTGAATTAGCTCTAAAATTGTACATTGCATACACACCAAAAATTAGATATCCGTTGAAAAAAAAGAAAACCAAGAAAGAAACAAAAAAAGTATAATAAAGAATGAGAGACCCGAATAAATACCGGTAAAACTTGGTTAAAAACGAAGGAAAAGAAATTATAAAGAAAGAAATACCGGAGAAATCGGTTAAAAACAAACAAAACGGAAGGAAAAAGAAATGAAAGAAAACAAAGAAAACCAGAGCAGGCGAGCAAGCCTACAGGAATCACATGCGGTAGGAATGGATTGCACTGATGGGCTAGCCCGATTCTAAGAAGGTCCACCCAATTAAAAGGAAGTGTTGAGAAATGATAAACATATTCATGAGTTCAAAGATGCTCACGACTTTAAAAAACTGTTGACGAATTCAGACAATATTCATGAATTTCCGAAAGTATTCGTTAGTTCAAAAAAATTGCACAAGTGTAAAGTATGTTCACGGATATTTATAATGTTTATGAGTTTTAGAAAATGTTCACCCATTTGAGCAATTGTTCACGACTTCCAAAAAATGTTTGCAAATTCAAAAAATTCATTATCATAAAAATAGCTCACAATTTTTATTTGGAATTTTCAAATTTGAAAACAGAAAAGGAATGGAATAAACAGAAAAGAAAACGAAAACAGAAATAAACATAAAAGAAAAGGAATAAAAAAGAAAGAAAAATCACGTTCTAGAAGCTTCCCAAACTAGTGGGGGGAAACCCGGAACGGGCTTGCCCATGCAGAGGACAAGGCTCGCGGGGGGTACACATTTGATCGCTATCCCCCGGCCTACGCGGGGAATAAGATCCGCCAACTATACTGTTTGGTCACCCGCAAAAAAAAAACTATACTGTTTGGTGCACAAGGGCAAAAAAAAAACTTGCCGTATTCTTTAGGATATCAATCGTAGACGCCCTAGGTTTCAGGAACTAGCTTAAACATGATCGTTTCAAGAAAAAGTTGCTCAAACATGAGGGTGCAAGGAGACAAGGAGTAAATACGAGGCTGAATCAGTAGCGAAGTTTGTACTTCCTCTGTCCTGTGGCCGACATGTCTGGTTTGATCCACCATCACCAGACAAGCTTTCAGTAGCTACAGCCACAAATATTACGAATGAACAGTGTGGGCTGCGCCCCCTGACACGTAAAATAAATAAATACAAATGGGCCAAGAAAGTAGACATGTTAGTACAAGAAACTTCTTTGTCAGCACACGATCGATGGACGACGACGAGCGTTGCATTGCATGCATGCGCGGCGCTCGAGGCGGAGACCGGGAATGACACAAGGGCGGCAGGGCAACTCCGAGAAGGCAGCCGGCGCCGCGCTCGCATTTGATGCGTCGAAACAGTGGCGCCGCAGCGTATTTGCCGATGTGAAAGGGCGTCCGTTGCCTCGTCTGGTCTGAGCCGATTCTGACGCTCTGAGGCCATGGAGTAATGTACGTAGAAGTAGCATCTTATCGGATGATAGATTGATATAGTAGATCGACAGCCCACAGCCGCTGCAAACTTGTGCAGGTCGGTCTAGCCGGATGGAGTAAAGGAAGAAGCCACCCGCTGCAACGCCGACGCTCGCTGCCTCGATCGACCTGCCGGTCAGCCACGGCCCACGGAAGCAGAAAATGCGTGTACCCTGCTGCATGCATCTGTTGGCTTCAGAAGGCATATCTTGCTGCCTGAACATGTAGTCACTTGACGTTAGAAAAAACTTGAAGCTTAAGAATTCGAAACGGATAGTGAACAAGTCTGTAAGTACGTATAGTCAAAATCATGGACAGAAAGAAGAAAAGAATAGCTTTATGCGTGCCACTCGCTTTGTGCAGTTTTGTTCATCTGGTTTCGGTCCACGGCCATGAGAGCATATACCTCAACCGGCCAAATATGTTGAGGACATTTTCGAAAGAGCTTTGGAGGCCACCTCAGAATAGCAGCCGGGTCTCATCTCATCTGACCAGTCTACCGCGGCAGCAATGATGGCGCCTGCCTCGAGCGCGCGTGTGCTAACGTGTTTGCATGATGCTTGATTAGACCCCTTTTTTTGAGCTGATGATGCTTAATTAGACTGATGATACTAGTCGGAGTGCGACGAGCGCCCGTGCATAATTACGTGCGCTGTCACTACTCTAAATTTCGCATTCAGCCACGTCTACTCTAGCCCTTTTGGTAGAAGCATAATCAGTGGCGCATGATCCACAGTTTGCTCCATAATTAACTTTAGGGGACGATAATGCATCACGGCCTCACCAGCGTTTCAATGCAAAAGTTTGTTTTTCCAAGAGGCCTTTTACAGTGTTATTTACTAGTCACATGGGTTAACCTGAATGTTTTCTCGCACCTGCTAGAAGAACAAAATGGATTTTGGTATTTTGGTGACTACCAAATTAATTAACCAATTTATCATAATTTCAATTATGAGGCTTACTTCATCGCAAAAACTAAAAAGCTTACTAGTCACCCATACCATGCATTGCATACGTATTTTCTTTCCTCCGCACCGCGGCCCGAAAGGGAGCGCCCCCGGCTATGATGTTCATGGCCTCATGGGTTGGTGCATCTGGAAGCATTAGAACGCGATCATCTTCAACCACGCACAACTCAGCCTTCCTCGCCTACTTGACGCAGTCAAGGCGTGGGCATGGGCAGTGGCGGGAGCACATGGTCTAGCAGCATTGCTTCCGGTGTCGGACACCTCTGGTGGCAGCAGAGTTGTTACTCCGTCCATACCACGTCTCGGAGAGGAACGTTCTTGGCTATAATGCTCGTGGCTTGGCGCATCTAAAAGCATCGGGACGCTATCATCTTCGACCACGCACAACTTAACCTTACTCGAGGCAATCAAGACGGAGGCAAGGCAATGGGGGGCAAAAGGCATAAATTTGACCTTAGATCGAAACTATTTCACAAATTAAACTGTTCTTGAAAGTATTTCACCCGGCTGACCTTTAATGTGCAGCGCCTGACAGCAAGGCGCTGCACTCTACTGTGCAACGCCTAACACTTAGGCGCCACACTGTGCAGCGCCTAGCTCTAAGAAGTTGCACTACACTGTGCAGCGCCTAGCTGTAAGGAGTTGCACAGTAGAGTGCAGTGCCTTGTTGTCGGGCGCTACACAAAAAGGTCAGCAGTGTGAAATACTTTCAAAAGCAGTTTAGTTTGTGAAATACTTTCGCTTTGAGGTCAAATTTGTCAATTTTGCCGGCAGGACGTGTGGTCTCAGGGCATTTTCTTCCGGCATCGGCTACCTTTAGCACTTGGAGGCGTTGGGTTGTAATCGTTGGATGTTGCCTGCTTTAGGGCATCTGCATTCTATTCTTTCTATCAATGCCTCGAGAGACACAAGGCTTTTTCCTTTTTCTGGAGAGAAATAAAATCTTTCCTAAGTTGTGTTAACAATTTACTTTCTGCCTTTGAACTTTCTATAATATAGTACTTGTGGTCTCTTGTGTTCTAAAATGAATCAAGATTGGAAAAGTTTGGTCCCTCACAAACCCTTAATTCTTGTCGTTTTTAAGTGGTGTACGAATTAACCTTGCTATATGGCACTCTGTGAGATTATGTCACTTCATCGTTGCTCCTTTGTGTTCACTCTTCCATGCATGGGCAATGACCACCATTCTGGTGGAGAATTTGTGCAATCCCTTCGTGAATGCTCGACGAACTAGAGTCTTCCTCGTCTTCATTTTCACCCTGGAAATAACCACCCTTCCGATGGGTCTTGGATGGCTCAGGGTGCGTAATGGTGTAGCTCCTTGATTTTTTTACTACCCTTGGTCCTCCTCAATTAGTGGTTTTGGTGTCGCCATGTTATTACTCTCAATTGGTGTCCCTCGGAGTTGGCCTCTCCGCTGTCTCCTAGCAGGATGAGCGGCCTCGACGACCTCCTCTTTTTTTCTAGCAGGCCTTGTATGTGATTATGATATAACCTGTGTTGCATACTACCACCTAGATTTAGATGTTTAGGAAGTTGATCATTGTGTTGTGTTGTAACTATTTATGCAACATTTTTTTGTTTAGTGTTACTTGCTTCAGCGAGATGTATTTACAACCGTCTTTTCAAACTATGAGTAGTAGCAAAACATGTTGTACAGTCCTTAGAGCAACTCTAGCAGACCCCGCATCCGCCCCCGACCCGCAAAATAACCGCCAAAATGTGGGTATGGGCCGGAAAGCCTGCCCGACCAGACCGCGCATCCTGCCCCGGCCCGCAAAAAATGTTAGGGGGCGCGGTAAATTCTCAACCCCAACTCGGGAAAACGCGGGTTTCCCCCTCGCGGCTGCGGTGCCCTGCATCACAGAGAAGCAGTTGGCGGGAGGGACCTTTCAGCCGCGCTCTTTTCCCCTCCTTCCGCCGCCGCCCGCCCTTGTTTCCGCCTGCCCGCCGTCGACGATTCCGGCCATATCTGCGGGCAGAATCGCTCCGCGGGGCCACCCCACACCCTCCCGCGCCGAGTCGTTGCACCGCCCCTCCGGATCCGGCGAGAAGAGCCGACCCCCAGTCGCCGCCGCCGCTGGGATCGACCACCGCCGAGCGCACCACCCTCGTCACCACCGACCGCATCAAACTCGCCACCGGCTAGTCCCTTTTTTGTGATTTTTGCGAGCTATGTAGTAGATTGACGTGCCGGTGTGCGTGTAGATGGAGTTGACCCCGTGCGAGAAGTTCTTGCTATCCGACTCGTCTGATTCGTACGACTCGGATGTGAAGACCATGCTTGCGACCTTTCGGCAGCAAACATTGGTCATGGCGCTTGCCGTGAAGGAGCATGAAGACGAGTACCGAAAGAGGAGGCGAGGATCTACTGTCGGGCGTCTGTGCATTCCGCGGAATCGCCATCTTGGAAATGAGATGTTGATGCAAGATTATTTTTCGGAGAATCCTACATATCCTGCACACTTCTTCCGCAGAAGGTACCGAATGCACCGATCCCTTTTTGTGAAAATTGTTGAAGCTCGCGAGGCAAATTGCCGATATTTCACAAAAAGAAGGAATGCCGCGGGCTTAAAGGGATTTAGTGCATATCAAAAAATCATCACAGCTATGCGGGTGATTGCATATGGCGTTCCGGCTGACTATGCCGATGAGTATCCTCGCATTGGTGAAGATAGCACAATTGAGTCTGTGCGTAGATTTGTGAAAGTGATCGTCCGTGTCTTTGGTCCCGAGTATCTTCGGGCACCAAATGAAGATGACACAAAGAAATTGATGGCAGCTAATGAGAGGAGAGGTTGGCCTCGGATGCTAGGTAGCATTGATTATATGCATTGGAATTGGAAAAATTGCCCCAAGGCTTGGTAAGGAATGTATTGTGTCAAGTCTCGTGATGCAACAATTGTGCTAGCGGCAGTAGCATCCGAGGATTTATGGATTTGGCATTGTTTTTTTGGTATGCCCGGCACACTCAATGATATCAATGTGTTGCAACGCTCTCATTTGTTTGCTAGGCTTGCTAGTGGTGATGCTCCTGCTTGCAACTATACTATCAATGAGCATGAATACACAAAGGGTACTATCTTGCAGATGGTATATATTGAAGGAAATATGCCCTAGAGGCAATAATAAAGTTATTATTTATTTCCTTATATCATGATAAATGTTTATTATTCATGCTAGAATTGTATTAACCGGAAACATAATACATGTGTGAATACATAGACAAACAGAGCGTCACTAGTATGCCTCTACTTGACTAGCTCGTTGATCAAAGATGGTTATGTTTCCTAATCATAGACATGAGTTGTCATTTGATTAACGGGATCACATCATTAGGAGAATGATGTGATTGACTTGACCCATTCCGTTAGCTTAGCACATGATCGTTTAGTTTGTTGCTATTGTTTTCTTCATGACTTATACATGTTCCTATGACTATGAGATTATGCAACTCCCGTTTACCGGAGGAACACTTTGTGTGCTACCAAACGTCACAACATAACTGGGTGATTATAAAGGTGCTCTACATGTGTCTCCGAAGGTACTTGTTGGGTTGGCGTATTTCGAGATTAGGATTTGCCACTCCAATTGCCGGAGAGGTATCTCTGGGCCCACTCGGTAATGCACATCACTATAAGCCTTGCAAGCATTGCAACTAATGAGTTAGTTGCGGGATGATGTGTTACGGAACGAGTAAAGAGACTTGCCGGTAACGAGATTGAACTAGGTATTGAGATACCGACGATCGAATCTCGGGCAAGTAACATACCGATGACAAAGGGAACAACGTATGTTGTTATGCGGTTTGACCGATAAAGATCTTCGTAGAATATGTAGGAGCCAATATGAGCATCCAGATTCATTATAGACCGGAGACGTGTCTCGGTCATGTCTACATAGTTCTCGAACCCGTGAGGTCCGCACGCTTAACGCTACGATGACAGTTATATTATGAGTTTATATGTTTTGATGTACGGAAGGAGTTCGGAGTCCCAGATGAGATCGGGGACATGACGAGGAGTCTCGAAATGGTCGAGACGTAAAGATCGATATATTGGACGACTATATTCGGACTTCAGAAAGGTTCCGAGTGATTCGGGTATTTTTTGGAGTACCGGAGAGTTACGAGAATTCGTCGGGGAGTATATGGGCCTTATTGGGCTATACGGGATTAGAGGAGATAGGCCAAAAGGAAGGAGGCCTGCGCCCCTCCCCCCCCCCTCTGGTCCAAATTGGACAAGGGGTGCAGCCCCCTTTTCCTTCTCCCTCTCCTCCTCTTTCCTTCACTCCTACTCCAACAAGGAAAGGAGGAGTCCTACTCCCGGTGGGAGTAGGAATCCCCCCTTGGCGCGCCCTCCTCCTAGGCCGGCCGCCTCCCCCTTGCTCCTTTATATACGGGGGCAGGGGGCACCCCAAATACACAACAATTGATCTCTGGATCTCTTAGCCGTGTGCGGTGCCCCCTTCCGCCATAATCCACCTCGATCATATCGTAGCGGTGCTTAGGCGAAGCCCTGCGACAGTAGAACATTATCATCGTCACCACGCCATCGTGCTGACGAAACTCTCCCTCAACACTCGGCCGGATCGGAGTTCGAGGAACGTCATCGAGTTGAATGTGTGCAGAACTCGGAGGTGCCGTGCGTTTGGTACTTGATCGGTCGGATCGTGAAGACATACGACTACATCAACCGCGTTGTGCTAACGCTTCCGCTTTCGGTCTACGAGGGTACGTGGACAACACTCTCCCCTCTCGTTGCTATGCATCACCATGATCTTGTGTGTGCGTAGGATTTTTTTTGAAATTACTATGTTTCCCAACAGTTGCATCCGAGCCAGGTTTTATGCGTTGATGTAATATGCACGAGTATAACACAAGTGAGTTGTGGGCGATATAAGTCATACTGCTTACCAACATGTCACACTTTGGTTCGGTGGTATTGTTGGATGAAGCGGCCCAGACCGACATTACGCGTACACTTACGCGAGACTGGTTCTACCGACGTGCTTTGCACACAGGTGGCTGGCGGGTGTCAGTTTCTCCAACTTTAGTTGAATCGAGTGTGGCTACGCCCGGTCCTTGCGAAGGTTAAAACAGCATCAACTTGACAAACTATCGTTGGGGTTTTGATGCGTAGGTAAGAACGGTTCTTGCTCACCCCGTAGCAGCCACGTAAAACTTGCAACAACAAAGTAGAGGACGTCTAACTTGTTTTTGCAGGGCATATTGTGATGTGATATGGTCAAGACGTGATGAGATATAAGTTGTTGTATGAGATGATCATGTTTTGTTGAAGTTATCAGCAAGTGGCAAAACCCTTATGGTTATCTCTCTATTGCATAAGATGCAAGCGCCAAATAATTGCTTTACTTTATCGCTATGCGATAGCAATAGTTGCAAGAGCAATTGTTGGCGAGACAACCATGTGACGACACATTGATATAGATCAAGATGATGGAGATCATGGTGTCATGCCGGTGACGATGGAGATCATGACGATGTTTTGGAGATGGAGATCAAAGGCACAAGATGATGATGGCCATATCATGTCACATATTTTGATTGCATGTGATGTTTATCTTTTATACATCTTATTTTGCTTAGTTCGACGGTAGCTTTATAAGATGATCTCTCACTAATTATCAAGGTACAAGTGTTCTCCCTGAGTATGCACCATTGAGAAAGTTCTTCGTATTGAGACACCACGTGATGATCGGGTGTGATAGGCTCTACGTTCAAATACAACGGGTGCAAAACAGTTGCACACGCGGAATACTCAGGTTAAACTTGATGAGCCTAGCATATAATAGATATGGCCTCGGAACACGGAGACCGAAAGGTCGAGCGTGAATCATATAGTAGATATGATCAACATAGTCATGTTCACCATTGAAACTACTCCATCTCACGTGATGATCGGACATGGTTTAGTTGATATGGATCACGTGATCACTTAGAAGATTAGAGGGATGTCTGTCTAAGTGGGAGTTCTTAAGTAATATGATTAATTGAACTTTAATTTATCATGAACTTAGTCTTGTTAGTATTAACATATCTATGTTGTAGATCAATAGCTCGTGTTTAGCTCCCTTGTTTTATTTTTGATATGTTCCTAGAGAAAATTAAGTTGAAAGATGTTAGTAGCAATGATTTGGATTGGATCCATGCTCTGAGGATTATCCTCATTGCAGGACAGAAGAATTATGTCCTTAATGCACCGCAGGTGACAGACCTATTGCAGGAGCAGATGCAGACGTTATGAACGTTTGGCTAGCTCAATATGATGACTACTTGATAGTTTAGTGCACCATGCTTAAACGGCTTAGAATCGTGACTTAATAGACGTTTTGAACGTCATGGACCATATGAGATGTTCTAGGAGTTGAAGTTAATATTTCAAGCAAATACCAGAGTTGAGAGATATGAAGTCTCCAACAAGTTCTATAGCTAAAAGATGGAGGAGAATAGCTCAAGCAGTGAGCATGTGCTTAGATTGTCTGGGTACTACAATCGCTTGAATCCAGTGGGAGTTAATCTTCCAGATAAGATAGTGATTGACAGAATTCTCTAGTCACCATCATCAAGTTAGTAGAACTTCGTGATGAACTATGATATGCAAGGGATAACGAAAACGATTCCCAAACTCTTCGTAATGCTGAAATCAACGAAGGTAGAAATCAAGGAAAATATCAAGTGTTGATGGTAGACAAGACCACTAGTTTCAAGAAAAGGGCAAAGGGAAAGAAGGAGAACTTCAAGAAGAACGGCAAGCAAGTTGCTGCTCAAGTGAAAAAAACCCAAGACCTAAGCCTGAAACTGAGTGCTTCTACTGCAAAGGGACAGGTCACTGGAAGCGGAACTACCCCAAGTAATTGGCGAATAAGAAGGATGGCAAAGTGAACATAGGTATATTTGATATACATGTTATTGATGTGTACTTTACTAGTGTTTATAGCAACCCCTCAGTATTTGATATTAGTTCAGTTGCTAAGAATAGTAACTCGAAACGGGAGTTGCAGAATGAACAGAGACTAGTTAAGGGTGAAGTGATGATGTGTATTGGAAATGGTTCCAAGATTGATATGATCATCATCGCACACTCCCTATACTTTCGAAATTAGTGTTAAACCTAAAATAAAAGTTATTTAGTGTTTGCGTTGAGCATAAATATGATTGGATCATGTTTATTGCAATACGGTTATTCATGTAAGTTAGAGAATAATTGTTGTTTTGTTTACATGAATAAAACCTTCTATGGTCATACACCCAATGAAAATGGTTTGTTGGATCTCGATCGTGGTGATACACATTTTCATAATATTGAAGCCAAAAGATGCAAAGTTAATAATGATAGTGCAACTTATTTGTGGCACTACCGTTTAGGTTATATTGGTGTAAAGTGCATGAAGAAAATCCATGCTGATGGGCTTTCGGAATCACTTGATTATGAATCAATTGATGCTTGCAGACCATGCCTCATGGGCAAGATGACTAAGACTTCGTTCTCCGAAACAATGGAGCGAGCAACATATTTGTTGGAAATCATACATACAGTTGTATGTGGTCCGATGAATATTGAAGCTCGCGACAGGTATCATTATTTTCTGATCTTCACAGATGATATGAGCAGATATGAGTATATCTACTTGATGAAACACAAGTCTGAAACATTTAAAAAGTTCAAACAATTTCAGAGTGAAGTGGAGAATCATTGTAACAAAATAAAAGTTTATACAATATGATCGCAGAAGTAAAATATTTGAGTTACGAGTTTGGCCTTCAGTTAAAACAATGTGAAATAGTTTCACTACTCACGCCACCTGGAATACCACAGTGTAGTGGTGTGTCCGAATGTCGTAACTGTGCTTTATTAGATATGGTGCGATCTATGACATCTCTTATTGATTTACCGCTATCATTTTGGGTTTATGCATTAGAGACAGCTACATTCACGTTAAATAGGGCACCATCTAAATCCGTTGAGACGACACCGTATGAACTATGGTTTGGCCAGAAACCTAAGCTATCATTTCTTAAAATTTGAGGTTGCAATGCTTATGTGAAAAAGTTTCAACCTGATAAGCTCAAACCCAAATCGGAGAAGTGTGTCTTCATAGGATACCCAAAAGAAAATGTTGGGTACACCTTCTATCACAGATCCGAAGGCAAGGTATTCATTGCTGAGAATGGATCCTTTCTAGAGAAGAAGTTTCTCTCGGAAGAAGTGAGTGGGAGGAAAGTAGAACTTGATGAGATAATTGTACCTGCTCCCTTATTGGAAAGTAGTTCATCACTGAAATTTGTTCCTGTGACTACTACACCAATTAGTGAGGAAGCTAATGATGATGATCGTGTAACTTCAGATCAAGTTACTACCGAACCTCGTAGGTAAACTAGAGTGAGATCCGCACTAGAGTGGTACGATAATCCTGTTCTGGCAGTCATGTTACTTGACCATGACGAACCTACGAACTATGAGGAAGCGATGATGAGCCCAGATTCCGCAAAATGGCTTGAGGCCATGAAATCTGAGATGGGATCCATGTATGAGAACAAAGTGTGGACTTTGATTGACTTGCCCGGTGATCGGCAAGCCATAAAAAATAAATGGATCTTCAAGAAGAAGATGGACGCTGATAGTAGTGTTACTATCTACAAAGTTAGACTTGTCGGAAAAAGGTTTTTGACAAAGTTTAAGGTGTTGACTACGATGAGATTTTCTCACTCATAGTGATGCTTAAGTCTGTCTGAATTATGTTAGCAAATTGCCACATTTTATGAAATCTGGAAAATGGATGTCGAAACTACATTCCTTAATGGATTTCTTAAAGAAGAGTTGTATATGATGCAACCAAAAAGTTTTGTCAATCCTAAAAGTTCTAACAAAATATGCAAGCTCCAGCGATCCATCTATGGACTGGTGCAAGCATCTCGGAGTTGGAATATACGCTTTGATAAGTTGATCGAAGCATATAGTTTTATACAGACTTGCGGTGAAGCCTGTATTTACAAGAAAGTGAGTGGGAGCACTACAACATTTCTGATAAGTATATGTGAATGACATATTGTTGATCGGAGATAATGTAGAATTATTCTGCAAAGCATAAAGGAGTGTTTGAAAGGAGTTTTTCAAAGAAAGACCTCGGTGAAGTTGCTTACATATTGAGCATCAAGATCAATAGAGATAGATCAAGACGCTTGATAAGTTTTTCAATGAGTACATACCTTGACAAGATTTTGAACTAGTTCAAAATGGAACAGTCAAAGAAAGAGTTCTTGCCTGTGTTACAAGGTGTGAAACTGAGTAAGACTCAAAGCCCGACCACGGCAGAAGATAGAAAGAGAATGAAAGTCATTCCCTATGCCTTGGCCATAGGTTCTATAAAATATGCCATGCTGTGTACCAGATCTATTGTATACTCTACACCATTTTTAGCAAGGGAGTACAATAGTGATCTAGGAGTAGATCACTGGACATTGGTCAAAATTATCCTTAGTGGAATAAGGATATGTTTCTCGATTATGGAGGTGACAAAAGGTTCGTCGTAAAGGGTTACGTCGATGCAAGTTTTGACACTGATCCAGATGACTCTAAGTCTCAATCTGGATACGTATTGAAAGTGGGAGGAATTAGCTAGAGTAGCTCCATGCAGAGCATTGTTGACATAGAAATTTGCAAAATACGTACGGATCTGAATGTGGCAGACCCGTTGACTAAACTTCTCTCACAAGCAGAACATGATCACACCTTAGTACTCTTTGGGTGTTAATCACATAGCGATGTGAACTAGATTATTGACTCTAGTAAACCCTTTGGGTGTTGGTCACATGTCGATGTGAGCTATGGGTGTTAATCACATGGTGATGTGAACTATTGGTATTAAATCACATGGCGATGTGAACTAGATTATTGACTCTAGTGCAAGTGGGAGACTGAAGGAAATATGCCCTAGAGGCAATAATAAAGTTATTATTTATTTCCTTATATCATGATAAATGTTTATTATTCATGCTAGAATTGTATTAATCGGAAACATAATACATGTGTGAATACATAGACAAACAGAGTGTCACTAGTATGCCTCTACTTGACTAGCTCGTTGATCAAAGATGGTTATGTTTCCTAACCATAGACATGAGTTGTCATTTGATTAACGGGATCACATCATTAGGAGAATGATGTGATTGACTTGACCCATTCTGTTAGCTTAGCACTTGATCGTTTAGTTTGTTGCTATTGCTTTCTTCATGACTTATACATGTTCCTATGACTATGAGATTATGCAACTCCCGTTTACCGGAGGAACACTTTGTGTGCTACCAAACGTCACAACGTAACTGGGTGATTATAAAGGTGCTCTACATGTGTCTCCGAAGGTACTTGTTGGGTTGGCGTATTTCGAGATTAGGATTTGTCACTCCGATCGTCGGAGAGGTATCTCTGGGCCCACTCGGTAATGCACATCACTATAAGCCTTGCAAGCATTGCAACTAGTGAGTTAGTTGCGGGATGATGTGTTACGGAACGAGTAAAGAGACTTGCCGGTAATGAGATTGAACTAGGTATTGAGATACCGACGATCGAATCTCGGGCAAGTAACATACCGATGACAAAGGAAACAACGTATGTTGTTATGCGGTTTGACCGATAAAGATCTTCGTAGAATATGTAGGAGCCAATATGAGCATCCAGATTCCGCTATTGATTATTGACCGAATACGTGTCTCGGTCATGTCTACATAGTTCTCGAACCCGTAGGGTCCGCACGCTTAACGCTACGATGACAGTTATATTATGAGTTTATATGTTTTGATGTACAGAAGGAGTTCGGAGTCCCAGATGAGATCGGGGACATGACGAGGAGTCTCGAAATGGTCGAGACGTAAAGATCGATATATTGGACGACTATATTCGGACTTCAGAAAGGTTCCGAGTGATTCGGGTATTTTTCGAAGTACCGGAAAGTTACGAGAATTCGCCAGGGAGTATATGGGCCTTATTGGGCCATACGGGATTAGAGGAGATAGGCCAAAAGGAAGGAGGCCTGCGCCCCCCCCCCTCTGGTCCGAATTGGACAAGGGGTGCAGGCCCCTTTTCCTTCTCCCTCTCCTCCTCTTTCCTTTACTCCTACTTCAACAAGGAAGGTGGGAGTAGGACTCCCCCCCTTGGCGCGCCCTCCTCCTAGGCCGGCCGCCTCCCCCCTTGCTCCTTTATATACGGAGGCAGGGGCACCCCAAAGACACAACAATTGATCTCTTGATCTTTTAGCCGTGTGCGGTGCCCCCTTCCACCATAATCCACCTCGATCATATCGTAGTGGTGCTTAGGCGAAGTCTTGCGACGGTAGAACATCATCATCGTCTCCACGCCGTCGTGCTGACGAAACTCTCCCTCAACACTCGGCTGGATCGGAGTTCGAGGGACGTCATCGAGTTGAACTTGTGCAGAACTCGGAGGTGCCGTGCGTTCGGTACTTGATCGGTCGGATCGTGAAGACATATGACTACATCAACCGCGTTGTGCTAACGCTTCCGCTTTCGGTCTACGAGGGTACGTGGACAACACTCTCCCCTCTCGTTGCTATGCATCACCATGATCTTGCGTGTGCGTAGGAATTTTTTTGAAATTACTACGTTCCCAACATATATCTTCCTTGGTGCATATTTGTCAAGAGCATCAAAGAACCCAAAACAAAAAAATAATGTGAATTTGCAAGGGTGCAAGAGGCAGCCCGAAAAGACATTGAAAGAGCATTCGGCGTTTTGCAATTTAGGTTTCCCATTGTCTATGGTCTTACTCGTTTTTGGGATAAGAAAACCCTGAAGAACATAATGACTTGCTGTGTTATTCTGCACAATATTATTCTTGAAGACACCCGCAAAAAAAATATTATTCTTGAAGATGAGAGAAGAATGAACTTGGAATTTTTTTAAGACAATGTGGGTAGTTGCATCACATCAGCCGGTGCAGTACATTCCGGGGAGGCGTGGCGGCAGCGAGTGGTCAGGCCACCCGTGGATGCATGCATGATGCTACGACCGCTCGCTGTCGCACGCTGCCCGCGCCGTACCCTCGCGTTTCTTCTGCCATGGACAAGACCTGCTGGCACGTACTGCTCCCGCCAATGCCCGTGCGAGTGCGATGTGCCCGGCGGAATCATTTCCCGCGTCTTTGGTACTCCCCGGCTACGCGCACACGAACGATCGACGACGACGGACGGCCGACCCGACGACAGGCAGCCGAAGAAAGGCGCGCGAGGCCGGCGAGGGAGCCCCACCGTCCGGCGTCAAACACTGTTTTAAAGCCCCTCCTAAGACACGTCCCTTTCGTCAAATGAGGCACTGTCTCCCCCGTCCCCGCGTCGCACTTAATATAAAGCCCGGCGAGAAAGGGAAAGGGAGAGCGATGAGCACTGTACGCACGAGAGCGAGCGAGCCGGAGAGAACGAATGAACACTGTTCAGCACATAGGGAGAGAGAGTGTGAGTGTGTACCACGTATATAGTGCAGCTGGTCCTGGCTGCGCTCCAGGGATCAGGACCATTGCCCGTTATCGCACCTGTTCACACGTAATGCTACGTGCTGTATTTTTTTTAATTTTTGGGTGGCGGTGAAGCATATGGATATGCAAGTGAAACGCACGCCATGCAGCTTCTTTTTTCCTCCTCTCATACTTAGGTCCTATTTGGTTTCAAATAAGTCATCAACTTATAAGTCGAAAAGTGCAAAAAATGACTTATTTTACCAAACGGATCCAACTTATAAGTCCCCCCAACTTATAAGTCATAAGTTGCTCCACCCCAACTTTAGGCCCTGTTTTGGTTCAAATAAGTCACCAACTTATAAGTCAAAAAGTGCAAAAAGTGACTTATTTTGCCAAACAGATCCAACTTATAAGTCATAAGTTACTTCACCCCAACTTAAAACTTATAAGTCACCTCTTTTGTATGTGTCTCACCACCTTTACATAAAAAATAAGGTGGGAAGGTGTGCTCAAGTGACTTATAAGTCAGGTGGTAACCAAACAGGCATGACTTATAAGTCACTAGTTTTAAGTCACCTGACTTATAAATCAGATCACTTATTGGAACCAAACAGACCTTTACTTTACCGAGTGACACAGAAGTCCCGGAGAAGTTCCAAGCCCAGCTAGTTATGTTACGCGAGGAAGGAAACTGAAACCCCACCGTGAAGCGGCGCGGCGCGGATTGTGGCAGCTCCGATCCGCCGCCCGGATTCCGACGCACGTACAGTACGTGCATCAGGCCAACTCCACCGCAAGACCCCATCCGGACGTCCGCTTTGGACAGTTTGGGGTGTGATTGGGGCGGATGTCCGCGGACGGACAAGCGTATGGGGCATCTGCGCCCAACGCGCACAAGGCCTTCTGGACCCCAAACGGTCCGCCCCGGCTCATCGCCGCGCCTCCCCGTGCACGCCTCGCCGCCGTCGAGGCGCAGAGCTCGCCCGCCTCCGCCCCAAGGTTTCCCGCGCGCCGCGCCGAGCTCGCAGTTCTTCGCCTCGAGCCGTGCTGAGCTCGCCATGACGCCCTGAGCGCGCTGCCGCCTCGTCGTGCCGCCCCGCGCACGCCACCGCCTCGCGCCGCCAGCTTGCCGTGCCGCCCCGCGCA